>NC_044993.1:46714751-47014751 GCF_008728515.1 Papio anubis | reverse complement strand
AAACCTGTCTTCACTTAGTGACCCCATATCACCAACACATCACCTAGAGAGCACCAAGACACTCACGTATAAGAAGAAAGACTGCTATCATAGGTGGTCTTCACACCGTAGTTCTCCTCATTAAACTTGAACATTTCATTGGGGTCCCATCCATTGGACTGGGGAGGGAGAAAGCAGGTTTTAAAATCCAGCAAGAAAAGCAACATTGGGCCGGGCGCGGTGGCTCAAGCCTGTAATCCCAGCACTTTGGGAGGCCGAGACGGGTGGATCACGAGGTCAGGAGATCGAGACTATCCTGGCTAACACACTGAAACCCCGTCTCTACTAAAAAATACAAAAAACTAGCCGGGCGAGGTGGCGGGCGCCTGTAGTCCCAGCTACTCGGGAGGCTGAGGCAGGAGAATGGCGTAAACCCGGGAGGCGGAGCTTGCAGTGAGCCAAGATTGCGCCACTGCACTCCAGCCTGGGCGACAGAGCGAGACTCCGTCTCAAAAAAAAAAAAAAAAAAAGAAAAGCAACATTGACAAGTCACTTCCCTTCCATCAGATTAAAAACTCCAAGATGTGACCAAATTGGCTGGGCACAGTGGCTGAAACCTGTAATCCCAGTAGTCTGGGAAGCTGAGGCAGGATGATCTCCTGAGGCCAGGAGTTTAAGGCCAGCCTAAGCAACACAGCAAGAGTCCATCTCTACAAAAAAATAATGAAACAGGTGGGTGTGGTGGTGCATGCCTGGGGTCCTAGCTACTTACTACTTAGGAGAGTGAGGAGAGAGGATCACTTGAGCCCAGGAGTTTGAGGCTGCAGTGAACTATTATGGCACCACTGTACTCAGGCCTGGGCGACTGGCTGGGGGTGGTGGCTCATGCCTGTAACCCCAGCACTTTGGGAGGTGGGTGGATCACCTGAGGTCAGGAGTTTGAGATCAACCTGACCAATACGGTGAAATCCCATCTCTACTAAAAATAAAAAATTAGCCATCCGTGGTGGCGCATGCCTGCAGTCCTAGCTGAGGCAGGAGAATCGCTTGAACCTGGGAGGCAGAGGTTGCAGTGAGCTGAGATCGAGCCACTGCACTCCAGCCTCCAGCCTGGTTGACGGAGCAAGACCCTGTCTCAAACAAAAAACAAAACAAAACAAACAACAACAAAAACCCGGGCAACAGAGCTAGATTCTGTCTGAAAAATAAATAAATAAGTGAACAACAGTGAAAAAAAATAAGGATGTGGCTGGCAAAAGTAATCACCTAATAATTGTAATTACTAACTGCAATTTTTTTTTTTTTGGCGACAGAGTTTCATTCTTGTTGCCCAGGCTGGAGTACAACGGCACCATCTTGGCTCACCGCAACCTCCATCTCCTGGGTTCAAGCAATTCTCCTGCCTCAACCTCGCCAGTAGCTAGGATTACAGCATGTGCCACCACACCCAGCTAATTTTTATATTTTTAGTAGAGATGGGATTTCTCCATGTTGGTCAGGTTGGTCTCAAACTCCCAACCTCAGGTGATCTGCCTGCCTTGGCCTCCCAAAGTGCTGGGATTACTGGCATGAGCCACTGATCCCGGCCTGCAACTGTTAATAATTACTAACAATTGCAGCAGAAATTAGCGATAACTAGTAAACCTGAAAAGTCAAAAGATCTAACAAGTCTATGTCCAAGACATCCCAGAAAAATTCTGGCACATGTGCATAGGGAATACAAGTTCTCAAAGTCCAGCAAGGTACTATTTTTAGTAGCAAAATAATGGAAACAAAATGCAGATGAGTAACGAAAAGGACAAATACAATTTGCTGCGTATACATATGTGTGTGAATATAAAGAAAACATTACACAACAATAAAAGCAAAGAACTAGATCTATGTATCACCACAAGAAGTTCGAAAAGGCAAAAAAAGCGAATTCTTGTACAAACCAAACATAACAAAGCAATAATGTATTCATTCACAAGACATTTGTTTCTCAACAGACATTCTTGCCATGATGCCCAGGCTGGAGGACAGTGGCCATTCACAAGTTCAATCGTAGTGCACCAAAGCCTGAAATGATTCTCCTACCTCAGCCTCCTGAGTAGCTGGGACTACAGGTGTGGGACCACCATGCTCAGCTCTATTCATGAGCAATTTTTTTTTTTTTTTTTTTTTGAGATAGCCTCACTCTGTCGCTCAGACTGGAGTCCAGTGGCACAATCTCAGCTCACTGCAGTCTCAAACTCCTGGGCTCAAGAGATCCTCCTGCCTTGGCCTCCTAAGTAGCTGGGACTACAGGAATGAGCCATTGTGCTCAGCCTCGTTAGAGATTTTCAATGTCTCAGAGTAGCTGATTTTGGGAAGAGAAACGGGTCTACACGATAATCTATACTTTTTTTTTTTTTTGAGACGGAGTCTCGCTGTGTCGCCCAGGCTGGAGTGCAGTGGCGCGATCTCGGCTCACTGCAAGCTCCGCCTCCTGGGTTCACGCCATTCTCCCGCCTCAGCCTCCGAGTAGCTGGGACTACAGGCGCCCGCCACCTCGCCCGGCTATTTTTTTGTATTTTTAGTAGAGACGGGGTTTCACCATGTTAGCCAGGATGGTCTCGATCTCCTGACCTCGTGATCCACCCGCCTCGGCCTCCCAAAGTGCTGGGATTACAGGCTTGAGCCACCGCGCCCGGCCGATAATCTATACTTTTTGTTACGTTGAAAAATAATGTAATGCAAATGCTAGAAATGGTTAATTATAGATAGTGAGAAAATAAGTTGATGTTTTGGGTTTTTTTTGACAGGGTCCAGTCAGGCTGGAGTGCAGTGGTATGATCACAGCTCACTGTAGCCTCAACCTCCCTGGGCTCAAGTGATCCTCCCACCTCAGCCTCCCAAGTAGCTGGGATTACAGGTACATGCCACCAAACCTTGCTAGCTTTTATATATCTTGTTGCGACAGGGTTTTGCCATGTTGCCCGTGCTGGTCTCGAACTCCTTGACTCAAGTGACCCGCTGGCCTTGGCCTACCAAAGTGCTAGGATTACAAGCATAAGCCACTGCACCCAGGTGAAAATAGGTAGTTTTACTTCGCTATTTTCTATACTTTTCTATTTGTTATCTGACCACCATCAACAGGCAACAGTAAATATTTCCCTCCCCCTTCAAATGAACCTCACTGTCAACAACCCATTCTGTCTGTCAAGCTCCCAGGTTCTCAGGGAAGGAGGCTATACCATGTCGGACTCGAGGTCGTAGTCGTCGCTGTTGCTGTCACCCCCCTCCCAGCGCTGAAGCACCTTCTCTTTGTGTTCCCCATTCACTTTCGAGTTCATGGCAATGGCTGAATCGGTGAACTTGTCTGCGGGGGCAGAGGTGAAGATCAGCAGTCAGGCCCTATTTCACAGACTTCTTTCCAATATCCCCCAACCCCACTCCCCATAAGTAGTAGTTCAGGAACGAAAAGTTTAAGAAGCCCAGAGTACGTGTGCCTGTGTGTCAGCACGGCCAGGGGGTGGGGAGGCAAAAGAAGCGTAAAAGAAGTCTATCAAGATTATGATTCCAAAGAAAAAAGAAATTAAAAACAAGCAAAGAAAATACGAAGAACCACAACACAGGCTGGAATTCATTCCATTATACATTAGACATCAAGACATATTTTTAAGAAAAAAAAAATACACCCACCTCGCTCAGAATAAATAAGAAAAGGTATTAAGGCAAAAAAAAAAAAGAAACCAAACACATCACCTTGTTCCACCTGCATGCACACAAACTGCCCTCTGTCCTCTATGCACACAGAGCAGGTCTGAGGTAAGAGCCTAGGACAATACCTTTAGTAGCGTAGTTGAAGTCAACATTTCGGAAGTGAACGAGCATGACATCACTTGGCTTAAACACCATGGTGTCCACAATGTCCTCCCGACGAGGGCCACCTGCTGGCTCAGATGCTTTCCGGTGCACAGCATCCACTGCCAGTTCAAACTACAAACACCCCATTCCCCACACCCACGGGTCAGTTTCAAGAAATGTGAAGGCAAAAATAGGACTGGATTTCTCTTACCCTTCCCGAACTTTTCACAACACTACATCCTCAATACGCTTGGAACCAAGTGCATTGTTTTCTCAACATCACCCACAGGACTTAACAAAAGTCTCACAAAAATTTAAACTTAAATACTTTAACGTAAAAGTACCCAGCCCTCAAATGTATCTTTTTTCCCTGCAGCACTATTCAGCACAGGCTCACAGAAACAACTAAAGGCATACTCTGACATCACCCAATTGACACCTTCAATCAGCCTATTTCACTCTCCTACTCTGCAACTCCAAAAATAATCAAATTTGAGTACACTGACCTTTGAGCTTAGCGTCTTGAATATACCCTCATAGGTGGTACCATTTTTCACCTTTACATCACAAGTGGAGCCCTGGCAGAGTGGGAAAAAGAAGAAGAATGTCTCCAGAAAGTAGATGCATTACGTTCCTCAGACAACCCAGGGGTTAAGTACCAACTTACCACAACAGCTGTAAGGAAATGCAGCATTCTGGAATTGTTGTAGACGCCTTCAAACACCTGTCAGTTAACATACGAGAGAGAATTAAAGGAGTAATCAGTCAACACCTCACTGTCTTTTCTAAATGCCCGCACTCCACTCATTCTGCTTTGTGTGTGCTGGGCCCACAGCCCTCCTGAGTACATTAGACTCTATCGAGACGTAATGTGCTCTATATTTCCACATTACGCATCTTTTAGGTCCATGTAGCTTAAAAAGGGTGGGAGAAGACACTCACAGGTGACTGTGGGGGTCCCTTTCCTGTGCTCTGTCCCCTACAAGAGAAGAAAACAAGAAATTAATTACGTCTGTTCAAGCCCTCTTAGACCACTATGAATGTGATGTCAAATTCTAGAAGTATATACCACCTGATGCTGATTTAGACTACAAAATCGTTAATCAGTATGATTTTTCTTTTCTATTGTATTTTTTTTTTGAGACAGGGTCTCCCTCTGTTGCCCAGGCTGGGGTGCAGTGGCGCCATCTCAGCTCACTGCAGCCTCAACTTCCCAGGCTCAAGCAATCTTCCTGTCTCAGCCTCTCGAGCGGCTGGGACTATAGGTGCACACCAGCACTCCTGGTGTTTTTTTTTTTTTTTTTTTAGTAGAGATGGGATTTCCTATCTGTGTTGCCCAGGCTGGTCTCGATCTCCTAAGCTCGAGGGATCCTCCCACCTTTGCCTCCTAAAGTGCTGGCATTACAGGCGTGAGCCACTGTGCCTGGCCAATAAATAAGATTTTCAAACTCTCACCTTGTAGAGGAAGAAAGAAATAGACGTTAAAAAGCCAGCAAACACATTTCCTCCAAATGCCAGCAAAAAAGATCTCAATCAACAGTGGTTCTCAATTGCTCTAAGAACCAACGAGAGAGAGGCTAGGGCTGCAGACTACCAACACATCAATGCTACAATATTAATCAAACACCCACCCCAGCTGTGCGGGCAAAAGCTCCAGGAGTGCAGCTTCGGAACTACCTAGCTCAGGCATATTACCTCCCAAACAGAAAAGACAATCATTTTCAGCAGCCTGACGCCTCAAACTGTGGGAGGAGGGATATCCCCTCCACACCCCATTCCCTCGATCTCATGACTCATTCAGCCCGTTACCCACTCTGCGGGGGTCACCAATCGCCAAGTAACCCTGCTTGTCGCTGGCTGATGTAACCGGCGGTTGAGGAGGGCGAACAGGGGGCCGCTGGCAAGGCTGGGGGACAGCGCAGCCGCAAAAGCCATCCACCGGGAGGCCTCGCCCGGTCTGCGCCTGCGCACTAAAGCCCACTGGCCTTTTCGAACCCCCACCTCCCACGATCAGAGCCCGCTGCGCCTGCGTGTTCCGCCACTATTAATTCCATTAACACACACGCGCACAGGAAAATCTGAACAGGGCCTCCACTACTCATGCACAGCCACCAGACGAGCCCCTCCACGAACCAGCCCCTGCTCTAGGTGTTCCTGCGGCGCGCCAATGCCCGCGTCATGAGACCGAGCATCCACGCGCACGTACGGGAAGGGGGCGCGCGCGCCAGAGGCTCCCGGCCCGCAGTCCTCCCAGTCATCCCTCCTTCCGTCCCCCCGCCCACCTCGCTCCCCTCCTACTGGCCAGACCGGGAAGGGGGAGGCAGCAACCCGCTCCCAAGTCCCTCCCTCCCCATTGGCCAAACTGTGGGCCGCGCGCCCCCCTCCATTGGCTACGGCCGGGGACCCCTTCCCGCAGCAGACTCCCCATTGGCTGAAGCCGGGGACCGCGAGACCCTTCGCGGTAATGGAACCGGGGACCCCGATCAGCTCCTCGCCCCCCCCAACTCCCCGATCCGACGGCGCCGGCGGGATGCGCCCCGCCTCCCCTGTAGGCCGGGGCTGCGAGCCCTGACTAGGCCCCGAGAGCCGAGCGCGGCCCCTCAGTGCTCCGGTGGCCGCCCGGGGACCCTTTCCCTCCGACCTGTTCGGACCTGAGGGGGCCCTCCCCCAGCTTCACGGGGACTCCCCACCCAGCCGGTGCCCCTCACGGTGCCGGGTTGGGGTCTGCCCCGCCGGAACCGAGCCGCCGCCTCCAGGTGGCCGCAGGTCCCTCGCCCGGAGCCCACCCTCCTCACCTGGCGCTGCCGATGGCGGCGGCCCCTGGCCTCTCCTGGTGCTGCTGCTGCGGCGGCGGCTGCGGCGCCAAGATGCCTTCGGCTCCCCGGCGGAGCCCGCTGCCGGTAGTGGCCACAGGCCCTAGGCAGGGGGAGGCGGCCGCTGGAGGCCCGGGAGGAGCCGCGGAGGTGGCCAGCGGCCCCGGGAGGCCGCCGTTGGGAGGGCTGGTGCCCCCGGGGGGCCGGCGGGCCACGGCCTGTTGCGTGGGGGGCGGCTGCTGGGGCTGGGAGGGCTGTTGTGGCGGCTGAGGCTTCAACATGATGGCAGCGTCCGGAAGGGGAATTAGAGGGAAGGGAGGGAGAGAGGGGGCTGGGGCCCCGCTGGAGAGCGCGGGAAGCGAGGGGGATCGGGCAGCCGGGGCCCGCCGTTGGCGGGCGGGGGGAGCCCCGCGGTGTCGGGGGTGGAGAGAGAAGACCGCGGCGCGAGGAAGCGCCGCGAGGCGGAAGGGGAGGGGGTCTCGCGGGCTGGAAAGCGAGAGAGCGCGAGCCGGGCTGGCGCGCGTGCGCGTCGCCGGGGCGCGGAGAGGGAGGAGCGCGCGGGCGGGAGCTCCCGGGGGGAGGGGCGGCAGGAGCGAGCAGTGGCGCGAGGTGCCGCGCACACCGGCGCGGTTAGCTCCCGGCGGGAGAGGGGAAGAGAATCAAGTCGGTGAACCTCGCACCCCTAGCCCTGGGAGTGGGTAAGGAGCGGCGCGGGCGCTCACGCGCGCCAAGGATTTAGGGTCTCAAGGTCTCAAACCGCCTTAGAAGCCGGCGGCCGCTGTCGCTTCACAATGAGCGTGTGAGGCGCTGGGGGAGGAGCCGAAGACGCCAGAGGAAGGGCCGGCCGCTCCGCCCACGCCGGCGCTGCGTCGCGATGCCTCCGCCGGAGGGTGAGGTGGCACGTCGTGCGTGAGGCTCTTCCGCCACCTGGGGGCCCGTGGGCGGAGCCTTAAGTGCCAAAATATCTCCGGGACTGAACCACCCGAGCGACTGCGCTTTTAGGCAGGTGGTAGGTTTCGCAAGGAGCTGCCCCCTACCCTGTTTAAGTAACAGACTGATGAGCCTTAAAGTGATTCGTTTGAGCGTGTTGATCTTTGCAGATAAGTTTACGCCTCGTACTAAATTACTTTAAATTTTTGTGATTTTGACCTAACTTGTTCCTCCATGCCCGAGAATGAATCTTTAAACTGTAGTAACAAAGACTGAAGGCCAAAGTTCCGAGTTCAAAATCCTCCACCCAACCCTGCAATGAAGGCAGCTTCGTTCATTCAAAATGAGTTGGGCGTTGGGGTATTCAGTTGTTTTGGGCACAAGGATAATTAAACTGCTTCCTGCTCTCGAGTTCATGCTAGTGGTGGATTCAGAGAATTTGACGAAATCTAGTAGGTGAAGCACAGGGCATTACAAGAGCAAATGGGAGTGACACCTAATCTTAATCCAGTTTTGGGCGACCAGATAAAGGACAAGAGGGCCAGGCGCGGTGGCTCACACCTGCAATCCTAACACTGGAAGTCCGAGGCAGAAAGATCATTTAAGGCCAGGAGTTTGAGACCAGCCTGGACAACAAAGTGAGACTTCGTCTCTACAAAAAATAAATTTTAAATTTTTTTTTTTTTTAATGATAAGAGGGTAGGGAGATGGGTTTCTAAGCAGGGGAATAGGATATAACAAACTAAGAAAAACTCAGCGTGTCCTAAGCGTAAAATTAAAGGGGGGAAAGAGGTAGCTAACCTGGAATCAAGTTTTAAAGGCGCCCAGCTCTTGTAAGAGACCTGGACATTATCCTCAAAGCAGTGGGGAGCTTATTTAAGAAAGTGAAAAGAGGCTGGACATGGTAGCTCAGGCCTGTAATCCCAGTACTTTGGGAGCTTTGAGGTCAGGAGTTTGAGGCCAGCCTGGTCAACATGGTGAAACCCTGTCTCTCCTAAAAATGCAAAAATTAGCTAGGCGTGGTGGTGCGTGCCTGTAATCTCAGCTACTCAGGAGGCTGAGGCAGGAGAATCACGAACCCAGGAGGCAGAGGTTGCTGTGAGCCCAGATTGTACCACTGCACTCCAGCCTGGGTGACAGAGCAAGACTCCTTCCCCTCAAAACAAACAAACAAAAAACAGAAGTGAAAAAAGGTCAGATTTGAATTCTTAAAGGTTTACTCTTTGCAACGTGGAGAATGGAGTGGAGCTGTTACGTCCATGTGGTCTTAATCCCAGTGAAATTCTCAATGTCTCAGTCTCTTCACTCTAAATATTAGCATTTGAACTCTTCCCAGCCCTCTGCACCAAACATGCACACCTAGCTACGACACTGCCTTACTCCTTGGGTAATAGTCCTTCACCCTGCCTCACTCCTGCCTTCGGATGTGCTAGTTTCCCCTCCTGTGTGCTCGTGTTTGTTTTTGAGATGGAGTTTCGTTCTTATTTCCCAGGCTGGAGTGCAATGGCACAATCTTGGCTCACCACAAACTCCGCCTCCCAGGTTCAAGCGTTTCTCCTGCCTCAGCCTCTTGATTAGCTGTGATTACAGGCATGCGCCACCACCACACCTGGCTAATTTTGTATTTTTAGTGGAGACAGGGTTTCTCCATGTTGCTCAGGCTGGTCTTGAACTCCCGACCTCAGGTGATCCACCCACCTCAGCCTCCCAAAGTGCTGGGATTACAGGCATGAGCCACCACGCCCAGCCCAAATGCTGTTGTAAAGGCCATCATGTCTCCTGGGTTCCCTAACACAGTACAGCTTTTTCCTGGCATTACCTGGACCACCTGGGGCCATGACACGTCTCTACCCTCATTGACGATTGTGAGCACTGAGTGCTCTAACCCTCTTCCATCTACCCTATCCTGCTCCACATTCAAATTCTGAGTTTTAGCCCCATGAAACTTCTTTCTCCATAGCTTGCCTTGCCCTTGCTAGTGGCAGCTAATTCGTATGGGGTCTACAGCAACCTCAATTCTTGCCTCCTCAGAAGAAAGAATTCCACCAAGGAGCATAAGGCAGAGGGAGAAACAGGCAAGTTTTAGAGCAGGAATGAACGTTTATTAAAAAGTTTTAGAGCAGGAATGAAAGGAAGTAAAGTACACTTGGAAGAGGGCCAAGTGAATGACTTGACAGATTCAAGTCCCTGGTTTGACCTTTGACTTGGAGTTTCATACATTGGCATACTTCCAGGGGTTTAGGGTTTGCATCTCTTCTCCCCTGATTCTTACCTTGGCGTGGGCTGTCCACATGCACAGTGGCCTGCCAGCACTTGGAGGGGCCACAAGCACAGTGTGTTCAGTATACTGAAGTTGTGCACATGCCTACTTGAGGCAGTCTTCCCTTACGGGTCTAGCATTCCTGGAAGAAGGGCATGTACCATTAAACTCCACCATTTTGCCTCTTGGTGCACTTCCCCAACTTCTGAGATCTTATCGAGAAGCTGCTGATCACGTTTCAAGTGTTTTCCATCTATTGAGAGACTGCCTTTCCCTGGTGCTGGCTGTAACCAATTACTATTTTAGAGACAAGTTTAACAACTACCTGACCATCACCTGATGGTTGCCTGACATTCCTGGTGGTGGGGTTGGGGCAGCACTCCTGCCCGGCTCATGTCTCACTAGCTACCTACTGTAACACCCTTATTCAACTCTTCCATACAAGCACTGTTCACATAGAATTCTCTTACAATTCTCTACTTTTTCGTTCTTCAAGCCCAAGTATCAGTTATTTGGAACATCCTGTATTACTGAGTCCCTCTGAGCTCCCAGAGCGGTGTGTTGTTTTTGTTTACATTTGTCTCACCTTTCTTTTGGAATTTGAGGTCATAAAGGGCATTTCTCTATCCCTCATGCCTAGCTCAGTGGCAGGCACCCACCCCCTCACTAAGTCGTTGGGGTAACAACGGGAATGTTGTCTTATCGTGTGCAATTTAAAAATTTTATCAGTATGGCGGGGCTCAGTGGCTCACACGTGTAATCCCAGCACTTTGGGAGGCCGAGGCGGTCAGATTACCTGAGGTCAGGAGTTCGAGACCAGCCTGGGCAACATGATAAAACCCCGTTTCTACTAAAAATACAAAAATTAGCCAGGCATGGTGGCAGGTGTCTGTAATCCCAGTTACTTAGGAGGCTTGAGGCAGGATAACTGCTTGAAGCTGGGAGGCGGAGGTTGCAGTGAGCCAAGGTCACACCATTGCACTCCAGTCTGGGGAACAAGAACGAGACTTCATCTAGAAAAAAAAAAAATGTATCACTATGATTAAATATGGAGTGACTTCCAAGGTACAATATTTTTTTTTCTTTTTTTTTTTTTTTTGAGATGGAGTCTTGCTCTGTCACCCAGGCTGGAGTGCAGTGGCACTATCTCAGCTCACTGCAACCTCCACCTCCCGGATTCAAGCGATTCTCCTGCCTCAGCCTCCCAAATAGCTGGGACTACAGGCACCTGCCACTACGCCCGGATAATTTTCATATTTTTAGTAGAGATGGAGTTTCACCATATTGGCCAGGCTGCTCTCAAGTTCCTGACCTTGTGATCCACCTGCCTCGGCCTCCCAAAGTGCTGGGATTACAGGCATGAGCCACCTTGCCCAGCCTTCAAGGTACAATATTATGTAAAGAAAGCAAACTTCGCTGGGCGCAGTGGCTCACGCCTATAATCCCAGCACTTTGGGCGGCCAAGGTGGGTGGATCGCGAGGTCAGGAGTTCGAGACTAGCTTGGCCAATATGGTGAAACCCCCGTCTCTACTAATAATACAAAAATTAGCTGGGTGTGGTGGCTCGCACCTGTAGTCCCAGCTACTCGGGAGCCTGAGGCAGAAGAATCGCTTGAACCCGGGAGGGGGAGGTTGCAGTGAGCTGAGATCATGCCACTGCACTCCAGCCTGGACAACAGAGCCAGACTCCATCTCAAAAAAAAAAAAAAGAAAGAAAGAAAGGTACTGTGCTACCTTTTGTATAAGGAAGAAGGGGAAATATGAAAACATAAATGTATCTGCAGGTTTTTGCCAAAAAAAAACAAGTGTAAACCATAAACTAATCACATTGGTTACCTGTGATGGGGGGGGTTAGGGGAAAATGAGGATTGCTTGAGCTCAGGAGGTCCTGGCTGCAGTAAGCCGTGATCTCGCCACTGCACTCCAGCCTGAATGACAGAGCCAAACCCTATCTCAAAATAAAAACAAGACAGTATGGGGAAAATTGATACATTTGGAATATAGACTACAAAGTATTGCATCCATGATAAATTTCCTGAATGTGTTATGACTCTGCTGGAGATATGGAAGGATGTATTCTTTCCTGTGGTTGTTAAGACAGGGTCTTACTCTGTCACCCAGGCTGGAATGCAGCAGTGGGGTCTTGGCTCAATGCAGCCTCCACTTTCCAGGCTCAAGAGGTCCTCCCACCTCAGTCTCCCAAGTAGTTGTGACTGGAACTATAGGTGTGCACCACCACGCCCAGCTAAATCTTTTTTTTTTTTTTTTTTTTGGTAAAGATGGGTTTTGCTGTGTTGCCCATGCTGGTCTTGAACTGCTGGCCTCAAGCTATCCACCTGCCTCTGCCTCCCAAAGTGTTGGGATCACAGGTATGAGCCTGCCTGGCCAGGGTGTTTTTTGGTTTTGTTTTGTTTTTTGTTTTCTGAGACAGAGTCTCCCTCCCTCTTGTCATCCAGGCTAGAGTGCAGTGGTGAGATCCCAGCTCACTGCAACCTCCGCCTCCTGGGTTCAAGTGATTCTCCTGCCTCAGCCTCCTGAGTAACTGGGATTACAGGCATGTGCCACCATGCCTGGCTAATTTTGTATTTTTAGTAGAGACGGGGTTTCTCCATGTTAGTCAGGCTGGTCTTGAACTCCTGATCTCAGGTGATCCACCTGCCTCAGCCTCCCAAAATGCTGGGATTACAAGCGTGAGCCACTGCACCTGGCCTAATTTTTGTATTTTTAGTAGATACGGGGTTTCACCACGTTAGCCAGGCTGACCTCAAGTGATTTGCCCGCCTTGGCCTCCCGAAGTGCTGAGATTATAGGCGTGAGCCACAAAGCCCAGCCCAAGGTATATTCTTAGTAAATATACAAAGAAGTATGATGGGGCAAGGGAGTGTGATAGATGCAACTTACTCTCAAATGTTTCCAAAAGGCCAGGTGCAGTGGCTCATGCCTGTAATCCCAGCACTTTGGGAGGCTGAGGTGGGTGGATCACTTGAGGTCAGGAGCTCGAGACCAGCCTGGCCAACATGGTGAAACCCCATCTCTACTAAAAATACAAAATTAGCTGGGCGTGGTGGTGCACGCCTGTAATCCCAGCTACTTGGGAGGCTGAGGCAGGAGAAT
The DNA here is from genome assembly GCF_008728515.1 of Papio anubis. Lineage (NCBI taxonomy): Eukaryota > Metazoa > Chordata > Mammalia > Primates > Cercopithecidae > Papio > Papio anubis. The sequence goes on along the minus strand of NC_044993.1, from coordinate 47,001,827 downwards.
CGCTTGAACCCGGGACATGGAGGTTGCAGTGAGCCAAGATCATGCCATTGCACTCCAGCCTGGGCAGAAAGAGTGAAACTCCGTCTCAAAAAAAAAAAGAATTTGCACATAAATAGTAAAAAGTTCAAAGCTTTTGGAAATAAAACATAAAAATAGTAAAATTTTGCCGGGTGCGGTGGCTCATGCTTGTAATCCCAGCACTTTGGGAGGCCGAGGCGGGCGGATCACGAGGTCAGAAGATTGAGACCATCCTGTCTAACATGGTGAAACCCCGTCTCTACTAAAAATACCAAAAAATTAGCTGGGCATGGTGGTGGGCGCCTGTAGTCCCAGCTATTCAGGAGGCTGAGGCAGGAGAATGGCATGAACCCGGGAAGCAGAGCTTGCAGTGAGTCGAGACTGTGCCACTGCACTCCAGCCTGGGCGACAGAGCAAGACTCTGTCTCAAAAAAAAAAAAAAAAAAAAAGTAAAAATTGTCTAGGCGCAGTGGCTCACGCCTGTAATCCCAGCATTTTGGGAGGCTGAGGCAGGTGGATCACTTCAGGTAAGGAGTTCAAGACCAGCCTGGCCAACATGGTGAAACCCCGTCTCTACTAAAAATACAAAAATTAGCCGGGCCTGGTGGCGGGCGCCTGTAATCCCAGCTACTTGGGAGGCTGAGGCAGGAGAAATCGCTTGAGCCTGGGAGGTGGACGGAGGTTGCAGTGAGCTGAGATCATGCCACTGCACTCCAGCCTGTTCGACAGGTGGAGACTCCATCTCAAAACAAAAACAAAACAAAACAAAAACAAAAAAAACAGATGAATGCATAAAGAAAATGTGGTACATATATGTAATGGAGTACTATTCAGCCATAAAAAAGAATGAGATCTTGTCATTTGTGACAACATGAATGGAACTCGAGGTCATGATGCTAATAAGCTGGACACAGAAACAAGCTTCAAAAGTTTTCACTTATTTGTGGGAGCCAAAAATGAAAAACAGTTGAACTCCTGGAGACAGAGAGTAGAAGGATGGTTACCAGAGATTGGGAAGGGTAGTGGAGGAGGGGAAGGCAGAATGGTTAATGCATACAGAAATATAGTTAGATAGAATAAATAAGATCTAGTATTTGTTTGTAATGACTTCTGGATTAAGCATTTTAAAAAAGATCTTAGCTGGGCGTGGTGGTGCACACCTGTAGTCCCAGCTACTCGGGAGGATGAGGCAGGAGGATTGCTTGAGTCTGCTGGGAGGTCAAGCCTGCAGTGAGCAGAGATCACACCACGGCACTCCAGCCTGGGTAACACAGACAGACCCTGTCAAAAAAAAAAAAAAGATTAAAAAAATTACTTGATAGCACAACAGGGTGACTACAGCCAACAATAATTTATTGTACATTTAAAAATAACTAAAAGAGGGCTGGGCGTGGTGGCTCACGCCTGCCATCCCAGCACTTTGGGAGGCCGAGGTGGGTGGATCACTTGAGGTCAGGCGTTTGAGACGAGCCTGGCCCACATGGTGAAACCCCCTCATTACTAAAAATATAAAAATCAGCCAGGTGTGGTGGCGGGTGCCTGTAATCCCAGCTACTCAGGAGGCTGAGGCAGAAGAATCGCTTAAACCCAGGAGGTGGAAGTTGCAGTGAGCCGAGATCGCACCACTGCACTCCAGCCTGGGTGACGAGAACGAAACTCCACCTCAAAAAAAAAAAAAAAGTCCAGGCATGGTGACTCACACCTGTAATCCCAGCACTTTGGGAGGCCGAGGCAGGTGGATCACCTGAGGTCGGGAGTTCGAGACCAGCCTGACCAACATGGAGAAACCCCGTCTCTATTAAAAAATATGTAAAAATTAGCCGGGCATGGTGGCACATGCCTGTAATCCCAGCTACTCGGGAGGCTGAGGCAGGAGAATCACTTGAACCCAGGAGGCAGAGGTTGCGGTGAGCTGAGATTGTGCCATTGCACTCCAGCCGGGGAGACAAGAATGAAACTCCGTTTCAAAAAAAAAAAAAGGCTGGGCACAGTGGCTTATACCTGTAATTCCAGCACTTTGGGAGGTGGGCGGATCACGAGGTCAGGAGATCAAGACCATCCTGGCCAACATGGTGAAACCCCGTCTCTATTAAAAGTACAAAAAAAAAAAAAAAATTAGATGGTTGTGGTGGCGTGTGCCTGTAAACCCAGCTACTCGGGAGGCTGAGGCACAAGAATCACATGAACCTGGGAGGCAGAGATTGCAGTGAGCCAAGATCGCACCACTGCACTCCATCCTGGTGACAGAGACTCCGTCTTAAAAAAAAAAAAAAAAAATTAGCCAGGCGTGGCGGTCAGCTACTTGGGAGGCTAAGGAACAAGAATCGCTTGAACCTGGAAGGTGGAGGTTGCATGAGCTACTGCACTCCAGCCTGGGCGACAGAGTGAGAGTCTTTCTCAAACAAAAAAAAAAAGCTGGGCGTGGTGGCTCACACCTACAATCCCAGCACTTTGGGAGGCCAAGGTGGGCGGATCACGAGGTCAGGAGATTGAGACCATCCTGGCTAACATGGTGAAACCCCATCTCTACTAAAAATACAAAAAATTAGCCGGGCGAGGTGGTGGGCGCCTGTAGTCCCAGCTACTCGGGAGGCTGAGGCAGGAGAATGGCATGAACCCGGGAGGCAGAGCTTGCAGTGAGCCGAGATCGTGCCACTGCACTCCAGCCTGGGCAACAGAGACTCCATCTCAAAAAAAAAAAAAAACAGAAGAATGAGATCTAATCTCTCTCCTTGATTCTGACTTGTATTCTGGCTGTAAGGGAAAAAGCACTACATAATGGTCTCTCATTAAGACAGCAGTGTTGGCCAGGCACGGTGGCTCATACTTGTAATTCCAGCGCTTTGGGAGGCCAAGGCGGGCGCATCACCCCAGGTGAGGAGTTCAAGACCAGCCTGACCAACATGGAGAAACCTTGTCTCTACTCCAATACAAAATTAGCCAGGCGTGGTGGCACATGCCTGTAATCCCAACTACTTGGGAGGCTGAGGCAGCAGTATCGCTTGAACCTGGGAGGCAGAGATTGCAGTGAGTCGAGATCGTGCCATTGCCCTCTAGACTGGGCAACAAGAGTGAGACCCTGTCTCAAGAAAAAAAAAAAAAAGATAGTGTGCATGCTATAAAACAACTCGTGCCTAGCTGGCACCGGCCTCTGTAGTCCACTGGGAGGCCGAGACGGGAAGGATCACGAGGTCAGGAGATCAGACCATCCTGGCTAACACGGTGAAACCCCCGCCTCTACTAAAAGTACAAAAAAACTAGCCGGGAAGGAAAAGGGCCACTGTAGTCCCAGCCACTCAGGAGGCTGGCAGTGAGAATGGCGCGAACCCGAGGCGGAGCTTGCAGTGAGCTGAGATCCGGCCACTGCACTCCAGCCTGGGCGACAGAGCGAGACTCCGTCTCAAAAAAAAAAAAAAAACAATCCCAGGCTCTGTACAGGAAAAAAACCCAAACCATTCTTTCTGGGGTGTGGTCTCTAAAGTGATTTCTTAACTGCGTGGGCAGTGGCATGATCTCGGCTCACTGCAACCTTCACCTCCCAGATTCAAGTGATTCTCCTGCCTCAGCCTCCAGAGTAGCTGGTATTACAGGCATGCGCCACCACGCCCAGCTAATTTTTGTATTTTTAGTGGAGATGGGGTTTTACATGTTGGCCAGGCTGTTCTCAAACATCTGACCTCAAGTGATTTGGCCTCCCAAAGTGCTAAGATTACAGGCGTGAGCCACCACATCTGCCCTTAACTGAGTCTTTAATAAGTCATTGCACCACACTAGGGCTCATGCTGATTTCTTCTGCTGTCTAAAGATACCACATGTGAGGCAGCAGCTGCAATTGGAGTCACCATCTAAATGAGTTTCCCATAGTCCACAGTCATTCTCTAAGATCCGTCCAACCAGCATATGCCAAACCCCTGCCCATTCAAGTCTTTTTTTTTTTTTTTTGAGACAGAGTTTCACCCAGGCTGGAGTACAGTGGTACAGTCTCAGCTCACTGAAGCCTCCACCTCCCAGGTTCAAGTGATTCTCCTGCCTCGGCATCCTGAGTAGCTGGGATTACAGGTGCCTGCCACCACACTTGGCTAATTTTTGTACTTTTAGTAGAGATGGGGGTTTCACCATGTTGCCCAGGCTGGTCTCGAACTCCTGACCTCAGGTGATCCACCTGCCTTGGCCTCCCAAAGTGCTAGGATTATAGGCCTGAGCCACCCCACCTGGCCCCTTTCAAGTCTTTGAGGGTGGCACTAGTCTCTGCAATTCTCCAGGGATGTGATAATGTTTCTGGTTAACTTTATTTTTATTTATTTATTTTTTTGAGACAGAGTCTTGCTGTGTCGCCCAGACTGGAGTGCAGTGGCATGATCTCGGCTCACTGCAACCTCCGCCTCCCAGGTTGACGCCACTCTCCTGCCTCAGCCTCCCGAGTAGCTGGGACTACAGGCGCCCGCCACCATGCCCGGCTAATTTTTGTATTTTTAGTAGAGACGAGGGTTTCACTGTGTTAGCCAGGATGGTCTTGAACTCCTGACCTCGTGATCCGCCCGCCTTGGCCTCCCAAAGCGATGGGATTACAGGCGTGAGCCACCGCACCCGGTCCTCTGGTTAACTGTCTTGACAGGAAGTGGAAGTTCCAGGGACTTTCCCTTAGCCCTTTCCACCATGATTCTCTCACTCCAGGGGTGGGAGAGCCAGTGTGGGATTGCAGTTGCCATTGATGGTTATTCCTATTATACTCTCAGAAATTTGGAAATAACCACAGGGTGGGACCATAGAACAACTGAGCCCTCTGTGAGTTGGTGTGAGTTGGGGCTGAGCTAAGACTCCGTCTAGCACCTGACCATCTGTCTTTTTTTTTTTTTTTTTTTTTTTTTGAGACGGAGTCTCGCGCTGTGTCACCCAGGCTGGAGTGCAGTGGCGCGATCTCGGCTCACTGCAAGCTCCGCCTCCCAGGTTCACGCCATTCTCCTGCCTCAGCCTCCGAGTAGCTGGGACTACAGGCGCCCGCCACCACGCCCGGCTAGTTTTTTTTTTGTATTTTTAGTAGAGATGGGGTTTCACCATGTTAGCCAGGATGGTCTCGATCTCCTGACCTCGTGATCCACCCGCCTCGGCCTCCCAAAGTGCTGGGATTACAGGCTTGAGCCACCGCGCCCGGCCTCTGACCATCTGTCTTTAAGCCCCTACTTTTATGATGAGCCACAGTGGCATGTTGGATCCTCAGAAATTGGCATTAATTCAGAGCCAATGTCTAGGAATCCTCAAAAGGTCTGGGTATTTTCTTCTCCCTGATGCACACTCTAGTAAACAGGGCATAGTTCCTCTCTCAGGGAGAACCAATCTTCTCTCCAATTAAGTGACTCCGCTGGATCTATGCTGACTTAGGTCTAAAATCTGGGCGAGACACTATGACTCTTCATTGTGGCAACTCAACTTAGGTTTTTGGCTACTAGAGCAAGGTTTTTTTTTTTTTTTTTTTTTTTTTGAGACGGAGTCTCGCTCTATCAACCAGGCAGGAGTACAGTGGTGTGATCTTGGCTCACTGCAACCTCCGCCTCCTGGGCTCAAGCAATTCTCTTCCCTCAGCCTCCTGAGTAGCTGGGATTACAGGTGCATGCTACCACATCTGGCTAATTTTTGGATTCTTAGTAGAGATGGGGTTTCACCATGTTGGCCAGGCTGGTCTCGAACTCCTGACCTCAGGTGATCTGCCCGCCTCAGCCTCCCAAAGTGCTGTGATTACAGGTGTGAGCCACCATGCCCGAACCAATTTGCATTTTCTAGAGCAGGGGTTGGCAAATGTTTTTTGTAAAGGGCCAAATAGTAAATATTTTAGGTGTTGTATGACAACAGATAAATATTAGTATATTATGGCCAGGTGCAGTGGCTCACACCTGTAATCCCAGCACTTTGGGAGGCTGAGGAGGGCGGATCATGAGGTCAAGAGATCGAGACCATCCTGGCCAACAAGGTGAAAACCCATCTCTATTAAAAATGTAAAAGTTAGCTGGGCGTGGTGGCGGGCGCCTGTAGTCCCAGCAACTCGGGAGGCTGAGGCAGGAGAATCGCTTGAACTCGGGAGGCAGAGGTGGCAGTGAGCCGAGATCACACCACTGCACTCCAGCCTGGGTGACAGAGCGAGACTCTATCTCAAAAAACAAAACAAAAAAAGAACAAAGTCAGTGTTCCCTATCATCAAAATCCATGACAAATGTTTACCTGTTAATTCTAATCTGTAATGAGATTTGGCAAAAATAGTTTTTCCTGCAGATAGGTATTGCCAAATACAGATAGCAATCCACAAGCATATGATGTCACGAGCACATTCATCATTTGAAAGGCATTTATAGAATTCTGTTTGGATTCTAGCCAGGTGCAGTGGCTCACTTAATCCCAGTACTTTCAGAGGCCAAGGTAGGTGGATCACTTGAGGCCAGGAGTCCCAGACCAGCCTAGGCAACATGGCAAAACCCCCCTCTCTACTGAAAATACAAAAAAATTAGCCAGGCATGGGGGCATGTGCCTGTAATTCCAGCAACTTGAGGCACAAGAGTCATTCGAACTTGGGAGGCAGAGGTTGCAGTGAGCTGAGATCGTGCCACTGCACTCCAGCCTGGGCACCAGAGCAAAACCCTGTCTCAAAAAAAAAAAAATTCTGTTTGGATTGACTTTTTCCTTTTTTTTTTTTTTTTTTTTTTTGAGTCTCGCTCTGTCGCCCAGGCTGGAGTGCAGTGGCCAGATCTCAGCTCACTGCAAGCTCCGCCTCCCGGGTTTACGCCATTCTCCTGCCTCAGCCTCCCGAGTAGCTGGGACTACAGGCACCCGCCACCTCGCCCGGCTAGTTTTTTGTATTTTTTTTAGTAGAGACGGGGTTTCACCATGTTAGCCATGATGGTCGCGATCTCCTGACCTCGTGATCCGCCCATCTCGGCCTCCCAAAGTGCTGGGATTACAGGATTGAGCCACCGCGCCCGGCCTTGGATTGATTTTTTCTCTTGATATTTGCCTTTTAGCATGTCACTACATTGTGGTTTAATCACTTGAGATGTGTCTCAATTTCACTGAAGTCCTAAAAATGCTGCTGGAACTACAGTTTGAGATTGGAAATGTAGCTCCTGAAAATTCATGTGGGAATGGACATCTTGCTCTTTGTTTTAACTTTTGATATGATGGGCTGTATATAAGGCAGCTTGACGTCGCTTGTTATTCAAACAATATACCATCAACAAAGTTACTTTACAGCAGCATATGTTAAACATATAAGTGCTGTTTTGCCTTATAATTTTAGGTTGAATTATTAAGAGATATTATCAAGCCTGCTTCAAAAGCTAGCTACCAAAGCCTCTCAGTGTTTGATAGCAGTGGTTATGTGTGGTTCTTTTTTTTTTTTTTTTGAGACGGAGTCTTGTCTGTTGCCCAGGCTGGAGTGCAGTGGCATGATCTAGGCTCACTTCAACTTCCGCCTCCCGGGTTCAAGCAATTCTCCTGCCTAAGCCTCTGGAGTAGCTGGGACAACAGGCACATGCCGCCACGCCCAGCTAATTTTTTGTATTTTTAGTAGAGACACAGTTTCACCGTATTAGCCAGTATGGTCCTCAAGTGATCTGCCTACCTCGGCCTCAGAAAGTGCTGGTATTACAGGCGTGAGCCACTGCACCTGGCCTGTTCTTATTTAGAAAAATTTCAGGCCGGGTGCAGTGGCTCACGTCTGTAATACCAGCAATCTTGGAGGCCGAAGCGGGTGGATTACCTGAGGTCAGGAGTTCCCAGCCTGGCCAACACAGTGAAACCCTGTCTTTACTAAAAATACAAAAAAAATTAGCCGGGTGTGGTGGTGGGCACCTGTAATCCCAGCTACTTGGGAGGCTGAGGCAGGAAAATCCCTTGAACCCAGGAGGCAGAGATTGCAGTGAGCCAGGCTGGAGTGCACCACTGCACTCTAGCCTGGGTGACAGAATGAGACTCAGTCTCAAAAAAACAAAAAAACAAAAAAAAGGAAAAAAATTTTCAATCTCAGCCCGGAGTTAAAAACCATATGGCTGTGTGTGGTGGCTCACATGTATAACCTCAGCACTTTGGGAGGCCGACACAGACAGATTGCTTGAGCCCAGGAGTTCAAGACCAGCCCAGGCAACATGGCAAAACCCTGTCTCGGCAAAAAAAATGCAAAAACTAGCCAGGCATGGTGGCACATGCCTGTAGTCCCAGTTACTTAGGAGGCTGAGGTGCAAGGGTCGCCTGAGCATGAGAGGCAGAGGTTGCAGTGAGCCAAGAGCACACAACTGCACTCCAACCTGGGTGACAGAGTGAGACTCTGTCTCAAAAAAACAAAACAAAACAAAAACATAAAATTTAGCACGGCCAAAACATCAAACTGCTATATGGCACCGCAAGTCAGAATATTCAGCTTGTAGCCGGGCGCAGTGGCTCACACCTATAATCCCAGCACTTTGGGAGGCCAAGGCGGGTGGATCACGAGGTCAGGAGATCGAGACCATCCTGGCTAACACGGTGAAACCTCGTCTCTACTAAAAATACAAAAAATTAGCCAGGCGTGGTGGCGGGCGCCTGTAGTCCCAGCTACTCGGGAGGCTGAGGCAGGAGAATGGCGTGAACCCGGGAGGCGGAGCTTGCAGTAAGCCGAGATCGCGCCACCGCACTCCAGCCTGGGCGACAAAGCGAGACTCCATTTCAAAAAAAAAAAAAATATTCAGCTTGTATTTCTAACAAAAATTTATGGAACTAATCACAGTTAAGTCCACACAAGCAAATGAAGTTCACAATTGACAGTACTGGTTCAATATCTTATGACAGATTCAAAAATGTCTGCAAAGTACCTACTGATGAATCATACAGTTAATAACCATAGGCTTTTTTTTTTTTTTTTGAGATGGAGTCTCGCTTGTCGTTCAGGCTGGAGTGCAGTGGCGCAATCTCTGTTCACTGCAACCTCCGCCTCTCAAGTACAAGCAATTCTCCTGCTTCAGCCTCCCGAGTAGCTGGGATCACAGGTGTGTCCACCATGTCCGGCTACATTTTGTATTTTTAGTAGAGACAGGGTTTCATCATGTTGGCCAGGCTGGTCTCAAACTCTTGACCTTGTGATCCGCCTGCCTTGGCCTCCCAAAGTGCTGGGATTACAGGTGTGAGCCACTCTGCCCGGCCCACATATTATTATTGTTTTTGTTACTTATTATTGCAAAGATTCTCTCCCAATTTATGGCTTATCTTTTCATTCTCTTAAGTGCCTTTTTTTTTTCCCCAAGATGAAGTCTTGCTGTGTTGCCCTAGCTAGAGTGCAGTGGTGCGATCTCTGCTCACTGAAACTTCTGCCTCCACGGTTCAAGCGATTCTCCCACCTCAGTCTCCTGAGTAGCTGGCATTACAGGTGCCCGCCACGCCAAGCTAATTTTTATATTTTTAGTAGAGACTGGGTTTCACCATGTTGGCCAGGCTGGTCTCAAACTCCTGACCTCAAGTGATCCTCCTGCCTTGGCCTCCCAAAATGCTGGCATTACAGGCATGAGCCACCGTGCCCAGCCTAGCCCACATATATTTTAGAAACAGTATATTGATTTGTATTCTACTCCCTTTCTAAAATCACTTATCAGTTCTTGGAACATTTTTGTAGCTTTCATCGGATATTCTACACATAGATGATCGTGTCCTCTGTGAAAAAAGACAGTTTTACTTCTCCCTGGGAGGGGAAATTGTCTGTTTCTCCATCTTGGAAGCAGGATTCCTCCATACAATTACATTTTTGTTTTCCACTTTCAGCAAAATCAGTCTTTTGGCTACAAGAAATAATCAATACTTTCAGGGCTTACCTGCGAATATTCCTGGTTCCCAGATTGTGACATGCGCTGAGAGTTTAAGGACCCAAGTTTGTCGGTTTTTTTTTTTTTTTTGGTGCGACGGAGTCTTGCTCTGTCACCAGGCTGGAGGGCAACGGCGCAATCTCGGCTCACTGCAACCTCCGCCTCCCAGGTTCAAGCAATTCTCCTGCCTCAGTCTCCTGAGTAGCTGGGACTACAGGTGTGTGCCACCACGCCCAGTTAATTTTTTAGTAGAGATAGGGTTTCACCATGTTGGCTAGGATGGTCTTGCTCTCCTGACCTCGTGATCCACCTGCCTTCGCCTTCCCAAGTGCTGGGATTACAGGCGTCAGCCACCATGCCCAGCCAAGCTTCTGGTTTTCTTTCTGGAAGTGACGCAGTGCAGAGAATAATCCATCCCACGCCACAGCCCTTACAGTCATCGTTATTGACATCACAGTCAAGTACAGCAGCCACTTGGGCTCCCGGGGCATGTGCTGGAGTTGGTACTTCATAAAGACAAGCCGTAGGCGACAGTCTGATTAACTCGATGCCACAACACATCACAGATTACTAACGTCCAGTTCCCATTCCCTTGGAGCTCAGACAAAGCTCAAACCCAAGGGCATGGATATACCAGTCCCCAAATGCTATCCTTGTGGATCTATCTCCAGGCACCCCTCTTGTACTAATGCTGCATCGATTGGGATCCAGTCACAAGGCAGAAACCAGAGTCATTTAAACAGGGAAGTTGTTTTTTTTTTTTTTTTTTGAGACGGAGTCTCGCTCTGTCGCCCAGGCTGGAGTGCAGTGGCCGGATCTCAGCTCACTGCAAGCTCCGCCTCCCAGGTCTACGCCATTCTCCTGCCTCAGCCTCCCGAGTAGCTGGGACTACAGGCGCCCGCCACCTCGCCCGGCTAGTTTTTTGTATTTTTTTAGTAGAGACGGGGTTTCACCGTGTTAGCCAGGCTAGTATTGATCTCCTGACCTCGTGATCCGCCCGTCTCAGCCTCCCAAAGTGCTGGGATTACAGGCTTGAGCCACCGCGCCCGGCCGCCTAAACAGGGAAGTTTTAACAGAAGAACAATGAACTATTTACAGGGGATTGCAACTAAGTGTGAATCAAAGAGAACTCTAAAAAACACCCATAGGGCCCGGCGCGGTGGCTCACGCCTGTAATCCCAGCACTTTGGGAGGCTGAGACAGGCAGATCATGAACGAGGTCAGGAGTTCGAGACCAGCCTGGCCAACATAGTGAAACTCCGTCTCTCCTAAAAATATAAAAATTAGCTGGGTGTGGTGGCATGCACCTGTAGTCCCAGCTACCCCGGACCCTCCTAAAAATATAAAAATTAGCTGGGTGTGGTGGCATGCACCTGTAGTCCCAGCTACCCCGGAGGGTGAGGCAGGAGAATTGCTTGAACCCAGGAGGCAGAGGTTGCAGTGAGCCGAGATCACGCCACTGCACTCCAGCCTGGGTGACAGAGGGAGACTCTGTCTCAAAAAAAAAACAAAACAAAACGAAAACAAAACACACACACACAAACAACAACAACAACCAAAAAAATACCTAAAGGGTGAGGGAGAGAGCCCAGAGAAAGAACAAACCTGGAAGGGGGTAGCCTCCTTAAGGCTGGGGCTCAGACCTCACTGGAGAGAGGTGGCTGCAGCCCACTGGATGGTGAGGTTGGCTGGGTTGCCACAGGTCACAGCTGGTCCGCAACCAGCTGGTCAAGGCTGGTGGCCAGGGGATCACAAGCAGAAACCCCTCCCACTGGGGTGCTGGGGTGCCAAGGTTGACAGGCTGGGAACCAGGCCCTGCGGCCGGCAGGCAGGAAGTTGAATGCCACTGTGTGTCCGGTGTAGGGATGCCTGCCACGGGGGCGTGGGGGGGTGGGGGGAGGGGGGAGGATGGGAGAGAGGAGGAACTAGGACAAGCCCCTTCCTCCTGTAGCATCCCTCCTGCGCCCTCTACTGGCAAAGAAGAAATGTTTGCCAGTTCCACATCTGGTAGCAAATGGGGCAATGAATGGATTTGGAGCTGGGAGGCAACAGATAGAAAACTGGCACTAGTACGTGCTCACGGTATTTAAAAAAAAAAAAAAAAAAGGAAAGGCAAGTCTTGTTTCTCTCTCTCTTTCTTCCTTTATTATTTTGAGAGAGGTTCTTGCTCTGTCGCCTAGGCGGGAGTGCAGTGACATAATCTGGGTTCACTGCAGCCTCGAACTCCTGGGCTCAAGTAATCCTCCCACCTCAGCCTCTCAAGTAGCTGGGACTACAGGTGTGTACCCATGCCCGTGTAATGTTTATTTATTTATTTATTTATTGTAAAGATGAGGGCCTCACTATGTTGCCCTGGCTTGTCTTGAACTCCTGGGCTCAAGCGATCTTCCCACCTTGGCCTCTCAAAGTGTTGAGATTCTAGGTTTGAGCCACCACACCTGGTCGCAGTTTCATTTCACAATGTCCTTGTTGAAGCAGTAAAAATGATCAATTTTATTAAATCTCAACTGTTGAATATATTTCTTCTTAATATTCTGCGTGTCAAAATGAGAAGAATGGATAAAGTGTTTAGATTAATCGTAAATCCAATGGTTACCTCTGGAAAGGCTCTCAGAGATGGAGTTGTGGGATGAACCAGCCACCACCTGTCATGGAACACCATTTATACAAGGAAGAACCAAGAACAATTATTATTATTTTGAGATGGAGTCTCACTCCATCGCCCAGGATAGAGTGCAGTGGCGCGATCTCGGCTCACTGCAACCTCTGCCTCCCAGATTTAAGCATTTTCATGCCTCAGCATCCCGAGTAACTGGGATTAAAACAAGCACGCGCCACCACGCCCGGCTAATTTTGTATTTTTAGTAGAGACGGGGTTTCTCCATGTTAGGCTGGTCTCAAACTCCCGACCTCAGGTGATTTACCTGCCTCAGCCTCCCAAAGTATTGGGATTACAGGCATGAGCTACCGTGCCCAGCCAGATGGACTATTATTAATAGACACTTCCTGGCCGGGTGCGGTGGCTCACGCCTGTAATCCCAGCACTTTGGGAGGCTGAGACGGGCAGACCATGAGGTCAAAAGATGGAGACCATCCTGGCCAACATGGTGAAAACCAGTCTCTACTAAAAATACAGAAAATTAGTTGGGTGTGGTGGCACGCACCTGTAGTCCCAGCTACTTGGGAGGCTGAGGCAGGAGAATCACTTGAATCTGGGAGGCAGAGGTTGCAGTGAGCCGAGATTGTGCCACTGCACTCCAGCCTGGTGACAAAGTGAGACTCCATCTCAAAAAAATAAAATAAAATAGAATAAAATAAAGTAAAATAAAACAAAACACTTCCATCCATTTGTCTGAGACCTTCTATCTCATATGCAGGCAATTCTGGGAGAGGTTGGGGTTACGAGGAAGTTGAGGGCAATAGTGAGAAGAACCTAAAAACTTGGGAGTGGTTATTCCCAAGAACTGTCATCTTGTGGACAAAGGAGGGTTGAAGAAATAGAGCCTTTGATTCTATTTTAAAAGGCTCGGGGAGGCCGAGCGAGGTAGCTCATACCTGTAATCCCAGCACTTTGGGAGGCCAAGGTGGGAGGATCACCTGAGGTCAGGAGTTCGAGACCAGCCTGGCCAACATGGCGAAACCCCATCTCTACTAAAAATACAAAAATTAGAGCCAGGAGCGATGGCTCACTCCCGTAATGGCAGCACTTTGGGAGGCCAAGGTGGGCAGATCACCTGAGTTTGGGAGTTCGAGACCAGCCTGACCAACATGGAGAAATCCCATCTCTACTAAAAATACAAAACTAGCCGGGTGTGGTGGCGCATGCCTGTAATCCAAGCTACTCTGGGGGCTGAGGCAGGAGAATCACTTGAACCTGGGAGGCGGAGGTTGTGGTGAGCCGAGATCGTGCCAATGCACTCTAGCCTGGGCAACAAGACCAAAACTCCATCTCAAAAAAAAAAAAAAAAAAAAAAATTAGCTGGGTGTGGTGATGCACGCCTGTAATCCCAGCTACTAGGGAGGCTGAGGCAGGAGAACCATTTGAATCTGGGAGGCGGAGGCTGCAGTAAGCCAAGATCATGCCACTGCACTCCAGCCTGCGTGACAGAGCCAGACTCAGTCTCAAAAAAAAAAAAAAAAAAAAGGTGGGGGGCTTGGGAAAAGTGATGAGAGAAACCTGAGGTCTAACGGGTGCATGGGGAAGTCTCACCTGTGACCCAGAAGAGGGTCTTGCTGTGTTGCTCTGCATTTCGCAGGCCATGCTGCATTTTAAAAAAATATATTTTTAAAAATTATTATTTTCTTGAGATGGAGTCTTGCTCTGTCGCTCAGGCTGGAGTGCAGTGGTGCAATCTCAGCTCAATGCAACCTCTGCCTCCCAGGTTCAAGGGATTCTCCTGCCTCAGCCTCCCAAGTAGCTAAGATTACAGGCGTCTGCTGCCATACCCAGCTAATTTTTGTATTTTTAGTAGAGACAGGGTTTCGCCATGTTGACCAGGCTGGTCTTGAACTCCTGAGCTCAGGTGATTCAGCCACCTTGGCCTCCCAAAGTGCTGAGGTTACAGGCATGAGCCACCCACCGTGCCCGGCCATATTATTATTATTTTTTGAGATGGAGTGTTGCTTTGTTGCCCAGGCTGGAGTGCAGTAGCTTGATCACAGCTCACTGCAGCCTTACCCCTCCAGGTTCAAGCAATCCTCCTACCTCAGCCTCCTGAGTAGCTGGTGCTATAGCACGTTCCACCACACCCTGCTAATTTTTTGTAAAGGTGGGGGTCTCTCTATGTTGCCAAGGCTGGTCTCGAACTCCTTGGCTCAAGCCATCCTCCCACCTTGGCCTCCCAAAGTGCTGGGATTATAGATGTGAGCCACTGAGCCTGGTCTCCTAGTTTTTATTTTAGATTCAGGGAGGCATGTGGGGCTTCGTTACCCGTGTATACTGCATGATGCTGAAGTCTGGGCTATGAATGATCCTGTCATCCAGGTAGTGAGCATAATACCCAATAGTTTTTCAACTCTTACTCTCCACTGTCCTTCCCCACTCTAGGAGGCCCTGGTGTCTATTGTTCCCATCTTTATGTCCATGTGTGTACTCATTTTTTTTTTTTTTTTGAGATGGAGTTGCGCTCTGTCACCCAGGCTGAAGTGCAATCGTGCAATCTCGGCTCACTGCAACCTCCACCTCCCGGGTTCAAGCGATTCTTCTGCCTCAGCCGCTCCAGTAGCTGGGATTATAGGCACCTGCCATCATGCCCGGCTAATTTTTGTATTATTGTAGAGACAGAGTTTCGCCATGTTGGCCAGGCTGATCTTGAACTCCTGACCTAGATGACCTGCCTGCCTCAGCCTCCCAAAGTGCTGGGATCATAGGTGTGAGCCACCGCGCCCGGCCATGTGTACTCAATGTTTAGATCTCATTTATAAGTGAGAACACGCAGTCCTTGGTTTTCTGTTCCTGGGTTAATTTGCTTAGGATAATGACCTCCAGCTGCATCCATGCTGGAGTGAAGAACATGATTTCATTCGTGTTTGTGGCTGGGTGTGCAGCATTCTTTCACTGCTGGCTGAGCATCAGCAGGGAAGCATTGCCTTGGGAACGGAACTTGATGGGAGGCCTCCTTGGGACCTCTCTCCTCCTCCACCTCCTCCTCACTCTCCTCCTTCCTCCTCCTCCATAAATTGGACCAAAACAGATCCTGCTGGGGACTAAAACATATCCCCAGTGGCTCACGCCTGTAACCCCAGCACTTTGGGAGGCCTAGGCATGTGGATCACTTGAGGTCAGGAGTTTGAGACCAGCCTGGGCAACATGGTGAACCTCCATCTCTACTGAAAATACAAAATTGCTTGAACCTGGGAGGTGGAGGTTGCAGTGAGCCAAGATTGTGCCACTGCATTCCAGCCTGGGTTAACAAGTGAGACTCTGTTTCAAAAAATATATATATATACGGCCCGGCACGGTGGCTCTCGCCTGTAATCTCAGCACTTTGGGAGGCCGAGGCAGGCGGATCACGAGGTCAAGAGATCGAGACCAATCTGGCCAACATGGTGAAACCCCGTATCTACGAAAAGTACAAAAAGTAGCTGGGCGTGGTGGCGCACACCTGTAGTCCCACCTACTCAGGAGACTGAAGCAGGAGAATCACTTGGACCCAAAAGGCGGAGGTTACAGTGAGCCGAGATCGTGCCACTGCACTCCAGCCTGGTGACAGAGTGAGACTCCATCTCAAAAAATATATATATATTTATATATTATACATATTTAATATATATTTGTATATTATATATTTAATACATATTTAAATATATTATATATATATATATAAAATAGGGGACCAATTTCAGCAGCATATTAAAAGGATTTTATGGGGCTGGGCGTGGTGGCTTATGCCTGTAATCCCAGCACTTTGGGATGCTGAGGTGGGCGAATCATGAGGTCAAGAGTTTGAGACCAGCCTGGCCAACATGAAACTCCCTCTCTATTAAGAATACAAAAATTGGGCGGGGCGCGGTGGCTCACGCCTGTAATCTCAGCACTTTGGGAGGCCAAGGCAGGCGGATCACGAGGTCAGGAGACCGTGTTAGCCAGTTTCATCCTGGCTAACACGGTGAAACCCCATCTCTACTAAATATACAAAAAATTAGCCGGGTGTGGTGGTGGGCGTCTGTAGTCCCAGCTACTCAGGAGGCTGAGGCAGGAGAATGGCGTGAACCCGGGAGGCGGCGCTTGCAGTGAGCCGAGATCGCGCCACTGCACTCCAGCCTGGGTGACAGAGTGAGACTCCGTCTCAGAATACAAAAATTAGCCAAGCATGGTGGCGCGTGCCTGTAAATCCCAGCTACTCAGGAGGCTGAGGCAGGAGAACTGCTTGAACCCAGGAGGTGGGGGTTGCAGTGAGCCAAGGTTGCGCCACCGCACTCCAGCCTGGGCTGGAGAGCAAGACTCTGTCTCAGGGAAAAAAAGAAAAGTATTTTATCCATGAACAAGTTGGATTTATTCCTGGAATGCAAAGATATTTTAACATATGAAAATTAATCAATGTCATATACCACATTAATAGAATAAAGGGAAAAAACTTATAATTGTCTCAGTTGATGCAGAAAAAGTATTTGGCAAAATCCAATACTCTTTCAAGATTTTAAAAAAACACTCAGCCGGGCACAGTGGCTCATGCCTGTAACCCTAGTACTTTGGGAGGCCGAGGCAGGTGGATCGCTGGAGCTCAGGAGTTCAAGACCAGCCTTGGCAACATGGCAAAACCATGTCTCTACCAAAAGCAAAAATTAAGCTGGGCATGGTGGTGCATGCCTGTAGTCCCAGCTACTTGGGAGGCTGAGGTGGGAGGATGGCTTGAACCCAGGAGGTGGAGGCTGCAGGGAGCCATTATCAGGCCACTGCACTCCGGCCTGGGTGAGAGAACCAGACCCAAAATAAAACTAGAACTAGAAGAATTTTCCTCAACATGGTAAAGGCCATACATGAAAAACAGAGTTAATATCATATTCAATGATGAAAGACTGAAAATTTTCCCCATAAGATCAGGAACAAAACAAGAACAACCACTTTGGCCACTTCTATTTAACATAGTATTGGAATTTTTAGCCAGAGAAATTAAGCAAGAAAAATAAGTAAAAAGTACCCGAATTGGAAAGGAAAAAGTAAAATTATCTGTACTTGCAGATGACATGATCTTATAAGAACATAAGGTTTATATACACACACAACTATTAGAGCTAATAAATGAATTCGACAAAGTTGCAGCATACAAAGTCAACACACAAAAATCAGTTGCGTTTCTTTACAGTAATGCTGAATAATCCCAAAGAGAAATTAAGAAAACAACTCTATTTAAAATACCATGCAGCCCAGTACGATGGCTCACACCCGTAATTGCAGCACTTTGGGAGGCCAAGGCGGGTGGGTCACCTGAGGTCAGGAATTCGAGAGCAGCATGACCAACATAGAGAAACTCTGTCTCTACTAAAAATACAAATAAAATTAGCTGGGCGTGGTAGTGCATGCCTGTAATCCCAGCTACTTGGAAGGCTAAGGCAAGGCTTGAACCCGGGAGGCAGAGGTTGGGGTGAGCCGAGATCAACTCCAGCCTGGGCAATAAGAGCAAAACTAGGTCTCAAAAAAAAAAAAAAAAAAAAAAAAGCCACGAGAAGGAATCAAATAGGAATAAATGTAACCAATGAGACAAAATATTTGTAACTGAAAACTACAAAAAATTAAAGAGACATAAATAAAAAGATATCCTATGTTCATAGAATGTAAGATTTATTGTTTTTTGAGACAGAGTCTTGCTCTGTCGCCCAGGCTGGAGTGCAGTGATGCAATCTCAGCTCACTGCAACCTCTGCCTCCTGGGTTCAAGTGATTCTCCTGCCTCAGCCTCCTGAGTGGCGGGAACTATAGGCATGTGGCACCACACCCAGCTAAATTTTTTTTTTTGTATTTTCAGTAGAGACAGGATTTTACCATGTTGGCAGGGCTGGTCTTGAACTCCTGACCTCAAGTGATCTGCCCGCCTCAGCCTCCCAAACTGCTGGGATTACAGGTGTGAGCCACCGCACCTGGCCTGAATGTAAGATTTAATATTGTTCAGATGACAGTACTACCCCGAGCAATCTACAGTTTCAACGCAATTTGTATCAAAATCCAAATGGTATTAATATTTTTGCAGATATAGAAAAAAAATCCTAAAATTTATGTGGAATCACAAGACATCCTAAATGATGCAAAAAAAAAGAGGAAAAAAAGGTGTGCAGAAAAAGAAGAAACCAGGAGGACTCTCATTTCCTGATTTCAAAACTTACTACTAAGCTACCACAATCAAAAGAGTGTGGTACTGGCATAAAGATAGACATACAAGGCCGCCTGTAATCTCAACAATTTGGGAGACTGAGGTGGGTGGATTGCTTGAGCCCAGGAGTTCAAAATCTACCTGGGCAACATGGTGAAACCCAGTCTTTACAAAAAATACAAAAATTAGCCAGGCATGGTGGCCTGCACCTATAATCCCAGCTACTCAGGAGGCTGAGGTGGGAGGATCACTCAAGCCAAGGAAGCAGAGGTTGCAGTGAGCTGAGATCATGCCAGTGCACTCCAGCCTGGGCAACAGAGTGAGATTCCGTCTCAAAAATAAAAAAAGAGAAAAAAAAATAGACACATATATTAGACCAATGGAACAGATTAGAGAGCTCAGAAATAAACCTTCTTCTATATGGAAAATTAATTTTTGACAAGGGTTCTAAGACCACTTAATGGTGAAAGAACAATCTTTTCAACAATACCAGTGGGACAACTGGATATCTATATGCAAAAGAATGGACTGGGCGAGGTGGTTCACACCTGTAATCCCAGCACGCTGGGAGGACAAGGCAGGCAGATCAGCTGACGTCAGAAGTTCAAGACCAGCCTGGCCAACGTGGTGAAACCCCATCTCTACTAAAACACAAAAAAATGAGCCGAGCCTAGTGGCACGCACCTGTAATCCCAGCTACTTGGGAGGCTGAGGCACGAGATTCGCTTGAACCCGGGAGGCGGAGGTTGCCATGAGCTGAGATTGTGCCACTGCACTCCAACCTGTATGACACAGCACAAGTCTTTACTTATAATAGATGAATTTAGATTTTATATTTCTTTTTTTCTGAGATGGAGTTTCCCTCTTGTTGCCCAGGCTGGAGTGCTATGGTGCAATCTCAGCTCACTACAACCTCTGCCTCCTGGGTTCAAGTGACTTTCCTGCCTCAGTCTCCAGAGTAGCGGGGACTACAGGCACATGCCATCATATCCAGCTAATTTTTGTATTTATTTATTTATTAATTTTTGACGGAGTCTCATTGCAGGAGTGCAATGGCACAATCTCCGCTTACTGCAACCTCCACCTCCCTGGTTCAAGTGATTCTCTTGCCTCAGCTGGGATTACAGGCGTGCGCCTCTCGCCTGGCTAATTTTTTGTATCTTTAGTAGAGATGGGGTTTCACCATGTTGGTCAGGCTGGTTGTGAACTCCTGATCTTAGATGATCCATGTGACTTAGCCCCTCAAAGTGCTGGGATTACAGGTGTGAGCCACCATGCCCGGCCTAGATTTTATATTTCTTCTTGAGTTAATTTTGGTGTTTAAATTCCCCTAAGAATTTGTTCATTTCATCTAATTTGTTGGCATACAGCTATTCAGTGTTCCCTGATAATTCTTTTACTTATCTAACGTTGGCAGTGATGTCTGCTCTTTTGCTCCTGTTTTGCAGTTTGAGTCTCCTGTGTTTTTCTTGGTCAGTCCATCTAAAGGTTCGTCAATTTTATGGATTTTTCAAAGAACCAAATTTTGGTTTTACTTACTTCCTCTATTGTTTTTTATTCTCTGTTGCATTTATTTCTGCTCATTATTATTATTATTATTATTATTATTATTATTTTGAGACGGAGTCTCTTGTCGCCCAGGCTGGAGTGCAGTGGTAAGATCTCAGCTTACTGCAAACTCCACCTCCTGGGTTCAAGTGATTCTTGTGCCTCAGCCTCCTGAGTAGCTGTGACCATAGGCATGTGCCACCATGCCAGGCTAATTTTTTTATTTAGTAGGGACAGGGTTTCACCATGTTGGCCAGGATGGTCTTGAACTCCTGGCCTCAAGCTATCCGTCCACTTCAGCCTCCCTAAACTGGGATTACAGGTGTGAGTCACCATGCCTGGCTCCTCCTTCTTCGCTTTCTTCTTCTTCTTTCTTCTCCTTTTTCTCTTCCTCTTTTTCCTTCTTCTTTTCTTTTTGAGGCAGAGTCTCACTCTGCTGCATAGGCTGGAGTGCAGTGGTGTGATCACAGCTCACTGCAGCCTCAATCTCTTAGGCTCAAGCGATCCTCCTGCCTCAGCCTCCCAAGTAGCTGGGACTATAGGTGCATACCACCACACCTGGTTAACTTTTTTTTTGTTTGTGTTTTTGAGACACAGTCTTGCTCTGTCACCCAGGCTAGAGTGCAGTGGCACTGTCTCGACTCACTGCAACCTCTGCCTCCCAGGTACAAGTGATACTCCTCCCTCAGCCTCCTGAGTAGCCGGAACTACAGGCACGGGCCACCATGCCTGGCTAATTTTTGTACTTTTAGTAGAGACAGGGTTTTGCCATATTGGCAAGGTTGGTCTCGAACTCCTGGCCTCAAGTGAACCACACGCCCCTGACCTCCCAAAATGCTGGGATTATAGGCATGAGCCACTGCGCCCTGCCTCAATTTCTTTCTTTCTTTTTTTTTTTTTTTGAGCTGGAGTTTCGCTCTTGTTATCCGGGCTATCGTGCAGTGACTCGATCTTGGCTCACTGCAACCTCTGCCTCCCGGGTTCAAGCGATTCTCCTGCCTCAGCCTTCCGAGTAGCTGGGATTACAGAGACCTGCCACCATGCCCAGCTAACTTTGTATTTTTAGTAGAGATGGGGTTTCACCATGTTGGTCAGGATGGTCTTGAACTCCTGACCTCAAGTGATCCACATGCCTCGGTGTCCCAAAATGCTGGGACTACAGGCGTGAACCACCGTGCACGGCCACAATTTATTTCTTATAGTAAATTTTGTCTCGTATTAGTATAAGCACTCCAGCTTTCTTTTGCATATTTCTATCCTTTTACTTTCAACCTATATGTATCATTGGACCTAAAGTGTCTCCTGTAAACAGCAAATAGGTGGATCATCAGGATTTTTAATTTTTTTATTATTATTATTTTTTTGAACTTCCCAGGTAGGCCGGGCATGGTGGCTCACACCTGTAAAACCAGGACTTTGGGTGGCTGAGACGGGAGGGCTGCTTGAGTTCTGAGGTTTGAAACAAGTCTGGGAAACATGGCAAAACCCCATCTCTACAAAAAAAACACAAAAATTAGCTGGAAATTGGCTGGGCATGATGGCTCACGCCTGTAACCCCAGCACTTTGGGAGGCTGAGGCAGGCAGATCACGTAAGGTCAGGAGTTCAAGATCAGCCTGGCCAACATGGTGAAATCCAATCTCTACCAAAAATACAAAAATTAGCCGGGTGTGGTGGCACATGCCTGTATGGGAGGCTGAGGCAGAAAAATCACTTGAACCTGGGAGGCAGAGGTTGCAGTGAGCCGAGATCGTGCCACTGTACTATGGCCTGTGCGACAGAGCCAGACTCCACTCAAAAAAAAAAAAAAAAAAAAAAGGCAGATGTGGTGGCACATGTTTGTGGTTCCAGCTGCCTGGGGGACTGAGGAAGGAGGCTTGCTTGAGCCCAGGAGGTCAAGGCTGCTATAAGCCATGTTCACGCCACCGCACTGCAGCCTGGGCAACAAAGTGAGAACCTGTCTCAAAATAAAAATAAGTAAATAGGCCAGGTGCGGTGGCTCACGCCTGTAATTCACCCAGCACTTTGAGAGGCTGAGGCATGAGGATCACGAGGTCAAGAGTTTGAGACCAGCCTGGCCAACATAGTGAAACCCTGTCTCTACCAAAAATACAAAAATTAGCCAGGTGTGGTGGCACACACCTGTAGTCCCAGATACTCGGGAGGCTGAAGCGGGAGAATCGCTTGAACCTGGGAGGCAGAGGTTGCAGTGAGCTGAGATCGTGCTATTGCACTCCAGCCTGAGTGACAGTGAGACTCTGTCTCAAAAAAAAAAAAAGTAAATAAATAAAGCTTCCCAGGGGATTCTGTTTGCAGAGTGTGTCGAGAATATGAAGCCCAGAATTCAAGACTGCACATGGACTGTGAAGGCTGAGAAGGGCTGTGAGGGTAGAGTGGGTTGGTTAAAGGAACACAGGGGACTGTCATGCCCTTTGGCTCTTCTATAGGAAAAGACGAAAGAGTGAGCCTTGAGTTGTGTTTTGTGAGGGAATAGTACCCTCCCTCTGTGGGGAAGCAAAGTTGGCCCGGAAGATGAAGACAGATGAGTCAAGAACATCAGGGTGTCAGGGGTAGTACAAAAAGAAGGCAAAATATGCCCTTCTACACTCAAACTTGAAGGTATTTGGGGCCTGGTGGCTGGATCTGAGGCCATGCTGGGTCCTGAAGAGGGGACCAAAGTCTTGCTTTGTGAAAACTGTCTAGACTGTCCTAGCAATTCCTTTTTTTTTTTTTTTTTTTGACAGAGTCTCACTCTTGTCACCCAGGCTGGAGTGCAGTGGCACGATCTCAGCTCACTGCAACCTTCACCTCCCGAGTTCAAGCGATTCTCCTGCCTCAGTCTCCTGAGTAACTGGGATTACAGGCGCCTGCCACGGCGCCCAGTTAATTTTTGTATTTTTAGTGGAGACAGGGTTTCACCATCTTGGCCAGGCTGGTCTTGAACTCCTGACCTTGTGATCCACCTGCCTTGGCCTCCCAAAGTGCTGGGATTACAGGCGTGAGCCACTGTGACTGGTGTTTTTAAAATTTTTAATTAATTTTTTTTTTTTAGTCTCTCTCTGTCCCCCAGGCTGGAGCGCAGTGGCAGGATCCCAGCTCACTGCAACCTCTACCTTCCAGATTCAAGCAATTCTTCTGCCTCAGTCTCCCAAGTAGCTGGGATTACAGGCTAATCCCACCTGGCTAATTTTTGTATTTTCAGTAGAGATAGGGTTTCACCATGTTGGCCAGGCTGCTCTCGAACTCCTAACCTCAGGTGATCCTCCTGCCTCAACCTCCCAAAGTTTTGTGAGTACAGGTGTGAACCACCACCACACCTGGCCTCCATTCTCATCTCTTCTGATTGCAGACCTTGGTTCTCCAGAGCACAGAAGTAGCACTTCCTTCCCCTGGTCCCTGGAGAGTAAGGTCTTGTTCACATCTGTGCAAGGGCTCAGATCAGGGCCTGGTACAGAGAAGGTGCACAATAAATAGGTGTTTAAGTCTGGGCACGGTGCCTCACTTCTGTAATCCTAGCACTTTGGGAGGCCAATGTGGGAGGATCGCTTGAGCCCAGGAATTCAAGATCAGCCTGGGCAACATAGCAAGACCCCAATCTCTAAAAAAAAAAAAAAAAGAAAAAGAAAAATTAGCCACGTGTGGTGGCACATTCTAGTTACCCAGGAAGCTGAGGTAAGAGGATTGCTTGAGCTGGGAGGCTTCAGTGAGCTGTGATTGTGCCACTGCACACCAGCCTGGGGGACACAGTGAGACCCTGTCTCAAAAAATATAATAAAAGTCTAAAAAATAAATGGGGGCCGGGTGTGGTGGCTCATGCCTGTAATCCCAGCACTCTGGGAGGCCAAGGTGGGCAGATCACCTGGACTCAGGAGTTCAAGACCAGCCTGGCCAACATAGAGAAACCCTATCTCTACTAAAAATACAAAAATTAGCTGGGCATGGTGGTGGGTGTCTGTAATCCCAACTACTCGGGAGGCTGGGGCAGAAGAATTGCTTGAACCCAGGAGACGGAGGTTGCAGTGAGCCAAGATCACGCCATTGCACTCCAGCCCGGGCAACAAGAGCAAGATTCCGTCTCAAAAATAAATAAGGCCGGGCGCGGTGGCTCAAGCCTGTAATCCCAGCACTTTGGGAGGCCGAGACGGGTGGATCACGAGGTCAGGAGATCGAGACCATCCTGGCTAACATGGTGAAACCCCGTCTCTACTAAAAAATACAAAAAAACTAGCCGGGCGAGGTGGCGGGCGCCTGCAGTCCCAGTTACTCGGGAGGCTGAGGCAGGAGAATGGCGTGAACCCGGGAGGCGGAGCTTGCTGTGAGCTGAGATCCGGCCACTGTACTCCAGCCAGGGCGACAGAGCGAGACTCCGTCTCAAAAAAAAAATAAAAATAAAAATAAATAAACAGAGGCCAGGTGCAGTGGCTCATGCCTATAATCCCAGTACTTTCGGAGGCTGAGGCAGAAAAATCACTTGAGGTCAGCAGTTCAAGACCAGCCTGGCCAACATGGCGAAACCCCATCTCCACTAAAAGTACCAAAATTAACCAGGCGTGGGGGTGGGCACCTGTAATCCCAGCTACTCAGGAGGCGGAGGCGGGAGAATCGCTTGAACCGAGACAGAGGTTGCAGTGAGCCGAGATCGTGCCACTGCACTCCAGCCTGGGTGACAAGAGCAAGACTCCATCTTAAAAAAATAAAATTAAATACATAAATAAAATAAAATAAAATAAAAAACAAACGGTGTTTAAATGAATGATGTTCATGGAATCTCTCCCCAGTGCTTTGCTTTCCACAAAGGTCTGCATGGAAGTCTCAATAAATTGTGGTTGAATGCTTGACAGTAACTGTGACGAAAGCAGAATTCACCATTCATCACCTGACCAGCAAATGTTTTGCTTGTCTTATATAGTATTGACCAGTAGAATGTCTTTTTTTTTTTTTTGAGCCAGAGTCACTCTGTCACCAGGCTGGAGTGCAGTGGCGTGATCTCGGCTCATTGCAACCTCCGCCTCCTGGGTTCAAGTGATTCTTCTGCCTCAGCCTCCTGAGTAGCTGGGACTACAGGCTCGCACCAGCACACCCAGGTAATTTTTGTATTTTTAGTAAAGACAGGGTTTCACCATGTTGGCCAGGATGGTCTCAATCTCCTGACCTCAGATGATTCACCTGCCTTGGCCTCCCAAAGTGCTGGGATTACAGGCGTGAGCCACCGGGCCTGGCCAAGCTGTCTTTTAAATAATTAAATCCAGATCCTTTTGTAGTCATAAGCGTGATGACTGGGTTTTCACACTCATGTGTGAGCTGCACCTCCCTCAAACCTTGTTTTGACATTGACACATTATCTGCCGGATGTAAAAATAATGAAATCCAATATACTAAGATGGGGAGATTTCACAATAAAATCCAAATTTCTGTTTCTTTTAAAAAATCAGGCCACGATGGCTCGTGCCTGGAATTCAAGAACTTTGGGAGGCCCAGGCAGAAGGATCACTTGATCCTAGAAGTTCAAGATCAGCATGGTCAACACAGGGAGACCTGGTCTCAATTTAAAAATTAGCTGGGCATGGCACTTTGGGAGACAGGTGGATCACCTGAGATCAGGAGTTCAAGACCTGCCTGGCCAACATGGTGAAAACCTGTCTCTACTAAAAATACAAAAATTAGCCAGGCGTGGTGGTGGGTGTCCCAGCTACTCAGGAGGTTGAGGTTGCAGTGAGCTGAGATTGCACCACTGAACTCCAACTTGGGTGACAGAACAAGACTCTGTCTATAAAATAAATAAAATTTCAGGAAGCAGCTCATGTTATGTAAAGGGACAGGAAACAGCAATTGATGACATATACATAGGATGATTCCAGTCTAGTAATAAATATACACACACCAGAAAGAGAGGCATTAAAAAGTTAATGTTAGTTAACAGCCTGGGCGACAGAACGAGACTGTCTCAAAAAAAAAAAAAAAAAAAAGTTAAGAAAAAAAGGAGTGACAATCCACATGTGGCCCACAAAGCTTAAAATATACACTATCTAGCCCTGGGCAGAAAAAGGTTTGACAATGCTGTTCAAAAGTCACCATTGGTAGATTGGAAACTGAAAAAGGTATATACCCTGGCATTGGACAACACAATGGCTGTGCCTCCTGCCAAAGAATGCTGAACTGGCCAAGTGAGGTACTTGGCAGCCCAGCCCTGAAATGCATAAGCTCTCCGGCCTTTCCATCACTGCTCCCTCCCAGTTCTTCACCTCTGGCCACTCCATCCTCTGGCTTCCCTTCCACCACGTACTCACATGTTGAGTCCAGTACCTAGCCCTCTCCTCCAGGCTGCCCCCTCTGGAAATGTAAGCAGCACCAGGTGTAAGAGTCAGGCACAGGCTGCCTTAATGTGCACCTGGACCCCTTACTTCCCCGTTGTGTGGAAGGTAAATCACTTATCTCTTTGAGCCTGTTTTCCCATCTACAAAATGGGAATGACAATAGGGTTATTCTGAGATTAAGTGAGATAAGGTACCTAAAGCACGCAGTACGGAAGTGGTCAACATGCTGGCTCTGATGTCAGCCATGAGCAGACTTTGGACAACTATTTATAAGCCATTCGCTTCAAAACCTTTCTCTTTCTCTTCTGTGACAGACTAATACTTGTGCCGCTTCCCTTCATTTAGAAACAAAACGCCCCAAGTTTAAATGAACGTTTAACTATCCAGCTAGAGGCATTTCAGTCTTGTGTATACGGTGGTAAGGTGAGACTAAGTTCTGGCCAATGGGATCAGTGTAATTTCCAGGCCCCGTATTTCCGCTTCCTTTTTCATGGGCTTGAAGGAGGACTTGGGGCTGGTGAGCCACTTTAACCACAGACGACAACCTTGGGGACGCAGAGGCAACACGACAGCAGGGCCCTGCGTCCCTAGATGATTCTGTGTTAACAGTTGTTGTCTAACCCTAACCCTGGACCACTCACCTCTGAACTGTCACATGATGAATAAGCTATTTTGCTGAGTCACTGTTTTGGGCTCCTTGTGACAGCAGCTGAGCCTAGAGTCTAGTTAGTGCATGTCCCAAGGCTTCTCTTCCAACCTATCAGTCCGCCCTGCAAATGTGCTGTTCTTGTACTTCTGAACACAAAGAATATTCCAGGTATTTCTTGAAAATAGTTATATTTATTTATCCTCCAGTCAGAAGAATGTGTCATTTTTGACTCCTTCCACTGGTCACGGTAGCTTCACAGCTTTTTACATCTGTACCTCTTCAATCCTCCCCCACCTCTGACCTCAGGCTTCAGATGGTTTGGTTTTTTTTTTTGCTTCATGCTCTTTGCTTCCAATTTCATACTTTACACAATGATGCTTCATTCTGTTTCTTAAAATGGAATCCATTTCATGTTATTTTGTTACTTTGTTTTGAGACAAGGTCTTGCTCTATTCCCCAGGCTAGAGTGCAGTGGTGTAATCACAGCTCACTGTACCTTAACTTAAATAGATCTTAAGCTCCTGGGCTCAAGTGATCCTCCTGCCTCAGTCTCCCTAGTAGCTAGGACTACTGGCACACATTACCATATCTGGCTAATTTTTAATTTTTTGTGCCCTTCTACTGGCCTCAAGTGATCGTACTGCCTCGGCCTCCCACAGTGCTAGGATTATAGGTGTGAGCCACCGTGCCCAGCCCCAGCTG
Source organism: Papio anubis (assembly GCF_008728515.1). Lineage (NCBI taxonomy): Eukaryota > Metazoa > Chordata > Mammalia > Primates > Cercopithecidae > Papio > Papio anubis. The sequence goes on along the minus strand of NC_044993.1, from coordinate 46,973,979 downwards.
TGAATTTGTCTATAAAAGCCCAGAGCATTGAAAGTTTCAAGAGATGGCCCGGGTGAGTCTCCAGTGCATCTCCGGCACACGTTCCACACGTGCATTACACTAATCATGCCACTCTCTCACTTCTCCAACCCTTTGAGCTTGCACTTTTTTCCTCTGCCTACATCAGTGCTTCTCAAATGTGGTAAAAGATCATTTTTTTAAAATTTCCAATCTAGACTGGGCATGGTGGTGCATACCTGTAGTCCCAGCTACTTAGAGGGCTGAGGTGGGAGGATTGCTTGAGCCCAGGAGTTCAAGGCCAGCCTGGGCAACACAGCAAGATCCTATCTCTTAAAAAAAAAAAAAATCCAATCTGTTGTGGACCCATACTTATATAAAACACAATAAGGCCGGGCGCGGTGGCTCACGCCTGTAATGTCAGCACTTTAAGAGGTGGAGGTGGGCAGATCACGAGGTCAGGAGATCAAGATCACCCTGGCTAACACAGTAAAACCCCATCTCTACTAAAAAAAAAAAAATACAAAAATTTAGCCGAGTGTGGTGGCGGGCGCCTGTAGTCCCAGCAACTCGGAAGGCTGAGGCAGGAGAATGGCATAAACCCGGGAGGTGGAGCTTGCAGTGAGCCGAGATTGTGCCACTGCACTCCAGCCTGGGCGACAGAGCGAGACTCCATCTCAAAAAAAAAAACAACCAACAACAAACAAAAAACACAATAAACACAACTTAAATGATCAGAAAACAACCACATGCTTAGCTATCACAGCAAAGGCCCAGTTTCTCAATGCACCCTCTGATGGCACCTGTCTTATTATGAACAGGTAACAGTGCATCTACACTTGTCTATACCAGCTCTCCCTTCTCCCTGCCTGCTGAACCCTCAGAGTCCAACCGTCACTACTGTCTCCACTACGCCTTTCCTGATGTTCCCCCCCACCAACCCCCCGGTCACATCAATACATCCGTGACTTTTTTTTTTGAGACAGTGTCTCGCTCTGTTGCCCAGGTTGGAGTGCAGTGGCGTGATCTTGGCTCACTGCAAAACCTGCACCTCCCAGGTTCAAGCGATTCTCCTGCCTCAGCCTCCCAAGTGGCTGGGACTACAGGCATGTGCCTCCACGCCCAGCTAATTTTTGTATTTTTAGTAGAGAGGGGGTTTCACTATGTTAGCCAGGCTGGTCTGGAACTCCTCACCTTACGTGATCCACCAGCCGTGGCCTCCCAAAGTGCTGGGATTACAGGCATAAGCCACTGCACCTGTTATAACTTATGTTATTACAATTTTCTGTTAAATGTCAAAAAGCAACAAGCTCTTCAAGGTCAGGAATGTGTTCAATTCACCTCTGCATCCGAGCCTTATGTCTGTCATGTGGGTAGAAGCTCAGAAATATAATCAGCAAATGAATGGACTCAACACACCTTTGTGGCAACAAGCAATCAACCATAACAACTTTAAATAGACTTTTAATGCCTGAGGTGTGGCTTAGAACTTCAAGGTTGGATAGTCTAGGCGTGAGACAGAGTGGAGAGCTCAGTAGGCCGTTTGAGATGGCTGCTGGCGGTAGCCACCGCGGCGCATGTAGCCCTCGTTTTTGCGGTAGCCGTCCTTCTGGTCTGCAGGAGAGAGATGGGAAGGATGTGGAGGGAGTGCCAGGGGAGAGGCTGTGAGGGTACCAGAAGCCGGGCGAGGAGAGGAGCCGGAAGCACTCACCTCGGAAGTAGCCCCCGTAGGTGCCTTGTTTGTGGTCAAACACTCGCTCATTGTTCTCCACCAGGCTGCCCAGCTTCTCGGCCAGCTGCAGGGCCAGGTTCTGCTGGGCAGTGGGCTCGGTGCGGTGCATCACCACTGTCTGCGTTGGCTGGTCCAGGGAGGCCTGACAGGCGCGAGGCAGAGGAGGGGACACGATACAGATCAGGCCCCTCCGCTCCAATCCCTCCATGGCTCCACCTGCCGGCTTCCCACCCCGGCCCCTACCATCAGCTCCTCATTAATGATCATTTTGCTGATGATGGAGTGCACAGTGGGCAGATCCAGCTCAAACATGTCTGACAGTGTCTCCATGCTGGGGAGAAAGGAGAGGACAGGGGCAGTCAGGACCCTTGCTCACAAGGCTGGGGCCCTTCTGTGTCCCCAAGGCCCAGCCTACCTGATGGAGTCGTAGACACTGCTGTAGGTGAAGAGGTAGGTCCTCAGTGACTCTTCCTGGATCTTCCTGTGGGAAGAGGGGAGAGAAGGGACAACGGGGCCTCAGGCAAGGGGACCAACCAGTCTCTTCTTCCCCAACCCATCACGGCCTGTCTGCTCACCTAACCAGCATGGTGCGGACTTTGTCAGCCTCGGGGAAAAGGTCCCACACTTTCCCATTCATCTTCTCATTGATGATAAAACTGTGACAAGTCTTCCAGTCACCCATCTTCATGGCCTTGGAGGCAGCGACCACATGTTCCCGCATGGACTCAGGGGGACCTGAAAGGGTGGGAATGAGGCAGAGCCTAGGGAACTTGGGACCAGGACTCCTGCCCCATTAGCACTCTTTAAGGGGGAACAGAGGCTGGAGGAGCAAACCATACTAGAGACTCTCCCCGTCTCTCTACCAAAGAGCCATGCAGTCGCCCAAACCACTCCATCTGCACAAATGTACTTAGGTTTGAACTCAATCAGTCCATAGACACACTTCAGGGGACTGCTGAACACCTTGAAAATGTTGACAAATTGTGCGTGTGTCCTCACGTACATCTTCCTGGGCTACAGAGCGAGACCCCGTCTCAAACAAAACAAAACAAAACAAAACCACCTCTGCCAGCTCAACTGGAATGGAATTTACCAACCCTTCCTCACCCACATCACCTTCATGAATGGTGCCATGCCCATGCATCAATTACACTGTTGCCAGCTTATTATTCTTCCAAGCAGCTTACTTTTTTTCCTTAAAAAACTTAGCCCCGGTCAAAATTATCTCTAAAATCACAGGTTTTATGTATTAATTATGAACTCAGGCCCCCAAATACAATCCTAAGACAAGCCAGGACGGTAAGACATGGTACACCGTAGTAACTGGAATTCAGAGTAGACAAAGTGCAAAAGTTCTAAGGCTAGAAATGGGTGGCAGACAGAGAAACACGAACACGCAGACTCCGGAGCAAGCACAGCAAGCTCAATGCGAACAGGGATCAGGTGCAAACAGAACCACAGGAGCAGGGCTAAGTGTAAGGAAAGGCACACAGCCCTCCTGGATGAACTTCCATTTTAACCATATTAACACTTGCAAAAGGCAAGGTTGGTCCGGGCGCGGTGGCTCATGCCTGTAATCTCAGCACTTTGGGAAGCTGAGGTGGGCGGGTCACCTGAGCTCAGGAATTCAAGACCAGCCTGGCCAACAAGAGGAAACCCCATCTCCACTAAAAATACAAAAAATTAGCCGGACGTGGTGGTGGGCGCCTGTAGTCTCAGCTATTTGAGAGGCTAAGGCAGCAGAATCACTTGAACCCGCGAGGCAGAGGTTGCAGTGAGCCGAGATTGCGCCACTGCACTCCAGCCTGGGCGACAGTGAGGTTCTGTCACAAAAAAAAAAAAAAAAAAAGGCAAGTTTAGAGGCTCAAAGAATATTTCTCTACAAGCCAAACAACAGTGCAGAGCTGATGCAAACTGGCTTTTGGAACTACTGTAGGGAGAAATTGAGAGGCAGGGACTGTGGAGAAGCAGATAGCCTTTCCCATCACTGCTACTTCAGCTCCAGCCAAGGCTAGCTCTGCAGGAAGGCAGGGCCAGGAGTGACAGACTGCCAATATTCTAAGATATGAAAATTCCGATTCTCATGGGAAATTTCCGCACAAAGTAAGTCTCACTACGTAAGCCAAACAAAAATGTGCCTAAGGGAACCTACCCTTTAGCCCAAACATATACATGACCAGGAGAGGACAAATCTGTAGGGGGATGTGGCTGTGGACACTGGGCTGGGCTCACTCGTCAAGCCCTCCTGTGGGTCAACGTCACAGGAAGGGCGCAGCTCAATTCCTTTCCAGTGAGTCACCACTCACTGCAACCCTGCAAGATCTTTCTTTCAAAAGGGGCCAAAGGAATCAATGTTAGCTTCTTGAACAATAAGGCTCTATGACAGTTGGTTTGGCTGGAATGTAATATACACGAAGGGAAGAAAAGGGAAAGGTCAGAGGTACACATGAGCTGTGTTAAACTCGGGCGAGTCACTTAACTTCTCTGTGCCTCAGTTTCTCCACTGGGAAACAGGGTATTACTAGTACCTACAGCATAGGGTTATTACTAATGCAGATTAAATAATTATTTGTAAAACACTTAGGACAGTACCAGGCAGAGGAGGTGTCATTAAATCAGACAGAGTTGAGTGGTGGGAGAGTTACTCCCTTCACTTCTCTTAATCCTCATGTGTAATCAGGGAGTGAGGCAGCCTGCTGAACCCTGGAGCTCCACACTCACCCAGCAGGGGCTGTCGCTCGCCCACGCGCAGCTGGTGGTGGAACTGCTTGCTGATCATGCGTCGGCGGGCATCGCTCTCATGGGCAGCCATGTAGGGAATCTCCAGGAGCATGGCAGACACCAGGTAGACACACTCCAGCAGCTCCAGGTTGATGTGCAGGTGGAAGGGGACCTGCCGGCGCCGCTCCACCTTCTCCTGCTCCTGGTTGCGCTCCTGCAGGCTGCGCAGCAGCAGGCCCTGGCCCAGAAGCTCCTTGGCTCGGCCACTTGACTGGATGTCCAGCAGGGCATTGTGTGCGTCCTTGGTCAGGCCTTGGCGGAAGGCACAGATGCCCAGCTGCACCATGGTGCGGTTGTAAAGGATCTGGGGGCAAAGGGTAATAATGCACTCAGAGGTGACAGCTGCAAGACAAGTCTTCATTTATTTCATAACTAAGCCGGGCACGGTGGCTCACGCCTGTAATCCCAGCACTTTGGGAGGCTAAGGCGGGAGGATCACTTGAGCACAGGGGTTTAAGATGGGCCTGAGTAACATGGAGACACTCCATGGCTAAAGATAAAAAACCAAAACAAAACTAAACAAATCTACTTTAAGTGCCTACTATGTGCTGAGCAATAGGCTGGGAGGGAGAACAAAATAGACAAGTCCCCACCCTGCATGGAGATTATGTCTAGGGGTAGGGTGTGGGGGGCACGAGAGCTGCACTACGAGGCGGTGACTCACGCTGAGAAGAAAAATAAAGCAGAGAATGGAGCCAGGAAGGGAGTCTGTGCGGTGAGGCTCAAACGTTCACATAACTACAGAAGGCCTCATTGGGAAAGAATGTTTGAATAAAGACCTAAAGAGAGAGCAAGTCATGCAGGCATCTGGGGAAAGAATATCCTATAAAAAGGAAAAGTAAACGCAGTGATCCTGTGGAAGAACCGGGCCAGGTATATTCAAGAAACAAGGGGGCTGGGCGCGGAGGCTGTAATCCCAGCACTTTGGGAGGCCGGGGCAGGCGGATCACGAGGTCAAGAGCTCGAGAACATCCTAGCTAACACGGTGAAACCCCATCTCTACTAAAAATACAAAAAATTAGCCAGGCATGGTGGTAGGTGCCTGTAGTCCCAGCTGCTTGGGAGGCTGAGGCAGAAGAATGGCGTGAACCCGGGAGGCGGAGCTTGCAGTGAGTTGAGATTGCGCCACTGCACTCCAACCTGGGAGACAGAGCGAGACTCCGCCTCAAAAAAAAAAAAAAGAAAGAAAGAAACAAGGGGTGTGACACAGCTAGGGCTGGGAAAAGACACCACCACCACAAGCTGGGGGATGGGCAAGCACCAGTCATTTTTTTTTTGAGACGGAGTCTCACTGTGTCTCCCAGGCTGGAATGCGGTGGCGCGATCTCGGCTCACTGCAAGCTCCGCCTCCCGGGTTCATGCCATTCTCCCGCCTCAGCCTCCAAGTAGCTGGGACTATAGGCGCCCGCCACCACACCCGGCTAGTTTTTTGTATTTTTAGTAGAGACAGGGTTTCACCATGTTAGCCAGGATGGTCTCGATCTCCTGACCTCGTGATCCACCCGCCTCGGCCTCCCAAAGTGCTGGGATTACAGGCTTGAGCCACCGCACCCGGCCAGCACCAGTCATTTTATGAGTGTTTTTCTTTTTTTTTTGAGATGGAGTCTGGCTCAGTCGCTCAGGCTGGAGTGCAGTGGCGCGATCTCGGCTCACTGCAATCTCCACCTCGCGGGTTCACGTCATTCTCCTGCCTCAGCCTCCAGAGTAGCTGGGACTACAAGCGCCCGCCACCACGCCCGGCTAATTTTTTGTATTTTTAGTAGAGACAGGGTTTCACCATGTTAGCCAGGACAGTCTCAATCTCCTGACCTCGTGATCCACCCTCCTCGGCCTCCCAAAGTGCTGGGATTACAGGCGTGAGCCACCGCACCCGGCCCATTTTATGAGTTTTAAGACAGGAAACCATGGGAAGGTTTTGAGCAAACAGGTGATATGATCTGACATAACTGAACAGGTTAATCTGTATTATGAACAGAACAAAGGGACTGAAGAGACACAAAGGCAGAATCAGAGAGAAATCAGATGATGGTGGCTTAGAGCAGAGGGTACAAGCAGAAGTGACAGGAAGTGTTCTGATAATGGACTGTGAACAGGAACGGCTGGGGAATCAGATGCAGTATACGAGAGAAAAGTTCGAAACAAGAATAACCCCAAAGTTTCTGGTCTAAGCAACTGGGAAGAGGGACTTGGCACTAATTAAGACAGGAGAGATGGTAAGTAGTACAAATCTTGGGGGAAAAGGCTAAGTGTATTCATAACAACAACAACAATGTGGAGATCAATGCCAGTCATAAGCTTACATGCAAAAAGCCTTAAATATGTTAGCAAACAGAATCCAGCAATATATAATATAAAAGAGACAATATACATGACCAAACTGGATATACCTCAGGAATAAAATGTTAGTATAAAAACGTAATTAACTCGGCTGGGCGTGGTGGCTCATGCCTGTAATCCCAGCACTTTGGGAGGTGAAGGCAGGTGGGTCATGGGGTCAGGAGTTTGAGAGCAGCCTGCCCAACATGGTGAAACCCCGTCTCTACTAAAAAAACAAAAGTTAGCTGGGTGGTGGTGTGCACACCTGTAATCCCAGCTACTCGAGAGGCTGAGGCAGGAGAATTGCTTGAGCCAGGGAGGCGGAGGTTGCAGTGAGCCGAGATTGCGCCACTGCACTCCAGCCTGGGCGACAGAGTGACACCCTTTTTCAAAAAACAAAAAACACACAATAATGAACTCATAGTTATTCATTATATGAATAGAATGAAGGAGAAGTAACCGGGTATTTCTTTCTTCTTTGAGACAGTCTTGCTCTGTTGCCCAGGCTGGAGTGCAGTGGCGTGATCATGGCTCCTGCAACCTTGACGTCCTGAGCTCAAGCAATCCTCCTACCTCAGCCTCCTGAGTAGGTGGGACTACAGGCGTGCACCACTATGCCTGGCTAATTTCTGTATTTTTTTGTAGAGACAGGGTTTTGCTATGTTGCACAGCAATTAAGATAATATGGGACTTGCTTAAGGACAGACAAAAAGAAAAATGAATGGGACAGAAGGGAATGACCTGAAAAACACCTACTCTTATAGGTGATGTGGTTTTTCACATTATTTTCCACAAAGACACCAAAGCAATACAATAGGGGAAAGGAAGTCTTTTCTACAAATGATGCTAGAACAACTAGGTATCCATATGGAGGAAAAAGAAACCCTGATCCCAACCACACCAGATGCAAAAATCAAACCAAGACCAACTATAAGACTCAATGTAAAAGCTAAAACCCATAGGGACTTATGAAAAAAAAAAAAAAAAAAAGAAATTCAAAAAATCCTCATGAATTTCAAGTAGGCAAAGGCTTTTAGACAGGATCCAGAAAATAATTACTATAAAAGAAAAAACTGGGCCGGGTGTGGTGGCTCACGCCTATAATCCCAGCACTTTGGGAGGGTGAGGCAGGCGGATCATGAGGTCAAGAGATTGAGACCATCCTGGCCAACATGGTGAAACCCCGTCTCTACTAAAAAATTTAAAAAATTAGCTGGACATGGTGGTACGTGCCTGTAGTCCCAGCTACTCGGGAGGCTGAGGCAGGAGAATCACCTGAATCCGGGAAGCAGAGGTTGTAGTGAGTCAAGATCACACCACTGCACTCTAGCCTGGTGACAAAGCGAGACTCTGTCTCAAAAAAAACAAAACAAAACAAAACAAAACAAAAAACGGATACATTAGATTTCATCCAAAGGTATGGTTAAGAAAACGAATAAGCAAACCAGACTGGAAGAAATATTTTCAAAACATATCTGAGGTCAGGGGTTCCAGACCATCCTGGCCAACATGGTGAAACCTCGCCTCTATTAAATATACAAAAATTAGCTGGGTGTGGGGGCACATGCCTGCAATCGCAGCTACTTGGGAGGCTGAGGCAGGAGAATTGCTTGAACCTAGGAGGTGGACATTGCAGTGAGCCCAGATTGCGCCACTGCACTCCAGCCTGGGCAACACAGTGAGACTGTCTCCAAAAAAAAAAAAAAAAAATCTGACTCAGGACTAGTTATCCAGAATAGATAAAGCACTCCCATAACTCAATAAAGTAAACACTCCAATTGTTTTAAGTGGGTAAGAATTGACCAGATATTTCACAAAAGATAAATGGCCAATAAACATAAAAAAGTAAAAAAGTAGCCAATATCAATAGTCACCAGGCAAATGCAAACTAACACTACAATGAGATACCATTAGACAACCAACTAAAATTTAAAAGACCTTTGAGTAGACGGGTGCAGTGGCTCACGCCTGTAATCCCAGCCCTTTGGGAGGCTGAGGTGGGTGGGTCACCTGAGGTTCAAGACCAGCCTGGCCAACATGGTAAAATCTTGTCTCTATTAAATATACAAAAATTAGCCTGGTGTGGTGGCACATGCCTGTAATCTCAGCTACACGGAATGGTGAGGCAGGAGAATGGCTTGAATCTGGGAGACAGAGGGTGGAGTGAGCCAAGATTGCACCACTGCACTCCAGCCTGGGCAACACAGCGAGCCTCTGTCTCAAAACAAACAAAAACATACACACACACACACACAAACTAAAATATCTTTGAGATCAGCCTGGGCAACATAGTGAGACCCTGTCTCTACAAAAAATAAAAAATTAGCAGGTATGGTGGCACATGCCTGTAGCCTCAGTACTATGGAGGCTGAGGTGGGAGGATCACTTGAACCTGGGAATTTGAGGCTACTGTGGGCCATGATCATGCCACTACACTCAGCCTAGGTGACAGTGCAAGACCCTGCCTCAAAAAACAAAAACAAGTTTAAAAGACCCAATACCACTGCCGGCACGATGGTTCACTCCTGTAATCTCAGCACTTTGGGAGGCTGAGGCAGGCAGATCACTTGAGGTCAGGAATTTGAGACCAGCCTGGCCAATGTGGTGAAACCCCAACTCTACTAAATTACAAAAATTAGCCAGATGTGGTGGCGGGCGCCTGTAATCCCAGCTACTCAGAAGGCTGAGGCAGGAGAATCGTTTGATCCTGGGAGATGGCGGTTGCAGTGAGCTGAGATTGCCCCACTGCACTCCAGCCTTGGCGGCAGAGCTAGACTCCCTCTCAAAAAAAAAAAAAAAAAAAAAAAAAAAGACCAACATCACCAAAAATTGACAAGGAACTCCCAAACACTAGCAGGAGAGTAAAATGCTATAACCACTTTTGAGTTTCTTACAGCCAGGCTTTCCCATCTGTCCCCAGTCATTCCAGTCAACCCATCCCTCTTCTGCACCCATCAGAAAAGTCTAGTCAGTGTGCCCCGGAAAGGCCATCCCCCACTCCCAGGACCCAGAACCTTCCCGTCCCACAGCTTTGGAAAAAAATCCCAACTGCCAACCTGCAGCAGCTTCCTACATCAGAGCCAAAAACTGGAAATAAACTGGGTGTCCACCAAGAGGAAAACAGATAGTGATATGTTCATACCGTGCAATAAAAACACAAACAGGAGGGCTGTTTAAAAACCAGCATTACCCCCAGACAGGTTCACCAGGTGCTCTACACATAAACATTTCCTAGTTGCCTTGAATACACTTTTACAGGATCTACACTTCCACACACAGCTTTTTTTTTGTTTTTGTTTTTGCTTTTTTTTGACATAGTCTTGCTCTATTACCCAGGCTGGAGTGCAGTGGCAGTCTGGGGTCACTGGAACCTCTGCCTCTTGGGCTCCAGCGCTACCAAGCCCGGCTAATTTTTTTTTTGTAGACAAGAAATTATGTGTTTACATGCAGGAGGACTGCAGGATGTTGGCATGTGGGAAAGACCAAGTGTCTACTTAAATTTGCACCAGTCACACAGGTGGCCGTTCTGGTTAAGCCAGTTTGCCAAGAGGCCAGGGGCCTGGCATCTCCTTCACCTCCAAGGCCTCCCCATCCTACCTGCACTGGCGGGTCTGCGTGCTGAATGTTGTCCTGCAGGTGGCTCATAAGCATGAGGTCGCGGGCCTGGTACCAGCGGGAGTGCAGAGCGTGGTGGTAGATGTGGCAGAGGATGGCGCATGTGCGGATCCGGTCTGTGCGGTCTTTGGCGTAGATGTACTTGCACAGTCTCTCCATCAACACGGCCGAGTCCTCGCCCTCATTTTCTGCCTGGTCTTGCTCAGACTGGGGAGGAAGGGAGGTTATTTGCAAAGGACATCCAGCTTTAAAAGGCACAGGTTCTAGCAACCAAAGATGAGACTCTATCCAGTCTCTTTCTAATATGTCAGTTTCCCTCTCTGCTCCACCTGGGGAAGTCTAGCGAGTAACAGATTTGCCGTCAAGTCCTCACAGAAGCGGAGGGCAGGCGGACACACCCGTTCCCCTCTGCCATGACTGCCATGCGCTCACCTTTGAGGAGCCCTCAGGCGGGGTCAGCTGCCGCTGATGGGCCTTGTAATCAAACTTGTAGTAGGTGTGCAGGATGCGCAGCAGGTAGATGCGGCAGACCTCCTCGGTAGTGCCCTTCTCCTCCAGGTAGCGCTGCACGCGCTCGATGATGGCACACACCTGGGCTTCATCCTTCAAATGCTCCACATACTCTGGCAGGGAGAGCACCCATCCTTGTCTCAACTGGGCATCCAGGCTTTCCCATCTGTCCCCAGTCATTCCAGTCAACCCATCCATCTTCTGCACCCATCAGAAAAGTCTAGTCAATGTGCCCCGGAAAGGCCATCCCCCACTCCCAGGACCCAGAACCTTCCCGTCCCACAGCTTTGGAAAAAAATCCCAACTGCCAACCTCTGCCAGTGAGGGTCTACAAGGCCTGGCCCTTGCCTGGTCTCCCACGATTCTCCCTCTGTCTTCCTGTGCTGGAGTCACACTGGCCTTTTTACTCCTGGAACATCAGGCTCGCTCTCTGCTCCTCCTGTCAGGCACTGTCTTCAGCTGATTCTTCCCCTAACTCCTCCTCGTTGGATCTCACCTCTGGTGGCCCCTACTTAAGGGTGTTTTCTCCAGCTGCTAGCTACAGCAGCCACCCCTCCAGTCACTTTTTACCACAGGGCCCTATTTTAACTCCAAACAAATACTTTACATCATCTAGAATTATTATTAATATTATTTGAGATGGAGTTTTACTCTTTCGCCCAGGCAAAATAAGCAATCTCCGCTTATTGCAACCTCTGCCCCGCCGGGTTCAAGGGATTCTCCTGCCTCAGCCTCCCACATAGCTGGGATTTACAGGCACCTGCCACCACTCCTGGCTAATTTTTGTATTTTAAGTAGAGCCAGGGTTTCACCAATTTGGCCAGGCTGGTCTCAAACTCCTGACCTCAGGTGATCCAACTGCCTCAGCCTCCCAAAGTGCTATGATTACAGGTGTGAGCCACTGCACCCGGCCCAGAATTATCTTGTTTAATATCTTACTCTCTCTCTCTCTATATATATATTTTTGATATGGAGTCTTGCTCTGCCACCCAGGCTGGAGTGCAGTGGCGTGACCTCATCTCACTGCAAGTTCCGCCTCCCAGGGTCACGCCATTCTCCTGCCTCAGCCTCCCAAGTAGCTGGGACTACAGGCGCCTGCCACCACGCCCGGCTATTTTTTTTTTTTTTTTTGGATTTTTAGTACAGATGGAGTTTCACCATGTTAGCCAGGATGGTCTCGATCTCCTGACCTCGTGATCCGGCTGCTTCGGCCTCCCAAAGAGCTGGGTTTACAGACATGAGCCACCGCGCCCGGCCATATCTTACTATTATTATTTGTCAAACTGCCTTTCTCCATCCAGCACAAAAGGTAAGCTTTTGGCTGCCTTGTTAATCACTACACCCTTGACTTGATGGGCACATTCACACTTTTACTGAGTAAACTATGCTGCACTTTCACACCCCAATGCCTCTCATCCAAGCTAAGCAAGAGAAGTGAATAGATGCCTTACCCCAAAGGTTCTCAAAGTATAGCCCTGAGACCAGCAACCTGGGAGCAGGCTACAGGTGCACGTTCTCAGGCCCCACCCACACCTACGGAATCAGAAACGATGGGACTGGGAGCCAGCATCTCATCAGGCCCTTCCATGCGAATGCTGGGGTAAGGAAAGGCTGGCTTTTCAAGCACTCTGACTTTGTAAAATCCTTACAAAGCTCTAAACCTAGTATTATTCCCTGAAGTTTTCCTCTCAGCAAAGCTCACGCTTGCTCAGGCTCACCTTGGGAGTGAGGGTCAGTATTTTGCATTATTTTGGTAAATTCTTCATCCATTCGTTCTACCAGAGTTAGGATGCAGCCACGGACACGCAGTGGCTGAAAAGGAAGGCGGAGGAGGAGTTAACAAATTAGCCCAGATCTCAGTCTCAAACCTCAACCCTAGGGTCCCACTGAGCCTTCCCAAAGCATAAAACACACACCTCCAGTTATCCTGCCAACTCCTCCCTTTACCTGGTCAGCGTTGTGCAGGTTCTCACTCTCTTCCAGAATATTCTCTCCAACAAAAATGTTGGGATTTGCAAACAGGATGTCCATAAGCTCATTGATGCAGTCCAGGCACTTCCCCCACATCTCTGGCTGCCAAGATTTCAGACCACAGCAGAGTCAGAGGAGTGAAGGTAGAGTAAGCGGATGCCTCCCACTTCAGCAGGAATCGTGGGGCCTTCCACCACCAAGACTGCCTCCATAGCCCCTGAGTCTTAAGACACTAGGTACCCTCTTCCCCCGACCCACTAGCTATGCCCTGAGATGCTCCTCTTCACTGCTCTCACCTTCATGTAGGTTGCCAGGTTGGGGTTGTAGTCATAGAGAGAGGCAATGATATTGAACTTGATCTTGACAATGACGCCCTCTCCCAGGTTGTTTTCTGCTGCGATCTGAACCAGCAGTTGCAGCAGCTCAATCTGGGCAGCACTAGAGGGCCAGAGCGCTGGGTGAGGCTTTAGAGACAAATCACAAAGTCTCCCCCAAGATGCCCTCTTCAGATAACACCCCGTCCTCACCACCCATATCCCTGCTTCTCCTTTATAAATTCCAAACAGAAGCAGCAATAATCCCAACCATCCTGGAATGCTGTGAAATGCTTCACACCGACCACCATTCTCTGTTACCTAATAACTAAAGAGGGTAAACACTCTTTCAGTTTTTTAATCTTAAAAAAAAAAAGAAAAAAAAAGGGCTGGGAGTGGTGGTTCACGCCTGTAACCCCAGCACTTTGGGAGGCCGAGGCAGGCGGATCACTTGAAGTCAGGAGTTCGAGACCAGCCTGGTCAACATGGTGAAACCCCGTCTCTACTAGAAGTACAAAAATTAGCCAGGGATGGTGGCAGGTGCCTGTAATCCCAGCTACTCAGTAGGCTGAGGCAGGAGAATCGCCTGAACCCAGAAGGCAAAGACTGCAGTGAGCCGAGATTGTGCCACTGTACTCCAGCCTGGGCAACAGAACAAGACTCCAAAAAAAAAAAAAAAAAAAAAAATGGAGAACATTATTTCATTGTATAGATGGGAAAACAGACCCAAAAGGTTAAGTGATTGGTTTTAGGTCACAAGAAGGGTAAACAGCAGGTAACCGACTGAGGTGTCCCAAGCACACCATTCCTCTACTATAGCCACACACAGACCCTCCCAACAACCCCTTCCCCCAACCTCCACCCTCTGCCGCCCTGCAATCCCACCACCCAGGCCCACGAATCTTACCGATCAGTTCCCTTCTTTCCTCGTGCCTGTAGGATCTCATTCAACTTCTTGATAACAACAGCGTGGGTGATCTCGGTTCCCTTGGCAAACATCTTTGGCTTCTCCTGTATCAGTACATATCCCGTCATGTGCATGCCAGCGGGAACCTGTTTTTGCCTTTTCCCCACAAGGGTACCTTTATGCCCTCCCAAACTGTTCCCCAATTCATTTTACCTCTGAAACCCTCACCTTAACCAAGGGCACTCCACCCCGGACCCTTTCCCACTCCCCGCCTTCATTGTCCTCCTCCTCCTCATCCAGGCGCTTGGATTTCCTGTCATGCTTCTTCTTAGCTTTGTCCTCCCGTTTCTTCTCGGCTGCCTTCTTGTCCTCATCTGTGGTGGGTGCCCTGCCGGCAAACATGGGAAAAGATGACAGATCAGCCCTCCCCACCTCTAAGGCTTCTTCCTCCCCTCAACTTCCTCTTTTCCTCCAACAGCTCCTGGGTCCAAGTTATGCTCTATAAGAATGACCTAGAGGACACAGTTAACCATAATCTAGCCATCTCTAGTAAGACAGAGTACTAACCAGACCATTGTAGACATATTAATAGAAACAACCTGTCGGCTAGGCGTGGTAGATCACTTGACGTCAGGAATCCAAGACCAGCCTGGGCAACATGGTGGAACCCCATTTCTACCAAAAGTACAAAAATTGGCCGGGCATGGTGGCGCACGCCTGTAGTCCCAGCTAACTTAGGAGACTGAGGCACGAGAATCGCTTGAACCCGGGAGGCAGAGAAGGCTGCAGTGAGCCATGATCACGCCACTGCACTTCAGCCTGGGCAACAGAGTGAGACTCAGTCTCCAGGAAAAAAAAAAAAAAAAAAAAAAAAAGAGAAAAGAAAAGAAATAACCTGTCATTTTGCTCCAAAGCTAACACTTACAGTTTCCAAAGAATCCACAAACAACTTATTTTCTTTGATACCAGTTGCTTTCTCCAGACTGACTAATCATTCACCAAAAATGAATCAGTTTCCCCAAACGTATAAAACATTTCTCTTTTTTACTATTCCTAAACTGTTTCATCCCTTTCTCTCCTCTCTTCTTATGACAACTGATTAATCTAAATTCTGAATTTTAAAAGAACGTTCACTACAAAAAAGGTCCCCACAAAATAGAAAAAGATCACCAGCTACCTTGAATGGTCTTAGGCTACTGGATGTTGCCTGAAACCATCTCCAGACTTTCACATGTATTCATGTAACAAAATACAAACCAAATGGCAAAGACAAATTACTTCAAACTTTGCACAGATACTGAAGAATAAATCTTTCCAGAAACACTCAACATTTTTGAAACCTCATATGTAATTATCATAATTTACCATTTGAACATTCAAAAATAAATTTCATTTTCACTGCTTAATAGGTTTGAATACGCTTTTGGAATAGTCTATAAGTTTACCAGTTAAATTAAAATCTTCCCTTGCCAGAAGACCAATGCCCTAACTCTCAACAAAAGCGTATGGACTGGCCAGGCACGGTGGCTCAAGCCTGTAATCCCAGCACTTTGGGAGGCTGAGGTGGGTGTGTTGCTTGAGCCCAGGAGTTCAGGACCAGCCTGGGCGACAAGGTAAAAAGTCTGTCTCTATTAAAAAACAACAACAACAAAAGCTTATGGATCTTTCCCCTGCACCACACTCTAATGATGATGATTCACTCTATAGGTAAAATTCTTTGCAAATATGCAAAGTATGTTCATTAAACTAAAACCTCTTGGTCTAAACCATCTCTATAGCTCTGAGATCAGAAGAGCTAAAGCTATTTTTTAAAATTAATGCTTCAAAAGAACTTAATCTTCCTTGGCCTAAAGTATTACTCCTAGCACTAAAGACAGTATGATACACACCTCAAAACGGAAATGTACTATCGTACAAAATTCTAACTGAAAGACCTAAGACTTGGCTTGACCTCTCCCATGACAGATTGTACTCTGGTATATTCATATCTTGTTGGAAATTATCAGATAACAAATGTTTATATCCTCAGCTATATAATCAACAGATGCAAGTGACATTTCTAAATGAGTATTTCCTCTAGTTAATACATAGTTAAGAGACTAAAAAGTCATTATTGAGAGACACCAAGGGAAGTCAAGCCTAACTACACTGCAAGGGACCACACCATTTTCCCATGCCTTCCCAACCACAACTACTGATGGAAAGCCCTAGATGTATGCCCTGGCTTAGGATCCTAACTCAGACATTCGGTCTCACTAGAGATCCTGGGGTTCACTTAAAAAACAAAAACAAAAAAACGCCTCCAGAATCAGGTAACTCTCAGAAGTAGAAAGCAGCTCTGTAAGAGTTCACAAGTCGCTGGGCATGGTGGCTCACGCCTGTAATCCCAGCACTTTGGGAGGCTGACGCAGGTGATCACGAGGTCAGGAGATCAAGACCATCCTGGTTAAGACGGCGAAACCCCGTCTCTACTAAAAATACAAAAAATTAGCCAGGCGCGGTGGTGGGTGCCTGTAGTCCCAGCTACTTGGAAGGCTGAGGCAGGAGAATCGCTTGAACCAGGCAGGCAGAGGTTGCAGTGAGCCAAGACTGCGCCACTGCACTCCAGCCTGGGCGACACAGCAAGACTCCATCTCAAAAAAATAGTTCACACGTCAATTATGACATCAGGTATAGATGAACTTCCCCCTAAAACCTTCAGATCACCATAAGACAACAGATGGCCTTATCCTACATCAAAGAGGCTGAAGCTCATGAGAATAAACCCACTCCTTTACAAGCTTGTTTTGAACAAAAGATGAAGGACGAGAAATGCTGATGAGGGAAAGGGTATATTTAGACTGGCTGAATCTGGAGTTGCTGAAAACCCTTACTGGCAGAGGGCCTATCATGTTTTCTAGAACTTCCACCAACCATGGGTGGCATACTCAAGGAGAGCTAATATCAGAGTTTACACAGAAAAACGGACAAGCAGAATCCACTGTTCTGTGGTTTTGCTCTCTCTCCTTATTCCTCTTTCTCCTATATAAATCCTGCTTTTGCTCAGTTGGAAATTAATCTGAAAATTTGTCTCCCTTGTTATACAAGAGGAATAGTGTCTGTGAATTATTCTTCTACACTACAAAGCCACAAACTCTGAATGTCAAAAAGCTTCTGACACTTGAAATTCTAAACATTGTTTTTTAAAGGGTTTTCCTCAGAACATTGATTCAACTAATTTTAGATTTTTTTGATCAGGTATACAAGTTAGTTTACAGGTTAATAAAAAAAATTTGGCCAGGCGCGGTGGCTCACGCCTATAATCCCAGCACTTTGGGAGGCTGAGGTGGGCGGATCACGAGGTCAGGAGATTGAGACCATCCTGGCTAACACCGTGAAACCCCGTCTCTACTAAAAATACAAAAAAAAATTAGCCGGGCATGGTGGTGGGTGCCTGTAGTCCCAGCTACTCCGGAGGCTGAGGCAGAAGAATGGCGTGAACCCAGGAGGCAGAGCTTGCAGTGAGCCAAGATCGCGCCACTGCACTCCAGCCTGGGCAACAGAGCAAGATTCTGTCTCAAAAAAAAAAAAAAAAAAAAATTCAAGGATAACCTCTAAAAGCATAGCATGTAACTCCCAAACCAGCAGAGACAAACAAAATGAATAATAAGAAAATATATATAATCTAGAAACGGGGAGAGTTGGGGGAAGAGGATGAGAAAATACATGTAGGCTAGGCACAGTGGCTCATGCCTGTATCCCAGTACTCTGGGAGGCTGAGGCAAGCAAATCATCTGAGGTCAGGAGTTCGAGACCAGCCTGGTCAACATGGTGAAACCTCGTCTCTACTAAAAATACAAAAATTAGCTGGGCTTGGTGGTGCTCACGTGTAGTCCCAGCTACTCAGGAGGCTGAGGCATGACAATCACTTGAACCCAGGAGGCAGAGGTTGCAGTGCGCCAGGATTGCACCACTGCATTCCAGCCTGGGCAACACAGTGAGACGACTCCTCAAAAACAAAAACAAAAAACAAAAAACAAATAAAAGAAAAATAAAACACAGGTTGAATATCCCTTATCTGAAATCCTTAGAATCAGAAGTGTTTCAAATTTCAAATATTTGCATACATATAAAATGAGGTATCTTGGGAAGGGCTCCAAGTCTAAATATGAAATGTGTGTGTTTTATCTACACCTTATACATACAGCCTGATGGTAACTTTACACAGTATTTAACTAATTTTATGCATGAAACAAAGTTTTGATTGCAACCTGTCACATGAGGTCAGATGTGGAATCTTCCACTCATGGCACTCTAAAAGTTTCAGACTTTGGAATTAGAGATGCCCAATCTTTAGAAGACAGAATGAATTTCAAAATAATTATAATGAAAGAAACTACCCCCTCCAAATTACACAATGTTGATTCTATTTACATAAAATTCTAGGAAACGCTAACTTACCTAGTGATAAAAAGCAATTTAGTGGTTGCCCAGGGAGAGGGTGAGGAAACTGAGGCAGGAGAGAATTATTACAAAGTCGAAGGTGGAAATGTTTAGGTGTGAAATTTTTAGGGTATTATGTTTTGATTGTGGTGAGTTCTATGGGTGTAAACGCAAGTCACAACTTATTAAATTTAACTTTAAGGCTGGGCGCAGTGGCTCATGCCTGTAATACCAGCACTTTGGAAGGCCAAGGCGGGTGGATCATGAGGTCAGGAGATCGAGATCATCATGGCTAACACGGTGAAACTACATCTCTACTAAAAGTACAAAAAAATTAGCCAGGTGTGGTGGCGGGCACCTGTAGTCCCAGCTACTCAGGAGGCTGAGGAAGGAAAGTGGTGTGAACCCGGGAGGTGGAGGCTGCAGTGAGCTGATATCGCATCACTGCACTCCAGCCTGGGCGACAGTGCAAGACTCCGTCTCCCAAAAAAAAAAAAAAACCAAAAAATTTAACTTTAAACAAGTGCAGTTATTGTATGTCATTTACACCTCAATAAAGCTATTACAAAATCTAAAATAAAGACGATAAACAGAAAGCATAAGATATCATAAAATGGTCAGAATAAATACATCGATAACCACAACAGGCTGGGCACAGTGGCTCACGCCTGTAATTCCAGCATTTAAAGAGGCCCAGGCAGAAGGATCACTTGAGCCCAGAAGTTCGAGATCATTCTGGGCAACAGGGCAAGACCCCGTCTTGATAAAAAGTAATTATGTAGACACATATATAAATAATGATTTTATATATAAATAAGTAACTATAATAAATGTAAATGAACTAAATTGCCAGAGAGGCAGAGATCAAGTTCTGGTGGTCGTTGCACAATGTGAATGTACTAAATGCCACTGAATTGTACACTTGAAAATGGTTAAAATGGCAAATGTTACGTATCACAATAAAAGAAAAAAAAGAAGCAGAGATTTTATGAGATTAAAAAAAAAAAAAACAAAAAAAAAACCAAAGACCTAGTTGTGCTTAGAGACACTCTTTTTTTTTTTTCCTCCTGAGATGGAGTCGTGCTCTGTTGCCTAGAGCTGGAGTGCAATGGCATGATCTCGGCACACTGCAACCTCCGCCTCCCAAGTTCAAGTAATTCTCCTGCCTCAGCCTCATGAGTAGTTGGGACTGTAGGCATGGGCCTCCACGCTGGCTAATTTTTTTTGTATTTTTAGTAGAGATGGGGTTTTACCATGTTGGCCAGGCTGGTCTCGAACTCCCAACCTTGTGATTTGCCTGCCTCCGCTTCCCAAAGTGCTGGGATTACAGGCGTGAGCCACCACGCCCAGCCAAGAGATACTCTTAATCAGAGCATGGCAGAGTTAAAAATAAAAAGACAGGAAACCTCCTTTTCCCACGACGCTCTTCCGATTTTTGAGACGGAGTCTCGCTGTGTCTCCCAGGCTGGAGTGCGGTGGCGCGATCTCGGCTCACCGCAAGCTCCGCCTCCTGGGTTCACGCCATTCTCCCACCTCAGCCTCCGAGTAGCTGGGACTACAGGCGCCCGCCACCACGCCCGGCTAATTTTTTGTATTTTTAGTAGAGACGGGGTTTCACCGTGTTAGCCAGGATGGTCTCGATCTCCTGACCTCGTGATCCACCCGTCTCGGCCTCCCAAAGTGCTGGGATTACAGGCTTGAGCCACCGCGCCCGGCCGAAACCTCCTTTTCATAAATGTCCTTTACCAGGTAGAGGGAAGCTCCCTTCTATTCCTAGCTTCCGTCTTTTATCAAGAAGAAATACTAGGATTTTTTTCAAATGCCCTTTTTGCATCTGCTGAGATGACTCTATGGCTTCTGTTATTCTATTGATATAGTGTATTAGTTGATTTTCGTATTAAAACATTCTTCTATTATTGGGATAAATCCTACTTGGTTATTAAATTTTTAAAAAAAAACTTTTTTGGGAGATGAGCCCACCCATCCTCCATCCCCCTACAGGCAAGGAGGGGGTGCTCCCATATAATCCTTATTGTATGTCGCTGGGTTTGGTTTTCTACTATGTTGTTGAGGACTTTTGAGTCTATATTTATAAAAGTATAGCTTTACAGTCTTATAGTTACCTTTTCTTTTGTTTTTTGTTTTTGGTTTTTTTGTTTTTTTTTTTTGTGACAGAGTCTCGCTCTGTCTTCCAGGCTGGAGTGCAGTGGTGCGATCTTGGCTCACTGCAAACTCCACCTCCTGGTTCAAGCGATTCTCCTACCTCAGCTTCCCGAATAGCTGGGACTACAGGCGCCCGCCACCATGTCTGGCTAATTTTTTGTATTTTTAGTAGAGATTGGGTTTCACCATGTTAGCTAGGATGGTGTCAATCTCCTGACCTCGTGATCCGCCCACCTCGGCCTCCCAAAGTCCTGGGATCACAGGTGTGAGCTACCACGCCTGACCTTGATATCTTAAGTTTAATTTTAGGTCCCACTTGCTCCCTCAGACAGGAGCATTTGTGCAACACACATGTGCAGTGCACATCACACACCAGAGTTCACACAATGGGAGACTTCAATACACAATTATTCAAAGACAAAAACGCAAAGTACAGTAGATATAAAAGATCTGAACCAATAGTAACACTGATAGTTCTGTAAGATGTCAACAGGTTAAAAAAATGAGTTTCATGATCAAGCAACTTTTTGAGACGGTTAATAAAACAAGGTTAGGCACATTTATTCTATGGAACTTTTCAGAGGTGGCTGTAAACCCTCCAAGAAGGGGCTGATAGACAATGTGGCCCAGACCTTGACCAGTGTTCCCTGAAGCACTTGACAAAAAAAAGCTTCTCAACAAAATGCCCACCAAGTAAGTTGTTCAGCCTGTCTAGGCTCCTAGAGGGTTGGAAACTCACTACCTCCCTAAAGCAGCATGACCACAACATTTAAATGCAGGAAAGCAACCTTAAGAGCAATAATCTTCCCATTAAAAGGGTACTATTTGTCTGCGTGCAGTGGCTCACGCCTATAACCCCAGCACTTTGGGGGGCTGAAGCAGGAGGATCGCTTGAGCCTAGGAGTTTGAGATCAGCGTGGGGAACATGGTGAAACCTCATCTCTACTAAAAACACAAAGAATTAGCCAGGTGTCCTGGAGTGTACCTGTAGTCCCAGCTACCCAGGAGCCTGAGGTGGCAAGATCACCTGAGCCCAAGAGGTTGTGGCTGCAGTGAGCCAAGATTGCATCTCTGCACTCCAGCCTGGGAAGAGCGAGACCCTGCATCAAAAGAGCACTACTTATCTGTAGTTTGCCCAAACTGGCTAAGAAAAAATAAATAAAAACGCTGTTTTTAGTGAGCTTGAGATTTCACTCCCACGGGACACAAAGGAGGAGGTATCACTTTTATTTCAAAAGAAGAAACTGAGACTTAAGGTTAAGTAACTTACATAATGTTGTACAGCTGCTAAAGGCTGGGAGACAGAATCCACACTGGGATCCTCCCCCATTCTGACTGTCCCAGTAAAGGTCATGAACACCTGCAGCAGTCTGTATGCTGTACGTGTACTAAGAAGTTATCAGGAAGGGTAACAACAGTAGCAATGCACACTAAGGGCTCACCACGCACCAGTCCTAGATGAACTACTGTCTTACATTACACCTCCCTGTATTCCTGCAGCTATTCTGGAAAGGAGGGTTCCCTGCCTTATTTTACAGATGAGAAAACTGAAGATTAGACAGGTTAAGTAGTTTGTCCAATGTCCCACAGCTATCGGGTGCCAAAGTGAGATGTGCACCCAATCTACACATAGCAAGTAAGGCTGTGGGTAAATATTTGGACTCTGGAGTCTTCAATTCTCATCTTTAGGACGCATTAGCTTTGTGACTTTAGCCAACTAAATACTTGACTCTCTAATCCTACTGTAAAATGCTAACAGTTGGCTTCTCCAACCTAAAAGGACTCATGGAAGAATCAATAACCTTTGAGACAGTTAAGGGCTTTCCACCAGTTCCAGTGTAACCCTAGGTCCCACTACTTTCCTTACTTTTTAAGAAATCTTGAGGCCAGCGCGGTTTGTTTCCCTTCCTCCTCCTCTGAGTCGGAATCAGAAGATGTGGAACCTGTGTCCCAGTCCTCATCATCTTCAGAATCTTCTGAGTCCTCATCTTCATCCTTAGAGGGAAAAAAAGACGATCAGCAAGAAGAAGATAGGGAGATTGACCAGTGTCTCTACCCTCTTTACTAACACATATTCGAGATTTATTTTCATGAGTAGAACAAGAGCGGCTACTCCTGGAATCAAGGTATCAAGGTCTGGAACTGACCATTAACTCCCAGAGTGATGCTGCAATTTGGCTGCAGGGACACACACAGCTTCCCCTAGCAGAGCTGGGCCCAGATCCCTGTTTGCCCACTGCTCTAATATAAGAGGAAGCCTGTTCTCAACTCCACTAAAATTCACCCCTTCCAACCCTAGGGGTTTGAGTCTTATCTTTTTCCCCCAAGGACTCAGGAATGACCTCCGGCAGGAAATCACCATCTAACCCTGGCTCTTACATCCATCTTTTTGAGGAATTTGCGACTCTCCCCAGAAGGAGCTTCTGATTTCTTCTTCAAGAAAGTTGCAGCACTGACTCCGTCCTCATCCTCATCCTCATCTGAAGAGCCTAGTTGGAATGGAGGGAGAAAAAAAGATCCTGAATGTTGGCCAGGTGCGGTGGCTCACGCCTGTAATCCCAGCACTTTGGGAGGCTGAGGAGGGCGGATCATGAGGTCAGGAGATTGAGACCATCCTGGCTAACACGGTGAAACCCCATCTCTACTAAAAAATACAAAAAATTAGCCAGGCATGGTGGCAGGCACCTGTAGTCCCAGCTACTCAGGAGGCTGAGGCAGGAGAATGTCATGAACCCAGGAGACAGAGCTTGCAGTGAGTCGAGATCGCTCCACTGCACTCCAACCTGGACAACAGAGCAAGATTCCGTCTCAAAAAAAAAAAAAGAGATCTTGAATGTTGAAAAGCCAGACTGCAAGGCAAACAAGAAACCAGGCCAAGGGCAGTGCTAACTCTGGACTTTCTATTTCCAACAAAGGTTCTTTTGCTCACCTTCTGAATCTTCCTCGTTTTTCTCAGCATCTTCATCCGCAGACTGCTCGGGGTTCTGGACAGAGGGAAGTGAGAGAACAATCATGGATGTGCTCCAGCCATCAGTCCACCCCACCCCTCTACCCCAGACAGTTCTGTCATGCTTCCCGCTCCAGTCACACCTCCCACTAACAATTCCATCTTTGGGCCTCAGTCATGGGGTCACCATTCCCAGTTCAGTAAGTGTGCCTCTAGCCTCCCCACCTGCTTGTAGCTTGTGATATGGGACTCAAAATCACGGTTGTATTTTCGGATCTTCTGGCGCAAGGTGCTCAGAGCCTTGGCATTGTTCTTGTTCATCTTCTTCTTCCCTTCCTTATCTTCCCAAAGCTAAAGGAAGAAGAGGAAAGAAAGAGAGAACAGTGATCTGAAACTAAGTAACATTTCCTAAACTCCAGCAAGACACTTTTGAGTCTTGCTATCAGTACACCACTGGTACTGCTTACTAACTACATCTGTTAGCTTATTTTTAAAAGATCCTATACATCCCACCACTAAAAGTACAAAACCATGAATAAGCGGTGGTAATAAATATAGGCATCACACCTCATTAAGATAGTCCTCTAGGTCAGCCAGGATGCGAATATAGAACCGGGGGACACCTTCTTTGTCCACAATGCTCTTGGCCTTCCCATATGCTTTTCCCAGGAGCTCAAACTCTTCCAGGCACTTGGTGACATCACGAATCTTCATAGCATTACGGATGGTCCGGATAAGGTTGGTCAGCTCCTCAAACCTGGGTTGGGAGCCCAATATCACATTGAACCTGACCACTGAGGGAAAACTCACCACTGCTCCCAGAGACTCCCATCACCCAGCCTCCCCATGGCTTCACCTCTTGTCCTTGGCACTGCGGACAACTCTCTTGGTATCTTCTTCATCCTCGCTCAGCAACAATGGCCTGTTTGGAAGGAACACAGACCATTAACCTCCTTTCCCACTCTTTCCAAAAGACCCCTATTTCCCTTCTCAGGACAGGTAGAACTGAGTAATCCAGGTCATCCACACCAACCCATAACCTTTTTGACTCCTCCTCAGGGCCACTTCATATACAACTCAATCTTTTAAGTGTGCGTTAAGTAAGGCCTTTTACTCAGTGTTGTAGCAAACACAAAGATGACAGCCACTATCCTCTCAAAAACCAACAAATCAAGGTGCTTATTTACTGTGTAACTAATGACATAGAGACATAAGTCACTACAGAAGAACTGAAAAAAAGAGGTAGTGAAAAATGATACTTGAGCTATAATGAACAGAAAAGGCTTCAGGGAGGTGGTACCTAAACTAGATCTTAGCAACATTTCCCAAAGTATGAGAGGCCAATAGCAAGGAGAAAGTCTCAATGGCATTAACACCTCCACTGCTAGTATTTTCCTACAATAGTAAGACCAGACCACAGGCTCACAGGCAGCAATAGTATCTCTATTCTTTTTGTTAAGAGACAAGGTCTCACTATGTTGCCTAGGCGGCCTCCAACTCCTGAGTTTAAGGGATCTTCCCACCTCAGCCTCCAGAGTAGTTGGGACTACACACATGCACCATCTTGCCTGCCTCTTTTTCCTTTTTATTATTTTTTGGGTTATTTTGGGTTCTTTTTTTTGAGGCAGAGCTTTGCTTTTATCGCCCAGGCTGGAGTGCAATGGCGCAATCTTGGCTCACTGTGACCTCCGCCTCCCAGGTTCAAGTGATTCTCCTGCCTCAGCCTCCTCAGTTGCTGGAGTTACAGGCACATGCCACCACACCCGGCTAATTTTTGTATTTTTAGTAGAGATGGGTTTCACCTTATTGGCCAGGCTGGTCTCAAACTCCTGACTTCAAGTAATCCGCCCACCTCAGCCTCCCAAAGTGCCGGGATTATAGGCTTGAGCCACCTGCCCAGCCTGGATTATTTGGCATTTTATGGCAAATGACATTGGTTTCCACCTGTGGAAGTGACATGAAATCATATGCATACTGGCCTATACATGTGCAATACATACTTTTAAAACAGTAGCACAAGCATATGGCAGATGTTTAAGAAACACCATTCCAGCGGGGCATAGTGGCTCATGCCTGCAATCCCAACACTTTAGAATGCCAGGCAGGAGGTTCACTTGAGCCCAGGAGTTCAGAACCAGCCTAAGCAACACAGTGAGATCCCTTCTCTACAAAAAATTAAAAACAATTAGCCCGCCGCGATGGCGTGCACCTGTAGTTCCATCTACTTGAGAGGCTGAGGTGAGAGGATAGCTTGAGATCTGAAGGTCGAGGCTGTGAATTATGACCCCTCAAAAAAAAAAAAAAGGGAAAAAGGAAAACCATTCTATTGTTTCAAAGGGTAAAAAAACAATGTACAGAATCGGGGGATGGGCATTTCCGTAGAGGTGAACAAGCATATAAAACGTTTAAGCACCTGCGTACACAGCAGGTGGCCAGACTTCAGAGTCACATCAAGGGGCTCCCAGACACCAATCAAGCATTTTGCGTTTCCTTCTGTGAGCAGTGAGAAGTCACTAAGGACTTCTCGGCGGTAAGATGAGAGGAGAAAGATAGAGACTGTAGACTTAAGGCCAGTTAGGAAGCTGATGCAACAGATCTCGCCAGTGGGAAACCCCTGTGATTCTATCCCTTGTGCCTGGTGGGTGGCCTCCCGCTATCACAGTCCTCTAAGGCTGTCTCTCCAACACCGCTCCGATCCCGCAAACTCTGGTCATTGTCCGAACCCGCTCTCCCCGCCCTCACCTCCATCCCCTCCCATGTACACTGCTTTCCACAGCCCGCCTAACCCCGCACTCCCAGAATGGTCACGGGCATCGCCCCTGCAACTCACTGTTTGCCATAGTTGCCTCCGACAGGTTTGGTGACGAGCTCCTCCCCGGACAGGGACGACTCGGACTCGCTGTCCGAACCGGTGGTGAAAAACCGCGACATGGCGACGGCGCGGAGGTGCTACGGCCGGACCTGCGGGGGAGCCAAGGCGTCACCGGCCACGCGAAGAGGCCCGGGCCACCACCTCCCGACGCCCGACCCCTCACCGGCCCCACCCGGACCTCGACCCGGGTCTCCCACCACGAAGCACGAGGCCCAAAGAATACCAACCAGCTGAGCTCGCGAGTCACACCGCAGATCCGTGACAGCGGAAACGCCGAGAGAGAAGGCGGGTCCTCGCGTCACTTCCGGGAAGCGCCGACGAACTACACTGGAAGACTACAACTCCCAGTGGCCTTCCCAAGATACGGGGGCGGGGACAAGCCTGAGGGAACTGAGCGCTGAGACCTTGACTGCAGGCGTCGCGAATCCTGCCGCGCCTTGGTGTCGGGATTTAAAACACGAAGATCGGCGGGGCGCGGTGGCTCACGCGTGTGATTACAGCATTAATAGGCATTAATAGTATAGAAGTAGATAATCCTGCCGGGTGCGGTGGCTCACGCCTGTAATCCCAGCATTTTGGGAGGCAGAGGCGGGCGGATTACCCGAGGTCACGAGTTCGAGACCAGCCTGACCAATATGGAGAAACCCCCATCTCTACTAAAAATACAAAATTACCAGGCATGGTGGTGCATGCCTGTAATCCCAGCTACTCGGGAGGCTGAGGCAGGAGAATCGCTTGAACCCGGGAGGCGGAGATTGTGGTGAGTCGAGATCGCGCCATTGGACTCCGGCCTGGACAACAAGAGCGAAACTCCATCTCAAAAACAAAAAAGAAGAAGAAGAAGTAGACAATGCTAGCCGGGTGCAGTGGCTCACTCCTGTAATTCCAACACTCTGGGAGGCTGAGGTGGGTGAATTACCTGAGGTCAGGAGTTCGAGACCAGCCTGACCAATATGGAGGAACCCCATCTCTACTAAAAATACAAAATTAGCCAGTCATGGTGGTGCATGCCTGTAATCCCAGCTACTTGGGAGGCTGAGGCAGGAGAATCGCTTGAACCTGGGAGGAAGAGATTGCAGTGAGCCGAGATCACACCACTGCACTCCAGGCTGGGCGACAGAGCGAGACTTCATCTCAAAAAAAAAAAAGTAGACAATGCTAGATCTTGCAGGTCTTTATAAGCCTGTGGTTTGGAGCCGCCATTGGCAGAGGTTTTAGTGCAAGTGACTGTGTTACATTTTCAAGGTGGTTTTGATATGGAAGTGGGACAGAGAAGTGCTGGGAAGGGAAGAGCATGGTCCCTAGCTAGGGCTTCACCCCCGGCGCCTGTGCGCATTGACCTAGGTGAGGACAGGCATTTCTATTTTCGTGCCCAAAGGTTGCATTTCCCAAGACCACCCTGGCCCGCCACGCCGCCAACCTGTGCCTATAAAAATCCCAAGATCCGGCTGGGTACACTGGCTCATTCCTGTAATCCCAGCACTTTTGGAGGCTACGGTGGGTGAATCACCTGAGATCAGGAGTTCGAGACCAGCGTGGCCAAACAGGGTGAAACCCTGTCTCTACTAAAAATTTGAAAATTAGCTGGGTGTGGTGGCGCGTGCCTGTAATCCCAGTTACTTGGGAGACTGAGGCACGAGAATCGCTTGAATCCAGGAGGCAGAGGTTGCAGTGAGCCAAGATTGCACCCCTGCACTCCAGCCTGGCAACAGAGCGAGACTCCATCTCAAAAACAAACAAACAAACAAACAAAAAACAAAAAAAACAAGGCTGGTTGCTGTGGTTCATGCCTATAATCCCAGCACTTTGGGAGGCTGAGGTGGGTGGATCACCTGAGGTCAGGAGATCGAGACCAGCCTGGCCAAGATGGTGAAACCCCGTCTCTACTAAAAGTACAAAGAATTAGCTGGGCGTGGTGGCAGGCGCCTGTAATCCCAGCTACTTGGGAGGCTGAGGCAGATAATTGATTGAACCCAGGAGGCGGAGGTTGCAAGGAGCCGAGATTGCGCCACTGCACTCCAGCCTGGGTGACAGAGCAAGACTTCGTCTCAAAAAAAAAAAAAAAAAAAACCAAACCAAGACCCTAGCGGGCACTCACACAGGCAGCTGGACAGCATAAAAGTGCACTGACAGGCCGGGCGCGGTGGCTCAAGCCTGTAATCCCAGCACTTTGGGAGGCCGAGATGGGCGGATCACGAGGTCAGGAGATCGAGACCATCCTGGCTAACACTATGAAACCCCATCTCTACTAAGAAATACAAAAAACTAGCTGGGTGAGGTGGCGGGTGCCTGTAGTCCCAGCTACTCCGGAGGCTGAGGCAGGAGAACGGCGTAAACCCAGGAGGCGGAGCTTGCAGTGAGCTGAGATCCGGCCACTGCACTCCAGCCTGGGCGACAGAGCGAGACTCCGCCTCAAAAAAAAAAAAAAAAAAAAGTGCACTGACAGGTATGGGCAGGCCAGCAGGCCATCCACCAGCCGAATGATGTAGAGTTTGGCCAGAAGGTGGGAGGAGAGCTGCTGAGTGGCCTGACTCAGGGGGAATACCACCTTCCCACTCCATCTCCCTCTGGCTCACCCATCTGCTGAGAGCTACTTCCATTTAATAAAGCCTTGCACTCATTCTCCAAGCCCACGTGTGATCTGATTCTTCCGGTACACCAAGGCAAGAATCCTGGGATACAGAAAGCCCTCTGTCCTTGCGGTAAGGCAGGGGGTCTAATTGAGGTCACTAACACAAAGTGCCTATGGATCCTACAAACGGCAAAACTAAAAGAGCACCCTGTAACACACGCCCCCTGGGGCTTCAGAGCTGTAAGCTTTCACCCGTAGACACTGCCGTGGGGTCACAGCCCCACAGTCTGCCCATCTGCTTGCTCCCCCTAGAGGATTGAGCAGCGGGGCACTGAAGAAGCAACCACACCCCCATCACATGCCCTGCGAGGGGGATAGGAAAGGAACTTTTCCCATTTCAGTTTCATACATTCAGCATTTGCTGCATGTCTAGCTCTCTTTAGCACTGGAGGGACAATACTCTCCTGAAAGAATAGCGGGAATTAGCAGATTGAGAGGAAAGAAAGGAGGCCATTTTTGGTAGAGGGAACAGTATCGGCAAAATCCTGAAGGCACTAAAGTTCAAGGCACATTCAGTGGCTGGTCTGTTGGGGTTAAAATATAGCAATGCCTCTGCACACACCCTAGCTGTAACCCTTGTTTTCCCTCCTCCGTCCTCCTCCTTCCCTCTCTTCTGTCTCTCTCTTTCCTCTCCTCCCATGTCTTCTCTCCACAGAAATTGAAACAAACAAAAAGAATGAGACAGAGCGATATGCACTGATACAGAATGAGCTGCAAGATATATGAATAATGAAATAAGATGCAGGAAACACTAGTAGGGATAGATATGTTCCAGGTAGACACACACACACACAGACACACATACACACCCTGATCTATATAATTTATATACACACACACAATACACACATCTATCTATATCCTTTCTCTCTCTCTCTCTATCTAGTCATTCCTTGGTATCCTCTGGGGATTGGTTCCAGTACTCCTGGGAGATACCAAAATCTGTCCATACTCAAGTCCCACAGTTGCCCCTGTGGAACCCGTGGTTACAAAATGTGGGCCCTTGGTATACACGGGTTTCAAATCCAATGAATACTGTTATTTTTGGTTGGCATTTGGTTCCAGATGTGGAACCCACCTGTATGGAGGATTGACTGTATTTATTGAATAAAATCCACATATACATAGACCTGCACATGGTTCAAGGGTCAACTGTGTGTGTGTGTGTGTGTGTGTGTGTGTGTGTATACACAAAGAGATACGGAGAGAGAGGGCACAAAGCGACATCTGGAAGATAATGCTATAAACTGACAATTGTGTTTGCTTCTACAGAGAAAAGCTGATGAACCGGAGGTCAGGGCGGGAAAGAAACATTTTTTCCTGCATATTCTTTTTCTTCCTGTGTATTCTGTTGTACCATTTACATTTTGTAATAATGTACACATACTATTTAAAAGTAAAGAGAGCCAGGCGCGGTGGCTCACACCCGTAATCCCAGCATTTTGGGAGGCCGAGGTGGGCAGATCACCTGAGGTCAGGAGTTCTAGACGAGCTTGGACAACATGGTGAAACCCCTTCTTTACTAAAAATACAAATATGAGCTGGATGTGGTGGTGTGTGCCTGTAAATCCCAGCTACTCAGGAGGCTGAGGCAGGAGAATTGCTTGAACCCATGAGGTGGAGGTTGAAGTGAGCCAAGATAACACCATTGCACTCCAGCCTGGGCAACAAGAGCAAAATTCCATCCCCCCCCCAAAAAAAAAGATATTTGTGGATTTACAGATGTACAATGAGCCCTGAGACAGAGTTTTGCTCTGTTGCCCAGGCTGGAGTGTAGTGGTGTGATCTCGGCTCACTGCACCCTCCACCTCCTGGGTTCAAATGGTTCTCCTGCCTCAGCCTTGTGAGTAGCTGGAATTACAGGCATGCGCCACCACGTCCGACAAATTTTTGTATTTTTAGTAGAGATAAGAGTTTCACCATGTTGGTCAGACTGGTCTTGAACTCCTGACCTCAAGTGATCCACCCGCCTTGGCCTCCCAAAGTGCTGGGATTACAGACGTGAGCCACTGTGCCTGGATGATACTCATTTATTTTTATTTTTTTAGAGACGGAGTCTCGCTATGTTGTCCAGGCTGCCCTCAAACTCCTGGGCTCAAGTGATCCTCCTGCCTTGGCCTCCCAAAGTGTTGGAATTACATGTGTGAGCCAATGCTCCTGGCTTCAATATCCCCTTTCTAAAATAGGTATCTCAAAAGACATTCAGGCTGGGCATAGTGGCTCATGCCTGTAATCCCAGCACTTTGGGAGGCTGAGGTGGGCGGATCATGAGGTCAAGAGATCGAGACCATCCTGGCCAACATGGTGAAACCCCATCTCTACCAAAAATACAAAAATTAGCTGGGCATGGTGGCGTGTGCCTGTAGTCTCAGCTAGTCGGGAGGCTGAGGCAGGAGAATCACTTGAACCTGGGAGGCAGAGGTTGCAGTGAGCCGAGATCACGCCACTACACTCCAGCCTGGCAACAGAGAGAGACTTCGTCTCAAAAAAAAAAAAAAGACTGAAATTCACAGATAACATAACTTTCTGACACACACAATTTTATTGTATTTTGCTTTGTGTTTAATTTTCTCAAATAGACCTCGAGTACCTTGAAGACAGGAATGTCTTAGTATCCCCCTCAGTGCATTTCACATAGTACATGTTCAATTTATTATTATAAATTTTTTGTTTGGAAACAGAGCCTTGCTCTGTCGCCCAGGCGTGAGTGCAGTGGCACGATTTCTGCTCACTGACACCTCCGCCTCTGAGGCTCAAGCAATTTTCCTGTCTCAGCCACTGGAGTAGCTGGGATTACAGGCATGTACCACCACACCCAACTAATGTTTATATTTTTAGTAGAGACAGGGTTTCACCATATTGGCCAGGCTGGTCTCAAACCCCTAGCCTCAAGTGCTCTGCCTGCCTCAGCCTCCCAAGATGCTGGGATTACAGGCATGAGTCACACACCCTGCCCATTATTGTAATTATTGAAAGACAACATACATATAGCTAAATGAACCAACTGCACTAATCAATCACTGGTTTGGTGTCCATCATCTTCTATTAGTTTTGCCTGTTTTTTGATTTTTTTTTTTACTAGAGACAAGATCTCACTTTCTTGCCCAGGCTGGTGTGCAATTGTGAGATCCCAGCTCACTGCAGCCTTGAACTCCTGGGTTTAAGGGATTCTCCTAGCTCAGCCTCCCAAGTAGCAGGGACCACAGGTGTACACCACCAAGTTCAGCTAATGTTTTTTGTGGGGTTTTTGTTTTTTGTAGAGATAGGGGCCTTACTATGTTCCCAGACTGGTCTCAAACTCCTGGCCTCAAGCAATCATCCTGACTCAGCCTCCCAAAGCACTGGCATTACAAACGTGAGCCACTGCGCCTGGCCAGTTTTGCTGGTTCTTGAGCTTCATATAAACAGAAATTAAGGCATATACTCTTTTGTACCTGGCTTCTTTTGCTGACCATAATACTTAGCAATTCATCCATGTGAAGTGCACCAGTATGGTAGGACATTCTTGTTTGTTTGTTTGTTTGTTTGTTTTTTGAGACAGAGTTTTGCTCTTGTTGTCCAGGTTGGAGTGCAATGGCGCGATCTTGGCTCGCCGCAACCCTGCCTCAAGCTATTCTCCTGCTTCAGCCTCACAAGTAGCTGGGATCACAGGCATGCACCACCACACCTGGCTAATTTTACATTTTTTTTTTTTTTTTTGGAGACGGAGTCCCGCTCTGTCGCCCAGGCTGGAGTTCAGTGGCCAGATCTCAGCTCACTGCAAGCTCCGCCTCCTGGGTTCACGCCATTCTCCTGCCTCAGCCTCCCAAGTAGCTGGGACTACAGACGCCTGCCACCTCGCCCGGCTAGTTTTTTGTATTTTTTAATAGAGATGGGGGTTTCTCCATTTTGGTCAGGTTGGTCTCGAACTCCTGACCTCAGGTGATCTGCCCACCTCGGCCTCCCAAAGTGCTGGAATTACAGGCGTGAGCCACCGCGCCTGGTGCAGTCATTCTTTTTAAATTCCTGAATGGTTTTCAGCTGAATGATGATACCACAATGTATCCATTCTCCTGTTTTTGGTTTTTTTTTTTTTTTTTTTTTTATGGAGTCTCACTGTGTTCTCCATGATGAAGTGCAGCGGCACAATCTTGGCTCACTGCAACCTCTGCCTCCCGGGTTCAAGAGGTTCTGGTGCCTCAGCCTCCGGATTAGCTTAGATTACAGGCATGCACCATCACACCTGGCTAATTTTTGTATTTTTAGTAGAGACGAGGTTTCATCATGTTTAGTAGAGACCAGGCCAGGCTGGTCTGGAAATCCTGATCTCAGGTGATCCTCCCACCCTGGCCTCCTAAAGTGCTGGGATTACAGGTGTGAGCCACCATACCTGGCCACATTATAAATAAAGCTTGTATCAACATTTTTTTCAATATTTACATCATATGTTTTAAACTTTTATTATTACGTACAGAGTAGTTTTTGTTATACATCCCTGTTGAATTGAATATTTTATTTATTTATTTATTTATTTTTTGAGATGGAGTCTTGCTCTGTCACCCACACTGGAGTGCACTGGCATGATCTCAGCTCACAGTAACCTCCACCTCCTAGGTTCAAGCGATTCTCCTGCCTCAGCCTTCTAAGTAGCTGGGATTACAGGCACGTGGCACCACACCTAGCTAATTTTTGTATTTTTTAGTAGAGATGGGGTTTTGCCATGTTGGCCAGGCTGGGACTATTTTATTATTATGAGATGACACTCTTTATCTGCAGTAATACTTTTTGTGTGAAAGTCTATTTTTTCTGATATTAATGTAGCTTTTCCAACTTCATTTTAGTTGGTATTGGCCTGATGTTTTTTATTAATTGCTTTTCAATATTTCTGTATAATAATGATATTTATACACATCTTCAAATAGCATATAGCTAGTAGCTAGATTTTTTCTTTTTTTTTTTTGAGATGGAGTTTCACTCTTGATGCCCAGGCTGGAGTGCAATGGCACGATCTCAGCTCACTGCAACCTCTGCCTCCTGGGTTCAAGTGATTCTCCTGCCTCAGCCTCCCAAGTAGCTGGGATTATAGGCACCCACCATCACGCTCAGCTAATTTTTGTATCTTTAGTAGAGACAGGGTTTCACCATGTTGGCCAGGCTGGAATCGAACTCCTGATCTCAAGTGCCTCAGCCTCCCAAACTGGTGAAATTACAGGCATGAGATACTGCACCTGGCCTATACTTACCATTTTTATACTTAGAATCATGGTGACTGAGGCACTGCAGTGCAGCTGGTAAGCAATGGATTTTACTATGTATGTTGCCTTCAGTAAAGGAATTGTCCAAGTACAGCGAACAACTCTTGGTAAAGATCCCAATGAAGCAAAATACATCTTCCTTCAATGACCTGAGATTTTAGTCAGCTCAGGCTGCTATAACAAAATACCATAAACAGGGTGGCTTAAAAAAGCAATATTTAGGCCGGGCGCGGTGGCTCAAGCCTGTAATCCCAGCACTTTGGGAGGCCGAGACGGGCGGATCACGAGGTCAGGAGATCGAGACCATCCTGGCTAACACGGTGAAACCCCGTCTCTACTAAAAAAATACGAAAAACTAGCCGGGCGAGGTGGCAGGCGCCTGTAGTCCCAGCTACTCTGGAGGCTGAGGCAGGAGAATGGCATAAACCCGGGAGGCGGAGCTTGCAGTGAGCTGAGATCCGGCCACTGCACTCCAGCCTGGGTGACAGAGTGAGACTCCGTCTCAAAAAAAAAAAAAAAAAAATTTATTTTTCACAGTTCTGGAGGCAGGAAGTCCAAGATCAAGGTGCTGGCAAAATTGATTTGGTGTCTGGTGAGGGCTCTGTTCCTGGTTTGCTGACAGCTGCCTTCTTGCTGTATCGCCACTTGGTGGAGAAAGAGATTACTTGTCTCGTTCTCTTTCTGCAAGGGCATTAATACCATCATGAAGTCTCCCACCCTCATGACATAATCTAGCTCCAATTACCTTCCAAGAGCCTCACCTTCTCACCTTCAAATACTATCACATTGGGGCTTCAACATATGCGTTTGGCAGGAGGACACAAACATTTAGTTCATACTAATACGTGATAGTTGAATTCTTGAAAAATTCAATGTATATTAAAACCAAGTAAGAAATACTTTGGGTTTAGACTGGGCACAGTGGCTCACGCCTGTAATCCCAGCACTTTGGGAGGCTGAGGTGGGTGGATCACCTGAGGTCAGGAGTTCAAGACCAGCCTGGCCAACATGGTGAAACCCCCTTCCCTACTAAAAATACAAAAATTAGCCAGGTGTGGTGGTGCATGCCTGTAATCCCAGCTATTCAAGAGGCAGGGGCAGGAGAATTGCTTGAACCTGGGAGGCTGAGGTTGCGGTGAGCTGAGATCGCACTATTGCACTCCAGCTTGAGAGACTGAGCAAGACTCCATACTGAAAGATAAAAAAACTTTGGTTCATATATAATGTAAAATGAAGTTAGATTCTTAGCACATATTGTTGGATGTCCGGGGGTGGATATTAAAAAACCACTAAAATGTAGAAGAATCTCTCTTCATCCAGAACCATACCATGCATGGCAGGATGGCTTTGCTCTCTCCCTTTAAGGACACTGTCACATTCACAGTGAGATCAAGGCCCCCACAAACAAGCTTCCAAAATGACCCTAGGGGGCAGTACTACCCCACTGAAAGAAAGAAAAAAGAAAATATAGGAGTAAATCCTCATGACCTTGGATTTGGCAACAGGTTCTTAGATGTGTGTGGGGTTTGTTTCTTTGTTTTTTTTTTTTTTTTTTTTAGTGGAGTCTCGCTCTGTCTGCCTCCCAGGTTCACACCATTCTCCTGCCTCAGCCTCCCGAGTAGCTGGGACTACACAGGCGCCTGCCACCACGCCTGGCTAATTTTTTGTATTTTTAGTAGAGATGGGGTTTCACTGTGTTAGCCAGGATGGTCTCGATCTCCTGACCTCGTGATCCGTCTGCCTCGGCCTCCCAAAGTGCTGGGATTACAGGTGTGAGCCACCGTGCCCAGCCCCTCTTTGTTTTTTAAGAGATAGGGTCTTTCTCTGTGCCCAGGTTGGGGTGCTTTGGTATGATCATAGCTCATTGCAGCCTCGAATTCCTGGGCCCAAGTGATCCTTCCACTTCAGCCTCCTGAGTAACTGGGAGTACAGGTATGCAGCACAACACCCGGCTTATTTTATTTTATTTTATTTTTTGAGACAGGGTTTCATTCCTGTCACCCAGGCTGGAGTGCAATGGTTCAATCTCAGCTCAAAGCAAGCTCCACCTTTCGGGCTCAAGCAATTCTCCTGCGTCAGCCTCCTAAGTAGCTGGGACTACAGGCATACCTTGCCTGGATAATAATAATAATTATTATTATTTTATTTTTTGGTAGAGACAGGTTTTTGCCATGTTGCCCAGACTGGTCTTAAACTCCTGGCCCAAGTTGTCCTCTTGCCTCCCAGAATGCTGGGATTATAGGTGTGAGCCACCACATCCAGCCTCATTTTATCATTTTTTAAATGTTTTACAGAGATGGAACCTTGCTATGTTGCTCATTCTGGTCTCGAACTCCTGGTCTCAAGCAAACCTCCCACCTTGGCCTCCCAAAGTGCTGGGATTACAGGCTCCCACTTAGGTATGTTACCAGAAACATAAGCAACCAAACAAAAAATAGATAAATTGGACTTCATCAAAATAAGTGTCTTTCCGTACCAAAAGACAATATCAAAAAAGTAAAAAGACAATACAGAATGGGAGAATCAAATCATGTATCTTACAAAGGACTTCTGTCTAGAATATATGAAGAAATCTCACAACTCAAAAAGACTTCAGATCTCTGGCTCTTCAATAAAAAAAGACAAACAATCCCATTTAAAAATGGGCAAAGATCTGAGTAGACATTTCTCAAAGAACTATACGTACAGTCAATAAGGACATGGAAAGATGCTCAGCATCATTAGTCACCAGGGACATGCAAATCAAAACCACAATGAGACACCACTTTACACTCACTAGAAAGGCGATAATGAAACCCAAACCAGCCAACCAAAACAAAACAAAACAAAACAAAACAAAACAAAAAAACAGAAAAGAGGCTGGGCACGGTGGCTCATGCCTGTAATCCCAGCACTCTGGGAGGCCAAGGACGACGGATCATCTAAGTTTAGGAGTTGGAGACCAGCCTGGCCAACATGGCAAAATCCCGTCTCCATAAAAAATACAAAAATTAGCCGGGTGTGGTGGTGGGTGCCTGTAATCCCAGCTACTTGGGAGGCTGAGGCAGGAGAATAGCTTGAACCCAGGAGCAGAGGCTGCAGTGAGCAGAGATTGTGCCACTGCACTCCAGCCTGGCGACAGAGCAAGACTTCATCTGAAAAAACAAAAAACAAGAATTAGCCGGGTGTAGTGGCGCATGCCTGTAATCCCAGCTACTTGGGAGACTAAGGTGGGAGAATCATTTGAACTCGGGAGACTAAGATTGCAGTGAGCCAAGATAACACCACTGCACTCCAGCCTGGGCAACAGAGCAGACTGTCTCAAAAAAAAAAAAAAAAAAAAAAAGGGCAGGGGAATCGCTTGAACCAGTGAGGCGGAGGCTGCAGTGGAAAAAGAATGGAAAAGAGCAAGTATTGGTGGGGACATGGATAAATTAGAGTCCTCCTACACTGCCAGTGGAATGTAAAATTGCAGCCACTTTGGGAAACAGTATGGTAGTTCCTCAAAGGATCAAACAAAATTACCACCGACCCAGCAATTCCACTCCTTGATATTATCCGAGAGAAATGGAAAACATGTGTCCACACAAAAACTTTATACGAACATTTATAGCAGCATGATTCATAGTAAGTCAAAAAATTGAAACCCAAATATCCATCAACTAACAAATGGATAAATAAAACATTGTGGCTGGGTGTGGTGGCTCATGAATAATAATCCCAGCTCTTTGGGAGGCTGAGGCAGGTGGATTCCTTGAGGCCAGTAGTTCCAGTCCAGCCTCAGCAACATAGCAAGACCTCGTCTCTACAGAAAACATTTAAAAATTAGCCAGGCAGGGCCGGGCGCAGTGGCTCACACTTGTAGTCCTGGCACTTTGGGAGGTCAAGGTGGGTGGATCACTTGAGCTCTGGAGTACAAGACCAGCCTGGACAACATGGTAAAACCCCATCTGTAGCAAAAATATAAAAATTAGCCAGGTATGGTGGTGCGTGCCTGCAGTCTTAGATACTCAGGGGACTGAGGCAGGAGGATCCCTTGAGCCCAGGAGGTTGAGGCTGCAGTGAGCCATGATCATGCCACTGTACTCCAGCCTGGGTGACAGAGCAAGACTCTTGGTCTCCAAGAAAACAAAAACAAAAACAAAAACAAGGCCTCCAGTGCACACTAAGGCTTGAGAAACATGGGTATAATGCAATGCAAAGGTGAGAGGCAGGAGTCATATCATAGCATGATCACAGCTGATGTTTATTGGGTGTTTTTTTTTTTTTTTTTTTTGAGACGGAGTCTCGCTCTGTAGCCCAGGCTGGAGTGCAGTGGCCGGATCTCAGCTCACTGGAAGCTCCGCCTCCCGGGTTCACGCCATTCTCCGGCCTCAGCCTCCCGAGTAGCTGGGACTACAGGCGCCCGCCATCTCGCCCGGCTATTTTTTGTATTTCTTAGTAGAGATGGGGTTTCACTGTGTTCGCCAGGATGGTCTCGATCTCCTGACCTCGTGATCCGCCCATCTCGGCCTCCCAAAGTGCTGGGATTACAGGCTTGAGCCACCGCGCCCGGCCGTTTATTGGGTGTTGACGTGATCTCATGTAGTTTCCAAAAGCACCTTATGAAGTGCTGGTGCTATTATTATCCCATTGGAGAGATCAGGAAACTGAGGTGCAGCGAGGTGAAGTGACTTGTCCAAGGTCATACAGCTAGTGAATGGCAGGGTTGGCACCTGAAAGTCAGTTCCTTCTGCCCTCAAAGCCCATGCTATTAACCAGTGGGTCAGCATTTCCTAGATCTGGGTCCACAAACATCACTGGTCGTGATGGAGTAGCCTCAGGGGGAACTTGTATGTTCATTTTAAACTCCAATAGTTACATAACTATTTATAGTAGAAAATACATATATATCACCTCAAACTCATGATTTTAATAATGATGCTTCCCTTTAAAATAACTGAATTTATATTAAAGGTTAGTTGCTTTAATGAAAACTATTAAGTAAATAAAAGTACTACTGTTAGGTTCAAATATGGTAAATATATTAGAAAGGGTAACAATGAAGTATGAGAAACACTAAGCCAGACTCAGTTGTTTTTCTTTTTGAGACAGAGTCTTGCTCTGTCACCCAGGCTGGAGTGCGGTGGCGCAATTTCAGCTCACCACAACCTCTGCCTCCTAGGATCAAGCAATTCTCGTGCCTCAGCCTTCCAAGTAGCTGGGACTACAGGTGCATGCCACCACACCTGGATAATTTTTTATATTTTTAGTGGAGACAGGGTTTTGTCACATTGTCCAGGCTGGTCTCAAACTCCTGACCTCAGGTGATCCACTCGTGCCCGCCTTGGCCTCCCAAAGTGCTGGGATTATAGGCGTGAGCCATGGCGCCTGGCCCAGACTCTGTTTACTGTAAAAATATGTAACAATTTATACTTTTTTTTTTTTTTTTGAGACGGAGTCTCGCTCTGTTGCCCAGGCTAGAGTGCAGTGGCATGATCTCGGCTCACGGCAAGCTCCGCCTCCCGGGTTTATGCCATTCTCCTGCCTCAGGCTCCTGAGTAGCTGGGACTACAGGCGCCCACCACTACGCCCGGCTAATTTTTTTGTATTTTTAGTAGAGACGGGGTTTCACCGTGTTAGCCAGGATGGTCTCGATCTCCTGACCTC
This sequence comes from Papio anubis, assembly GCF_008728515.1. Lineage (NCBI taxonomy): Eukaryota > Metazoa > Chordata > Mammalia > Primates > Cercopithecidae > Papio > Papio anubis. The sequence continues at coordinate 46,933,938 of NC_044993.1, read as the reverse complement.
GTGATCCGCCCACCTCGGCCTCCCAAAGTGCTGGGATTACAGGCGTGAGCCACCGCGCCCGGCTAACAATTTATACTTTTTACTGTGTATATAAACTGTACCTAATAACAGGACTATAGGCCAGGAGCAGTGGCTCACGCTTGTAATCTCAGTACTTTCGGAGGCCGAGGCAGGATTGCTTGAGCTCAGGAGTTCAAGATCAGCCTGAGTAACACAGGAAGATCGCATCTCTACAAAAAAAAAAATTACCTTGGGAGGCCGAGACGGGCGGATCACAAGGTCAGGAGATCGAGACCATCCTGGCTAACATGGTGAAACCCCGTCTCTACTAAAAATACAAAAAACTAGCCGGGCAAAGTGGCGAGCACCTGTAGTCCCAGCTACTCGGGAGGCTGAGGCAGGAGAATGGTGTAAACCCGGGAGGCGGAGCTTGCAGTGAGCTGAGATCCGGCCACTGCACTCCAGCCCAGGCGACAGAGCGAGACTCCGTCTCAAAAAAAAAAAAAAAAATTACCTGGGCTTGGTGTCGTGCACTTGTAGTCCCAGCTACTTGGGAGGCCAAGGTGTGAGGATTGTTTGAGTCTAGGAGGTCCAGGCCACAGTGAGCCATGACTGTACCACTGCACTTCAGCCTGGGTGACAGAGTGCAACCTTGTCTCTAAAAATAAAAAAAATAATAAAAAATAAAATGCCTCAGCAGGGTGTGATGGAACAGTGAGCGGATAGATTTGATGGGGGCTGGACTACATGATAAAGCAACTGTAACAAAATGTTAACATAGAACCTGGTAGTGCACACTCAGGGTGATCCACTGCACAATTCTTTCCACTTCTCTGGAAACTTTCATGCTGGAAAGAATGTCCAACATGATTGTTTATAGATTGTACCATACAATGAACGCATGAATGAATGAATACATAAGGCCTAAAAATGGCAGAGGCCAGGCACAGTGGCTCAGACCTGTAATCCCAGCACTTTGGGGGGCCGAGGCAGATGGATCACCTGAGGTCATGAGTTTGAGACCAGCCTGGCCAACATGGCAAAACGCCATCTGTACTAAAAATATAAAAACTGGCCGGACGTGGTGGTGCACAGCTGTAATCCCAGCTACTCGGGAGGCTGAGGCAGGAGAATTGCTTGAACCGGGAAGTGGAGGTTGCAGTGAGCCAAGATCGCGCCATTGCACTCCAGCCTGGGTGACAGAGCGAGACTCTTGTCAAACAAAACAAAACAAAAAAAACAAACAAAAAGAGAGAAATCTGCTGACATACCTTCTTGATGCTGTCTATATATAGGAAAGTAGTCATGTATTACCTTCATAATAAAAGTATTTTCTTTTCAGAGACAAAAACAGCACAAGAAGTCCATGGATAAAATCGGCATTTATTCAGAGGGCATGATGCCAGGAAGAAGCTCCCTGAGCGGGAGACAATGGCTAGCCCCCCCTGCAAGGGGACCAAGGTCTCAGCCCTTCCCTACTCCCAGCCCTGCTGGAAAGGCCAGGAGCACAGTTCGTGGAGGGGCTCTAGGGTGGGCCTGGGTATGTGACCTGCCCCTCTGCCCACAGGTGAGTGTGACCTGCGTCCCAAGGATCCCGAGTATCAGGAGAGCTGGCAGAGGAAGTCGTGCAGAGGCAAAGCCAGGAGCCCCGACAGGGAGATCCCCAGCGTGTCAGAGATGCAGGTGGCCGCCATTGCAAACTCCCGGTGCTCATCACTGGTCTGGGAGGGCAGAGAGCAGGGGTGAGGCTTCAGTCCCAGACATCCCTGCCCTGGGTGTCCCTGGACAGGCCACCCACAGCCCTTGCCCGGCTGGTGCTGACCTCCAGGGCGATATTATGGAAGGTGTTCACGTAGGCTGCGCCTCCCAGGAGCCCCTCATACAGAATGATCAGGAAGACGAAGTAGATGCTTGGCAGAAAGCCGAACCACACGTCCGCCAGCAGGAATGCCAGGTTGAGGCACTGTGAGCAGAGGGAGAGGCTGAGCTTGGGCCCAGGGTGGGGCAGGGAGGGAGAGGGGACCTCTCCTCCAGGGGCCCTTGGTTCTAGGAGATACTGGTGAAGGAGAGGGCTGCCGGGCCTAGATAAAATCTCAACACCAGCCCAGGGTGGTGGCTCACACCTGTAATCCCCAGCACTTTGGAAGGCTGAGGCAGGCAGATCACCTGAGGTCAGGATTTCGAGACCAGCCTGGCCTGGTCTCTGCTAAACATGGTAAAACCTCATCTCAACTAAAAATACAAAAATTAGCTGGGTGTAGTGGTCCTGTAGTCCCAGCTACTTGGGAGGCTGAGGCAGGAGAATCGCTTGAACCTGGGAGGCAGAGGCTGCAGTGAGTCAAGATTGCACCACTGCACTCCAGCCTGGGCAACAGAGAGAGACTCCATCTCAAAAAAAAAAAAACCCAAAAATGCCAACCTCAGCCTGGTGCGGTGGCTCATGCAGGTAATACCAGCACATTGGGAGACCGAGGTGGGACGATCACTTGAGGCCAGGAGTTTGAGACCAGCCTGGGCAACATAACAAAACTCCGTCTCTATAAAAAATTTAAAAATTAGTTGAGCGTGGTGGCATGCACCTGTAGTCCCAGCTACTCGGGAGTCTGAGCAGAATTGCTTGAACCCAGGAGGTGGAGGCTGCAGTAAGCTATGACTGTGTCACTGTACTCCAGCCTGGGTGACAGAGCAAGATCCTGTCTCAAAAAACAAACAAACAAACAAACAAAAAACCCGGAGGCTTCCTAAAGGAAGTGGGACCATTGAAACCAGGATTTCTCAATTGCAGCACTCTTGGCATTTGGTGCTGGTCGTTCTGTGTGGTGAGGGCTGTTCTGTGTACAGCAGTGCATTTAGCAGCATCCCTGGCCTCTGCCCGCTAGATGCCCATAGCATCCCTTAGTTGTAACAACCAAAGAATGCCTGCAGACGTTGCCCAACATCCCCTGGGCAGCAAAACTGCCCCTGTTTGAAAAACCACTGGTTCACTACGGTAAAACAAGGTGGGAGTAGGCGGGCATCCTATTCAGCTGGGCTTGAACTCCTGGCCTCAAGCAGTTGCTGCCCCTCTGCCTCAGCCTCCCAAAGTGCTGGGATTATAGGCAGGAGCCACCGCACTTGGCCAGGAAGCCTCCTTGATCCCCACCCCAGGGTGTAGGTCCCACCTCTGTATCCCAGTCTCTCAGGGAGGTGCCATTCTCCTAGCCCTGACCATGCCACGTTGCCTCTTGTGCAGTCTGTAGGCCACCTCCTGGCGGTTCATACTTTTCGTACACGTAAACATCGCCTGGGGATCTAGGTACAAATGCCCCAAGCAGGGCTTACCCTAGAGGTCCTAATTCATTAAATCTGAGGTGGACTTAAAGCTGAGCATTAAAAAGGACACACCCCTAGCCAGGTGTGGTGGCTCATGCCTGTAATCCCAGCACTTTGGGAGGCCAAGGTGGGTGGATCACCTGAGGTCAGGAGTTCAAGACCAGCCTAGCCAACATGGCGAAATCCCATCTCTACTAAAAAATACAAAAATTAGCCAGGTGTGGTGGCACGTGCCTGTAATCCCAGCTACTCAGGAGGCTGAGGCAGGAGAATCGCTTGAATCCCAGAGGCGGAGGTTGCAGTGAGCTGAGATCACGCCATTGCACTCCAGCCTGAGCAACAAGAGCGAAACTCTGTCTCTAAAAAACAAAACAAAACAAAACAAAAAATTATCCGGGCGTGGTGGCGTGCACCTGTAATCCCAGCTACTCGCAAGGCTGAGCCTTGAGAATTGCTTGAATGTGGGAGGCAGAGGTTGCAGTGAGCCAAGATTGCACCACTGCATTCTAGCCTGGGCAATGGAGCGAGACTTTATCTCAAAAAAAAAAAAAAAAAAAATTATAGCTAAAAACATGTAGCTTAAAACCATAAGCTACATATTTCAGTGGTATCTAGAAGCACCCCAAGTTATAAATCTGGGGTTTTGTGGGTACAAACCCTGGGCTTGCAGCACTGCTCAGATAAATAAGGCAGAAGGTTGGAGGATATTTACATGCTTTTGTCATAATATTAAAGTGTAATTTTTGAGACAGAGTCTCGCTCTGTCGCCCAGGCTGGAGTGCAGTGGCGCGATCTCGGCTCACTGCAAGCTCCGCCTCCCGGGTTCACGCCATTCTCCTGCCTCAGCCTCCCGAGTAGCTGGGACTACAGGCGCCCACAACCGCGCCCGGCTAATTTTTTGTATTTTTAGTAGAGACGGGGTTTCACCGTGGTCTCGATCTCCTGACCTTGTGATCCGCCCGCCTCGGCCTCCCAAAGTGCTGGGATTACAGGCGTGAGCCACCGCGCCCGGCCTAAAGTGTAATTTTTTTTTTCTTTTTTTTTTTTTTTTGAGATAGGGTCTCACCCAGGCTGGGATACAGTAGCATGATTATGGCTCACTGCAGCCTGGAACTCCTGGGCTGAAGCGATCCTCCCGCCTCAGCCTCCCAAGTAGCTGGGATTACAGGTGAATGTCACCACACCTGTTTTTTGTAGAGATGGGGTCTCATGACGTTACCCAGGCTGCTCTCTCAAACTCCTGGGCTCAAGCAATTCTCCCGCCTGTTTTTTTTTTTTGTTTTGTTTTGTTTTGTTTTTTTAGAGATGGGGGTCTCATTATGTTGCCCAGTCTGGTCTCAAGCTCCTGGCTTCAAGTCAGCCCCCCACCCTAGCCTCCAAAAGCATTGGGATTATAGGTGTGAGTCACAACACCTGGCCTAAAGTATAATCTCTATTTCTGTATTTTGCTATCACAGAATTGAATTCCTAAGGTTTTTTTTTTTTTGGAGATGGAGTCTTGCTCTGTGTGGCCCAGGCTGGAGTGCAGTGGTGCGATCTCAGCTCACTGCAACCTGCATCTCCCAGATTCAAGCAATTCTCCTGCCTCAGCCTAGTGAGTAGCTGGGATGACAGACAGATGCCACCATGCCCGACTAATTTTTGTATTTTTAGTAGAGACGGGGTTTCACTGTGTTGGCCAGACTGGTCTCGAACTCCTGACCTCAGGTGATTCGCCTACCTCCGGCTCCCAAAGTGCTGGGATTACAGGTGTGAACCACCACTGGCGGAGTTCCTAAATTTCAAGGGCAGAGGACTTTCCTGTCACAGTTGACAGTTTATTGTAACAGTGACCTCCAGGGACTGTGGATTTGTAACCTTGAAACAATGAATACTGGTTATATGAAACTCCTTTTATTAGACTGTTGTAAGGAAGGGTGTTTGTGCCCTTAAAGCTGTAAACTACTGTTTACCAAGGGCAGTGGAATTTGCTCACCACCCTTAAGATAAATAACCCATTGACTACAAAGTCACCAATTCTATGATAATTAACTATCTAGAATAAAGGAACTGCACATTTTCTTATAGTTAGAAACATCATTTGAAAGCCTGTCTCTTTGCATGAGGTAAGTGACCTATGATCATGCCACTGTACTCCAGCCTGGGCGACAGAGGAAGGTCCTGACTTTTTCTTTCTTTCTTTTTTCGTTTTTCGGGAGACAGGGTCTCGTTCTGTTGCCTAGGCTGGAGTGCAGAGGCATGACCTTGGTTCACCGCAGCCTTGACCTCATAGGCTCAAGTGATCCTCCCACCTCAGCTTCCTAGACTACAGGTGTGCACCACCACACCTGGCTAACTTTTGTAGAGATGTGATTTTGCCATGTTGCCCAGGCTGGACTTGAACTACCAGGCTCAAATGATCCACCTGCCTCAGCCTCCCAAAGTGCTGGGATTACAGGTATGAGCCACCTGGCCCAGCCCAATCACCACACGGCTTAACACACACACACACACACACACACACACACACACACACAATACAAAACCTTGTTCTTCCATTCTTTCTTTCATCTCTATTTCTTACAATTACTCTGAAAAATAGGTATTGGCCACATCCAATTTATACATGAGGAAATTGCGGCTCAGAGTGGTTCTGAGACCTGCCCTAAGTCACTCAGTGGCTGAGTACTTGGCTCCTGAGGCTATACATTTTACATGGAGCCCTGCTGGACTTGGGTTCCCTGTGCTAAGAAATGATAGTGTACAATTTCCACTTCCCTGTAATCCCAGCACTTTGGGAGGCTGAGGCCAGCACATCACCTGAGGTCAGGAGTTCAAGACCAGCAAATATGGCAAAACCCCACCTCTACTAAAAATACAAAAATTAGCCAGGTATGGAGGTAGGTGCCTGTAATCCCAGCTACTCGGGAGACTGAGGCAGGAGAATCACTTGAATCCGGGAGGCAGAGGTTGCAGTAAGCCAAGATTGCACCACTGCACTCCAGCCTGGACGACAGAGTGAGACTCTGTCTCAAAAAACAAACAAACAAACAAACAAACAAAAAACTACACTTCCTACTGATAGTGGGAAGCAGGGGAGTTTGGGGAAGCTGGAAGCCAAGGTGGGAACGGAGTGAGGGGCAGGGGTTTGGTACCTGCAGCAGGGCCAGGGCCCAGGTGAAACGGATGTGACAGCAGCGGAGAGAAGAGCGGGAGGCAAAGACGCCTGCCTGGTACAACATCTGATACCTGAGGTTAGGGTGGGGAGTAGGAGAGGAGGCTCCTCCAGGGACCATCCCACTCCCCCGGGTCCCTACTGAGCAGGGCAGCCCCATCACCACGGCGCCCTCCCAGCCCACCGCCCTCGCTCCTCTTACCAGCGGTATTGCTGAGCGTGACTCAGGGAAGTGTTCCGGAAAAAGAGGAGTTCAAACTGCAGCAAAGACCAGACAGGGGAGATGGATGGGGCTGTGTGGGTCCCAGCCCCAGTCACCACCTCCACACCCCTCCCAGCACCCCTCACTCACAAGTCCCTGGTTGATGAAATATTCGGCAAAGTAAACCACGACCAAGGGGACAATGTACCACAGCAGACCCTGGAAAAGGCAGAAGATGTAAGTGGGGGGCCCGGAGGTGAGCAACCCCCATGGGGACACACCCCAGCCATCATCCGAACCTTGAACACTGTCCACCTTTCCCGAAGGGAGAGGCTGGAGCTGGAGCCTGCAGGGGAACAGAAAGAGAAGGGCAGATGAAGTTTTCACACTGAAGACTCGGCAAAGAGGCGCCGGTGTGACGGAATTAACCAGACCACGCAACAGTGGGAAGTGACTTACATGCCACTGGATTGGATGTAACAAATTTTAAGAATTGTTAAAATGTTAAAATTTGTTAAAATGGCTGGGCGCAGTGGCTCACGCTTGTAATCCCAGCAATTTGGGAGGCTGAGGTGGGCGGATCACCCACCTCAGGAGTTCAAGATCACCCTGGCCAACATGGAGAAACCCCATCTCTACTAAAAATACAAAAATTAGCCGTGTGTGGTGGCGGGTGACTGTAATCCCAGCTACTCAGGTGGCTGAGGCGGGAGAATCACTTGAACCTGGGAGGCAGAGGTTGCAGTGAGCTGAGATTGCGCCATCGCACTCCAGCCTGGGCAACAAGAGTGAAACTCCGCCTGTAATCCCAGCACTTTGGGAGGCCGAGGCGGGTGGATCACAAGGTCAGGAGATCAAGACCACGGTGAAACCCCGCCTCTACTAAAAATACAAAAAATTAGCCGGGCGCGGTGGCGGGCGTCTGTAGTCCCAGCTACTCCGGAGGCTGAGGCAGGAGAATGGCGTGAACCCGGGAGGCAGAGCTTGCAGTGAGCCGAGATCACGCCACTGCACTCCAGCCTGGGTGACAAAGCGAGACTCCGTCTCAAAAAAAAAAAAAAAAAAGAGTGAAACTCCGTCTCAAAAAAATAAAATAAGATAAAAAAAATAATAAAATGGTAAACTTCGAGTAATATACATACTTTTTACCATGATGGAAAAAAAAAAAGCTCACCAGGTGAGACCTCTTCATGTCTCTTTTTAAATTGTTTTTATTTTTTGAGACAGAGTCTCACTCAGTTGCCCAGGCAGGAGTGCAGTGGTGCGATCTTGACTCACTGCAACCTCCGCCTCCTGGTTCAAGCTTATCCCTTTGAACACTTCCAAAGGATCACTTGAGCTAGAACATCCCAGCTTATCCCCACCGCAGGACCTCAGCACTTGTGAATGGAATGCCTGGCACATGGTAAGTACTCAATTAATACCTCTCCATCCCTCCCTTTCTTTTCTTTCTTTCTTTTCTTTTTTATGACAGGGTCTTGCTCTGTTGCCCAAGCTGGACTCAAACTCCTGAGCTCAAGAGATCCTCCTGCCTCAGCCTCCCAAAGTGCTGGGATATTATAGGCGTGAGCCTCTGTGCTGGGCCTCAACAAGTATTTCTCAAATAGACAAAGGCTTTTCCCATAACCAGTACACTCACTCTCTTTCCCCTCATAACTGTGTCCATTGCAGAGAGGAAAAGGCCAAACCCAGAGAGAAAGTGACCTCTCTAAGGGTGTCTCCTACCTGGCTTCGACTCCGGGGCCTCGGTTCTTATGAGGGGCTGCCGGGCTGAGCTCTCCGCCTCTTCTTCCCCTCCAGGGTCCTGGGCCTCAGGAGATGTGAGCAACAAGAAATAGCTAGGAGTAGGATGAAGGCAGGGTCAGAGAACCCTACTGGCTGGGAAGGTCCCCAGGGACTGTCTAGGCCACTCTTTTCCCAGGGAACACCTCTACCTTTGAACACTTCCAAAGATGGGTAGCCCACTGCCTCTAAGGTGCCTACGGTGTGCTGGAGAGCCCCAATTGTAGACAAAGGCTTCCTTCTTTGGAGCTGAATTTATCTCCTTGTTGTTCCTATTCATGGGCCTTTGTTTTGTTGTGATTTTTTTTCAGAGACAGGGTCTTTCTCCATCACCCAGGCTGAAATGCAGTGGTGCAATCATAGCTCACTGCAGTCTCGACCTCCCAGGCTCAAGCAATCCTCCTGCCTCAGCCTCCCAAGTAGCTGGGACTACAGGCATTTGCCACTAAGCCCGCCTCATATTTTCCATTTTTTGTATAAATGGAATCTCGCTATGCTGCCCAGGCTGGTCTCAAATTTCTCACCTCTAGTGGTCCTCCAGGTTCAGTCTACTAAAGCACTGGGATTACAGCCATGAGCCACTATGCTCAGCAGGCCCTCATTTGCACTGCTGGCTCATATCAAGCGAGTCAGTTCTGTTTTCTGGCCATTATTATTCTAATGGTTGCTCTAGTTCCCATTAATTATACGTTCACTCTGTGCTAGGCCAGAACTTCTTCGATTTTAGTCACTTAGGTTCTGGCTTCATGTTATTTGCCATATCCACATTCCTCCTGTATATATATATATATATATTTACTTAATATTTTCCTTTAAATGGACTCACTTTTTCTACCTGGACTTGTCCTAAGCACTAATCTTGTGAAGGGTCAGGTGTGATTGGCTAGTTCAAAGTGTTTCCTTTTTTTTTGTTTTTTTTTTTGAGATGAGTCTTGTTCTGCTGCCCAGCCTGGAGTGCAGTGGCATGATCTCGGCTCACTGCAACCTCTGCCTCCTGGCGATTCTTCTGCCTCAGTCTCCTGAGTAGCTGGGACTACAGGCAAGCGCCACTAAGCCTGGCTAATTTTTGTATTTTTAGTAGAGACGAGTTTCACCCCGCCACCATGCCTGGCCAAAGTGCTTCCTAATATGCATGAAAATACAAGAACTATATCAGGCCAGGCACGGCGGCTCATGCCTGTATTCCCAGCATTATGGGAGGCCAATGCAGGTGGATCACTTGAGGTCAGGAGTTCAAGATCAGCCTGGCCAACACAGTGAAACCCGTGTCTACTAAAAATATAAAAAATTAGCCAGGCATGGTTGCATGGGCCTGTGGTCCCAGCTACGTGGGAGGTTGAGGCAGGAGAATCACTAGAGCCCGGGAGACCGAAGTTGCAGTGAGCTGAGATCACACCAGCCACTACACTCCAGCCTGAGTGACAGAACGAGACTTTGTCTCAAAAAAAAAAAAGAACTAATCAAAGTCCACCCTCATCCTATTTCTAATCACCTTGGGAACCACTCTGTGCTGAATGCATTACCCTCATCACCTCCCAGGAAAGCAAGAATGACTGCCATTTGAGATATGGGGAAACTGAGGGTTCAGAGGGGTGGAGTAACTTGTTCAACACCACACAGCTAAAAAGTAGCAGCTCCAGGACTCACACGTGGGGCTATCAGAGTCCAGATTCCACCTCCCTTCAGAGCAAGGTAGGGACTTGAAGGTTGCAATCATAATCAAGTTTTCTTTCTTTTTTTTTTCCTGAGACAGTCTTACTGTCGCCCGGGCTGGAGTGCAATGGTGAGATCTCAGCTCACTGCCACCACTGCCTCCAGGGTTCAAGCGATCTTCCTGCCTCAGCCTCCTGAGTAGTTGGGACTACAGGCACCCGCCAACACACCTGGCTAATTTTTGTATTTTTAGTAGAGACAGGGTTTCACCATGTTGGCCAGGCTGGTTTCCTGACCTTAGGCGATCCGCCCTCCTTGGCCTCCCAAAGTGCTGGGATTACAGGCGTGAGCCACCACGCCTGGCCATGGCCAAGTTTTCTCTCCTTGGACCCCTCTCCCTCCCAGTTCAGGGCAGCTCACCTGGCCAGCAGCAGGGCAGGGATACCCAGCATGGAGAGCAGGGTCTGCTGGGGGGAGAGGCCGGCCTGGGTGAGGCCCAGGTAGGACAGGGCCCCCAGCAGCCCAGCTCCCCCAGTCCCTGAGGACCACCAGGAGATCACAGCCCTGGGAAGGAGAACACAGGAACATTCAGGAGGACCAAGGCCGACCATATGACAGCCTCTTCCCACATTCCCTGCTCCACCTGCTTACCTGGGGTAGAAGGCAGTGAGGGAGAGGAAGGTGACCTCCCCGAGGCCTGATGAGATGCTAGCCAAGACCACACCTGGGGGAAGGACAAGCAACGGGGTGGTAACACCTCGCCTTGCCACATCGCCCAGGCCCCTAAGGTGTCTGGCCATGGCCTCCTCCATATCACCTCATAGAGGCTCCAACAGATCTCACGTACAGGCCAGGTTCCAGGTCTGAAGCAGAGTCCCCCTCCCCTGTGTGTCCCTTCATGAAGAGTGGCACCTCCATCCACCCAGTTATCAGACCAGGAGCAGACATGCACCCTTGATGGCTCTGCCCCTCCATCAGTCTTTTTCTTTTTCTTTTCTTTTCCTTTTGGAGATGGAGTCTTGCCCTGTCACCCAGGCTGGAGTACAGTGGCGTGATCTCGGCTCCCTGCAACCTCTGCCTCCCAGGTTCAAGAGATTCTCCTGCCTCAGCCTCCTGAGTAGCTGGGATTACAGGCTCGTGCCACCACACCCAGCTAATTTTTGTATTTTTGGTAGAGACACGGTTTCTCCATGTTGGCCAGGCTGGTTTCGAACTCCTGACCTCAGGTGATCCGCCCGCCTCGGCTTTCCAAAATGCTGGGATTATAGGCATGAGTCAATGTGCCTGACCCATCACAGAGTCTTGACTTTGTTCACCTCAATTTCCGTCTAATTCATCCATTTTCTCCCATCTCCTCCACTGCCTACCCCTTCAAATTGTCCCAGTATCCCACCTCCTACTGCTGATAGCCCTAGCAGGCTTCTGACGGTGACAGAATGAATCTCTTTCCTCTGGGAGGCTGGGGAGACTCTTCCCACAAATGCTCTGATGCGGTTCCTCAGGGACCCCCATCTGACACAGAACCGCACACTCACCACACAGGCTGGTCCCCACAGAATGAGAAAAGGCAACCAGGACGAAGCTTCCAGCAGCACAAATCCCACTGACAAGAACCCGGGGGCTGAGGGGGCCAGAACGGAAGAGAGAGGGAAGGTCAGTCTCTACTCTCAGCATCTCAGCCCTCCCAGCCTCCCCATTCTCAGCTCCTGCCTGCCCTGCCTCCTGCTACTCCCACCCAGACCTGTAGGGCAGCAGGTGAAGGCCAAGAGGAGCCAACAATTTGATGACGAGCGTGGGGAGGATGTCTGCCAGGAGCACGGCCTGGGACAGGAGAAAGGAGTGAGACCCCAGAGATTCCAGGGGACAACCCTCCCAACCACGTGGCCAAGGAGAGGTAGGAGCTGGCCTGCTACAAACACAGGCTCTGGGGTCAGGCACACCTGGGTTCAAGTCTCAGCCCTGCCACTCCTTAGCTGTGTGTCAAGAGTTTATATTCTATCAGCTTCAGTTTCCTCATCTGGAAAATGGGGATATCATAGTGCCTAGCTCACAGGACTGCTGTGTGGATTAAACAAGCTAATATATGCTACATACAGAAAGGGCTCAGAAACTTTATATATATATATATATATCTATATCTATATCTATATATCTTTTTTTTTTTTTTTTTTTGAGACTGAGTCTCACTCTGCCACCCAGGCTGGAGTGTAGTGACTCGATCTTAGCTCACTACAACCTCCACCTCCTGGGTTCAAGTGACTCTCCTGCCTCAGCCTCCCAAGTAGCTGGGAATACAGGCATGCACCACCACACCTGGCTAATTTTTGTATTTTTAGTACAGATGGGGTTTCGCCACGTTGGCCAGGCTGGTCTTGAACTCCTGGCCTCAAGTGATCTGCCCGCCTCAGCCTCAGAAATTATATTAAGGTCTCGATTATTACATATACCCTTTTTTTCCTCTTTTTCCTTAAGATGGGGTCTCACTATACTGCCCAGGCTGGTCTCAAACTCCTAGGCTCAAGTGATCCTCCCACCTTGGTCTCCCAAAGTGCCGGGATTACAGGTGTGAGCCAATGCGCCCAGCCCAGGTCTCAATGGTTTTAATCATGACAGTCCCAGTTGGGTAGTGAAGGGCTGGGAGTGGGGTCTATAGACCCAGGGGCCCTGGGTCAGGAGAGGACCAGGTGAGATTAGTACGCACAGCCGTAGAGACAGAGTTGCAGTCAAATCGTGATGAGCTGTTGTGGGGGATGGGCGCTGGGCCTGGGTCCACCTGATGGAAGAAAACAATGTCTTTCACCCTGGAAGCAGAGGGATAGACACACAGAGCCAGCTCCCAGCCCAGCTCTGCCTTCAATTGAAGGATGGCTTTGGGTCGGCAGTGACTGACCTCTCAGGACCTCAGTGTCTCTGCATGCACAATGAAGAGGGGGTTTCCATATGAGTCTCACCCTACTAGACCACAGGCCACAGATGGCCCCGTAAATGGACTTTGTTTAGATAACACATTCAAGAGTTTTCTTTTTTTTTGAGATGGAGTCTCACTCTGTTGCCCAAGTTAGAGTGCAGTGGTATGATCTTGGCTCATTGCAACCTCTGCCTCCTGGCTTCAAGCAATTCTTCTGCCTCAGCCTCTTGAGTAGCTCAGACTACAGGTGTGTGCCACCACACCCAGCTAGTTTTTGTATTTTTAGTGGAGTTGGAGTTTCACCATGTTGGCCAGGTTGGTCTCGAACTCCTGACTTCAAGTGATCTGCCTGCCTCAGCCTCCCAAACTGCTGGGATTATGGGTGTGAGCCACTGTGCCCAGCCAGAGACTGGAAACTTTACCCCACGTTGTGCCATCCCTTGGCCACCCCATTCCATGAGGTTTTCAAGGGGGCCTCTGTCCCACGCCCTCATCTTCCCACAGGGACTAACCATGGTAGTGGTGGTAGAGAGTCACTTACATGGCTCTGGTTTCCTGATGTCCTCTCGTGGCTAAGGATGTCATGGGCAGCACTCAGCATCACCACATAAGAGAAGTTGTTGCAAAGGCCCAGCAGCCTGGAAGGAGCAGGACAGGTCTCAGCTCCCTCCTGATCCTGCAGCCATCTGTAGCCTTTGTGCCAAACCTCCCCTTACCTGTGCCCTTCAATCAGCTCCCTCTTTTTTTTTCCCTCTATCACCAGATCCCATCTTCATTCAGTGTTGGGGTCAGAAATACAGGCTTTGGTGCTTGGGCAAGACAGTGAGACCCCCATCTCTACAAAAAATTAAAAAATTAGCCAGGTGTGGTGGCTCAAACTGTAGTCCCAGCTACTTGGGCGGCTGAGGTGGAGGATTGCTTGAGTCCAGGAGTTAGAGGCTGCAGTGAACTGTGATCATGCCACTGCACTCCAGCCTGGGTGACAGAGCAAGACCCTGTTACAAAAATAAAAAATAAAAAGGAAGAGGCCGGGTACGGTGGCTCACACCTGTAATCCCAGCACTTTGAGGGGCCAAGGTAGGCGGATCACCTGTGGTCGGGAGTTTGAGACCAGCCTGACCAACATGGAGAAACCCCGTCTCTACTAAAAAATATGAAATTAGCCGGGAGAAGTGGCACATGCCTGTAATCCTAGCTACTCGGGAGGCTGCGGCAGGAGAACCACTTGAACCTGAAAGGCAGAGTTTGCGGTGAGCCAAGATTGCACCATTGCACTCCAGTCTGGGTTACAAGAGTGAGACTCCATCTCAAAAAAAAAAAAAAAAAAAAAAAGAAAAAAAAGAGGAAGAAATAGGGGCTTTGGGATCACAGAGTTGGATTCACTTCCAGCCTCCCAGGCCTCTCCCAGAAGCTCTCCATGACCACTCTCTCCTCTGAGCTCCCACTGTGACTCAGTTCCTGGGGCATTTCTCATCCTCTGATGCACTGCAGTACAGTAAAAAAAAAAAAAAAAAAAAAAAAAAAAATCCTGGGGAAGTCGGGCGCGGTGGCTCACACCTGTAATCCCAGCACTTTGGGAGGCTGAGGCCGGTAGATCACTTGAGGCCAGGAGTTCGAGATCATCCTAGCCAACATGACAAAATCCCGTCTCTACCGGAAATACAAAAATCAGTTGGGCGTGGTGGCTCACGCCTGTAATCCCAGCTACTTCAGAGGGTGAGGCACAAGAATCGCCTGAATTGGGAGGCGGAGGTTGTAGTAAGCCAAGATTCTGCTTTTTTGAGACTCTATCTCAAAAAAAAAATCCTGGGGCTCGAAACCAAAAGGACTGTGTTCAAGCCCCAAGTCCGCTGTTTAGTAGTCTCAGTCTACTCATGTGCAAAATAGGGATACAAATTTATCTCCTGACTATCCCCCCCACAGAATGCTATATGGATCAAAACAAGATAAGACCAAAGGCCTTTAGGATTCAGGAAGGGTTCTGTTTGTTTACTCTCATCTCCCAGAGTTGCACTCAGTGATGGGAGGGAATCTGGGTCCGGTGCCAGAGATTTCATTAGGGGCCTTTTCACAAGACTTTGAAGTAGAACTACAATACTACTCTTCCCATTTGACTGTAGAGGAACCAGGGTCAGAGAGGTTAAGTGACTCTTCCAAACAGTACATGGGAAGCCACTTCTAACCCAGTCCGGAAGTGGGTGGAGGATCCAAGTCCTCAATGTTTAGGTTAATGCTAGAAGTATTTCCGGAGGCTTGGTATTTGTATGATTTTAGAAGGTATATGGATGACCTTTTAAAAAGTTTCAGGGCGGGGCACGGTGGCTCACACCTGTAATCCCAGCACTGTGGGAGGTGGAGGCAAGCGGATTACCTAAGGTCAGGAGTTCCAGACCAGCCTGACCAGCATGGTGAAATCCCATCTCTACTAAAAATACAAAAAATTAGCTGTGTCTGGTGACGCGTGCCTGTAATCCCAGCTATTCAGGGGGCTGAGACAGGAGAATCGCTTGAACCTGGGAGGCGGAGGTTTTGGTAAGCCGAGATCGTGCCCCTGCTCTCTAGCCTGGGTGACAGAGTGAGACTCTGTCTCAAAAATAAAATTAAATGAAAAAAAGGTTCAGGCCCAGCATGGTGGCTCATGCTTGCAATCTCAGTACTTTGGAAGGTTGAGGTAGGAGGATCACTTGAGGCCACGAGTTTGAGACCAGCCCAGGTCCCATAGTGAGACCCCATCTCTATAAAAAAATTAAAAAATTAGCCAGGTGAGGTGGTGCACGCCTGTAGTCACAGCTACCTGGAGGCTGAGGTGGGAGGATCACTTGAGCCCAGGAGTTCTAGGCTGCAGTGAGCTGTGATTGCTTCACTGCATTCCAACCTGAGCAACAGAGCAAGACCCTGTCTCAGAAAGAAAAAGAATAAGATAAAATAAATTTAAAAAATAAAAGTTTTAGTAGTGATGCATTTATTTAAACGTTCATTAGGAAAATGCTGGTTTTCCATGTGGAGTCTTGATTTAAAGTTTTCTTTTAAAAGATATGTGCGTTAAAAAACTTTAAGGCTGAATTGGTTGAAGGAAAAAAGTAAATAATCCTACAGATGGTATGAGGATCTGGCTAAATCCCGAAGGTGATAAGGAGTGAAGTTTGGAAATTTTACATGCTGCCCCCGGGCAAACCAGTGGATTCAGTAAATATTTGTGGGTTCAGCTCCTTTGCGCAGCTTAACTCCTTCTTCCCCCTTTCCTCCTGTCACTTCCTTCTTCCCACGCCATTGTCACTTGCTGAACTCTCAGGCCACTCACCAGAAGCCCACCGCGTTCTTCCAGTGCGCGCCCTGATGGTCCAATAGAGGGGGCCGTGGCTCCGGGACGGTCTCCTCACCTGGGAGAGCGAGAAGAGGGCATGACCCCCACCCACTCTCTGGCGCACGACGGCCCCATGCGTGTCCTCCCGGGGCCGAGTCAGCTCTCACTCCCCTCAGGTAGGCTGCGAGCCAGAGGTGGTCGCTCCAAGAGGGTGGGCCGCATTACTCACCCTCGGAATCCGAAAGGCGGCGCCGCCGCGAGCCCGCACAGCCTCCCATCGCATCAAGTTCAGGTCCCCCAAGGGTCCAGGGTCATAGAGTGTCCAAAAGGGGCTCCCACGGGAGGGATGAGGGTCTGCGACAGGCGACAAGGATCAACGCCCGATTGCCGGTCCCAGCTCCGGCTTGTCTGGGGCACTCGCGCCCCGCGATCCATCAAGGAAGCTGGGGGCTCCATCTCGAGCGCCCTACGACCCACCACGCCCCACCCATCGCACTCTGCCCCCGCCCCGTCTACAGCAGGGACCCTGCGGCCTGTACCTTTAAGAGCAGCAGAACATTCTGCACTTTGCAGAGGCCGGCTGTCGGATCACGTGACAGCACCCGCGTGTTCCCCCATCACGTGCTCAGAGGTTTTTCCCTACTTCCGGGTCCTCTCTATCTTCGCTTTGGGCCTTCTCGGCTTCGGAGCGTGAGAAAGGGAGGGGCCGGAGAACCTTGGAACCGCAGGTTTTAAACTGGAGCGGGTGGGAGCAGCAAGCAGAGCTATGACCTTAGATCAGTGGCGCTCAAGACCGAGACGGTATCCTGCCAGGACCAGTTATGGCTGTGGGAGGCTTCAGTTCCTTTCCTTCAGCACTCACTTGCCAGAAACAAATATGGACCTGCCTACTCCTCCCTTTTTGGGTTTTTTTTGTTTTGTTTTGTTTGTTTTTTGTTTTTTTGAGGCAGGAGTGTTTCTGGTTTCGAACAAAGACGACTAGCTTCAGGTCATTCTTATCCCCATCTGTTGACTTTACAAATTGTTTTAGAGACCTAAATAAACATAATACCCATCTAAGGGGATTTCATGAATTATCTATTGGCAGTATCCAAGATGTTAAGAGATCCCTATTTCCAAATTATCCTAGAACCAAAAAATATCACAGCACTTCAACCCCTGGTGTTACAGATGAGAAAACCAAGGTACAAATATATATATAACTATATATATGTATAATATATATACATATAAAACAAAAATTAGCCGGGCGTGGTGGTGCATGCCTGTAGTCACAGGTACTTTGGAGGCTGAGGTGGGAGGATCACTTGTGCCTAGGAGGTGAAGCTACAGTGAGCTATGATCATGCCACTTGCACTCCAGCCTGGGCGACAGAGTGAGATCGTCTCTCAAAAAAAGATTCTCTCTCAAAAAAAGATCCTCTCTCAAAAAAAGAAAAAGTAAAAAAGAAAAGAAGAGACACATATATACGTGTGAAAAAAATTGGAAAATTGCTGACGATCATACAATGTTACACATGAAGATGACTTTAGAGACCTGTATAGTGATAAGAAATAGAGCACCAGAGGGCCACTGGGTTGGCTCCAGGCTGCTGCAGGATTCCTGCCTCCATCAAAGGTGGTGCTTAGACCAGACTTTTTTTTTTTTTTTTTTTTGACAGGGTTTTGCTCTGTTGCCCAGGCTGGAGTGCAGCAGCAGGATCTTGGTTTGCTGCAACATTGACCTCCCAGGCTCAGGCGATCCTCCCACCTCAGCCTCCTGAGTAGCTGGGACAGCAGGTGCGCACCACCATGCCCAGCTGATTTTTGTATTTTTTGTAGAGACGGGATTTTGCCACGTTGCCCAGGCTGGCCTCAAACTCCTGAGCTCAAGCAATCCATCCGCCTTGGCTTCCCAAAGTGCTGGGACTACAGGCGTGAGCCACCGCACCTGGCCAGACTAAATGTTTTTAAGGCCTAAGATTCCGATGCTGTGATTTCATCCAATTGCCCTAATTGGAATAGGAAAGTGGGACTGGAGAGGGGAGAAGGAGGGTATGGGGAAGAGAAGTAGAGCAAAGTCACTTTATGTAGTTCCAAATAAGGAATCATATTCTTACCTTCCTCTAGGTGGAAAGTGGCATCCTGCATTCTCTTCTTGTCCTCGGCCTCATCTCTGCTATGGGCTGTGCCAGCTCTATCCGCTCTTTCTCACCACCAGGCCTTCAGAATGCTGTTTGAAATGTGCCCTCTGGTCTAGGCGTGGTGGCTCACATCCATCATCCCAACACTTTGGGAGGCCAAGGTGGGCAGATCACCTGAGGTCAGGAGTTCGAGACCAGCCTGGCCAAATGGCAAAACCCTGTCTGTACTAAAGATACAAAAATTAGCCAGGCATGGGAGGCTGAGGCAGGAGAATCACTTGAACCAGGGAGGCAGAGGTTGCGGTGAGCCAAGATCTCGACACTACAGTCCAGCCTGGGCGACAGAGTGAGACTGTCTCAAAAAAAAAAAAAAAGAAAAGAAAAAGAATGTGCCCCCTCTAGCGTGCCTCCCAGGTCACTCAACTGCTGGAAAATGGAATCCTACTACCGTGCAGGGCTCTAGAAATTCAGCAGCGTTTCATACATGGCATCTGCCATCAAGGAAGTCACAGGAAGGTGGGAGGAAGACACAGATAGCCACAATATAAAGTTTAGCCAAGTTCTCTTTTGCAAGGCTAATCATAGATGAGGGGATGCACCCTAGAGCCACCAATCCGGCCCCTTCCGCCCCTGGCGGAAGCATTAATGACACTGAAATGTGTCAGAGCTCCCACCAGCCCCCTCTTCACTGCTACTCTTTCTTCCCAGGCAAAACAGGAACCACAAACCCCAGCTTCCTCTTGCAGAGTGGCTGTGGCTTGTAGGGGAGACGGAAATGGCTGAGGTGCGCATACAAGACCTGAGTCACTTGAGCTGCTATTGCCGCATGTCTCCTCCCTCTCCCCCTCCCCAGTTCTAAGGTCTCCTGCTCCCACTTTGACTTTTCTGGCCTCTCCCTTACCCTTTATTTCCAAATGTGCACCTGAGTCCCCTGTGTGATGTACACCCATTTCCCGGGCTGCAGTGGGGGCTGCTGTGGGCATCAGGGGCCGTGGGCAGGGCCTGGGGTGGGGACACATCAGGGAGACACAGGGGAAGAGGAAGTGCCTTCGGTCCTCGGGAAGATTGGCTTGTCTTGGTGGGTGGGGACGGTCATTATCAGCTTTCTGGACACACAGACACAGACAGACAGGATGGACTTCCTCCGGCTACACCTCCCTGGGCTGCACCAGGCCTTGAGGGGGGCACTGGTGAGAGGGGCAGACAGCTGCCAGAGACTTGCACCCCATTCCCTGGGGCCTCACTTCCGGGCACCTCCCCTGGGGCCTCACCTTTCCCCTCCTCCTTCTGATGTCCTCAGACTGGAGATTGCTTTCTCAGGATCAGGCAGACTCCTGGCCTAATCTTTTCTGAATTTTAGGCCCCACCTCCACCCATGAGTCCTCATACCCCTAATCGATGCCCTTTCTGGTTCCTTCTGCAAATCCTCTTCTCCTCTCAGATCTCAGTACCCTGTTCCTTAACCTGGGCTCCTCCAGCCAGGACCCCCAGGGAAAGGACTGGGACTCCCCTTAATGCCTCTCCCCTCCCTCTTTTTTCCTAGGATTCCCTCGGCACCTTTGTCTCCTACCTCTTGGGAGATGCAGTCCCCACTGTAGAGCGGGAGGCACAGGCGGCTGAGGAACTGGGGGCGGTGGCCGTGGGAAGGACAGGGAAGATTGTAGAGGAGGAAGCCCAGGAGGCCCTGGAGGGCCTTAGAGGCAGCCAAAACGAGGGGGCTGGAGGGCTGAGAGGGCCTGGAGAGGACAGAAGACGTGAAGCGGGGAGCTCAGCTGTGGAACAGACCTGGAGCTGGGGAGATGGCAGCTCCCATGGGTCCCAAGCAGAGAGGCAGGACAGTGGGGCTGGTGAGACAGCCAAGGCTGCCAGGTGCCAGGAGCCAGGTGCCCCCTTGGAGGCCAGAAAGAAATCCAAGGCAGGGTCTGGGGCTTGCCAAGAGAGGAGCGGCCAAGCCCAGGAGAGGCAGGAGCCCGATGAGCAGGAAGTGAACAGAGAGGAGAGGCTGAGAATCTGGGAACAGGAGGAGGAGGAGGAAGAGGTCAGGGCAAGAGAGCCAGGGATGGCCAGAGGGGCGGAGTCAGAGTGGACCTGGCACGGGGAGCCAGAGGGGAAGGCTGGTGCTGGCGGGCCAAAGGCGGCGGGGGACAACCGGGAGACGGAGCAGGGGGTCAGGAAGGCAGATGCAGGGGAAACTGAGGAGCCTGGGGCCGAAGGGGCTGGGAAAGGAGAAGAGGTGGTGGTGGTGGAGAAGGCCTGTGAAAGCACTAGGGCATGGGGGACGTGGGGCCCAGGGGCAGAGCCTGAGGACTGGGGAATCTTAGGCAGAGAGGAGGCCAGAACAACCCCAAGCAGGGAAGAGGCGAGGACAATTTTAGATGGGGAGGAAGCCAGGACAATCTCAGGTGAGGAGGAGGCCGAGACAGCCTCAGGCGGGGAGGAGGCTGGGACAGCCCCGGCCAGGGAGGAGGAGGCCGGGACAGCCTCAGGCGGGGAGGAGGCTGGGACAGCCCCGGCCAGGGAGGAGGAGGCCGGGACAGCCTCAGGAGGGGAGGAGGCCTGGACAACCTCAGGCAAAGAGGAGGCTGACCTCCCGGGAGTCAGACAGACAGAATATGGAGCAGTCCCAGGAGAAAGGCTCCTAGAGGCTACTGGAAAAGTCTGGGTCCTAGAGGAGGAGGGGGATGAGGAGAGAGAGGCTGAGGTGAGCCCTTTCCCCAAACAGGCCCAGGTCCTGGGCACTGAGAGAACAGAAGAGGCTGCTGAGAGCCAGACAGCAGGGAGGGAGGCTGTGGGAGGCCAGGAGGCAGGGGAGAGCTTTGAGGGTCAGGCGGACCTGTGTGGGAAGGAGGCTGAGATGAGATGGGACTTGGAGATCAGGGCCGACTGGGCCAGGCTGGAGGAGCTGGTACAGGCAGAGGAGGCCCAGGAGGAGAGAGGGAGTGGCAGGGATCTAGCGGCTGAGCTGCGCTCAGATGGAGAGGCTGAAGGCGCTGCTGACTTGGAGGTAACTCCAGAGGCCAGGCCTGAGGAGGAGCTCACAGGGGAGGAGAGCGAGGCGGCCCAGACTAGCTACGACCCACTGGGGGTGGAATGGGGTGGCCTCACACACAGGGTCACCAAAGGCCAGGGACCTGAGCTGATGGGAGGTGCCCAGACCCCAAGTAAGCAACCAGAGGAAAGAGAGGCAGGTGAGGTGGAGCTCCAGGGAGTTCTGGCCCGGAGCAAAGAGGAGCAGGAGAGGAGCCTGGAGGCAGGTCCCAGGCACACGGAGTCTGTAAAGCTCGAGGCCTCCGAGGCCTTCCCAGGAGCCTGGGAAAACCGCACGAGAAGGGACATGGAGAGAGGGAATATCCAGGAGGATGCGGCCGATGGCGAGCAGAGGGAGGAGGAGGCTGCGGGAGGCCAGACCCTGGTGGCTGAGGCCGAAGGAGACCAAGAGTCTGAACTATCAGAAGTCCCAGAGGCAGGCGGGGAGGGGCCGACAACCCAGGACACGGGATGTGGAATTGAGGAGGGAGAGGCGTCTGTCTCAGAGAACCAGGATCTGGATGGAAGCACAGGAGCAGACGCAGGGCCTGGCCTGTCACTGGGAGAGGCCTATGCCAGAGAAACCAAGGATGGGGAGGCGGAGGCTGACAGAACACCCAGGAGAGGCTGGAGGCTGCAGGCGGTGGCTGTGGACCTCCAGGACCGTGAGGACACACAGACTGGCACTGTGGCTGCTGAGGTTATGGGGGGTGAGGTGGACCCAGACGTCAGCGCGGCTGGTGCTGGTGAAGCTTTGGAAGGGGCGCTTGGGCAAGGCTGGGACTTGAAAGAAAGGGAAGAGACAGCAGCAGGAGAGCATGCAGGTGGGCAGGAATTTGGCCTGGAGGGCTCAGCAGAGGAAGAGGTGGCAGGCAGAGGTGGCCAAGCAGAGGCTTTTGAGGCCAGGGAGGGAGGACCTGGGGGAGGACGGGTAGAGGCAGAGGAATCTGCAGGTGCAGAGGACAGCTGTGGGCTGGATCGCGTGGGCTCCCAGACAGCGAGGGCAGACGGGATGGGAGCCATGGTGGAGGCTGCAGGGCTTCTAGAAGAGTGGATGCTGTTGGAAGAAAAGGCTGTCGGATGGCAGGAGAGAGAACAGAGGGAAGACAGTGAGGGGCGGCGTGGGGACCACCACCCTGAGGGAGAGGCACCAAGGCTCCTTGATGCAGAGGGTCTCATGGTGACCGGGGGCTGGAGGGCAGAGGCCAAGGAGACTGAGCCAGAAAGCCTGGAAGACGTCAGGGGCCAGGAGGAGTGGCCAACACACCAGGCCCCTGCAGAAGCTGCGCCCGGGTCAGTCGGGGAAGCCGAGACGGCTGAGGCCACAGGCAGTGCCAGAGGAGGTGCTGCCAGCAGCTGGAGTGAGGTGAGGGCTCTTAGTGGGGTCTGGGGGGGGAATGAGTGGAATCCTGAAGCTGGTCCCATGGTCCTCTGTGCTCCCTTTCCTGCAGGCCCCGCTCCCTGGGTCCCTCCTAGACGTCTCTGTCCCAAGGAGCCGCGTGTACCTCTTGAGAAGCTCCTCACAACGTCGCTCCCGGCCTTCTTTTCGTCGGACTCCAGCCCTGGAGCAGCAGGAGGAGCCCCCAGCCCCCAATCCTCCTGAGGAGGAACTGTCGGCCCCTGAGCAGAGACCCCTCCAGCCAGAGGAACCCCCAGAGCCAAGCCCTCTGAGGCATGATGGGACCCCGGTGCCAGCCAGGAGAAGGCCCCTGGGACATGGGTAGGCACAGGGCAACTCGGCTGGGGTGGGGAAGAGACCGTGGGCACCTGGGAACCCATTCTCATGGGCCTGACTTCTGCCTTCAGGTTTGACCTCATGCACCCCGGCATGATGCAGGAGCTGCAAGCCCGTCTGGGCCGGCCTAAGCCCCAGTGACTGAAACCTGGCGCTCTGGGAGCCAGGCCCTGAGTGGGGGCCAGAAGTCTCGCTCCGACGCCACTGAGCCCTGCTCCCTCTGCCACCGTGGACACATCCTCTCCACCCTCTGGGCCTCAGCGTCTTGATGTATCATTCATGGAGCAGGCAAAACCAGACATCTGGGAAGACCTTGACTTAAGGAGTCTGATTCTCCAACACAGGCTGGTGGACCACCTACTCCACTGAGACCACGTCTCAGGGTGCCTTCCCTGGTTCCTCTCCAGACTGAGTCAGCTATCTGGACTGCATGGAGGCTGGGCACGGGGGCTCATCCCTGTCACCCCAGAGCTTTGGGAGGCCAAGGTGGGAGGAGCGCTTGAGACCAGGAGTTCGAGACCAGCCTGGGCAACATAGCAAGACCCCCATCTTTTAAAAGCAAAATAAAAAAAATAAAGACTGCAAGGAAGACTGAGAGGGAACAGCGATCATTCTCCTTATAGGCCTCCCTCTCTGACTTCCGCTTCCCAGCCCAACTCCCTGCACCAAGACCCTCAGAACTGAGCAGGCGTAACACAAACCTCTGGAGTCGCATCCAGGCCAAAGGAAGGTGGTTAGGGGGGCTTAAGGAGCACTGCTCAGAATCAAAGATGAGCTGCCTTGAGCTTCCAAAACAGTAGCTCGGCCTCAGGATGCCACTGGTTACTATGGCAACTGCCTGGCGGAGCAGGACATAGTAGGGGAAGATGGGCCAGGGACCCCAAAAATGTAGGAGCAGAGAGGGGTTCAGGATGGCTAGAGGTTGCTGACCCCGTTCCAGGCTGCCCTGCCCTCTGGGTGTCAGCAGCCCTTCCCAGAAGATAAGCGGAGGCCAGGGGTGGATGAGAGTGCTTTATTGGGCACCCAGCATGGGGGCTCGGCCCAAGGAGGACCAGCAGGCTCCGAGACAATAAATAAACCATCATCTCTCTAACAATAAATAAATATCCAAGAAATAAATAGCTGGCAAGGACCAGAGGGGCTTTCAGTTACTGGGTAGGGCCTGGGGCAGGGGGCTGGAAGAGCCCTCCCTTGTCCAACGCTGATGATGCGGAGGCTGCCCTGATGCCAAGACTCCAGTCCTAAAGTACTAAAGGGTGAAGGGCAGGGGGCTAAGAAGCCACCCAATCAGGGCTGGGGGCCCAATGTTGGGAACCCCAAGGGCCAGACTGAGTGCCCGGCCTTGGACAGCAGCAGCAAGTCCCGCACGGCCCGAGATAAGACGAGCTCCAAGGAGTGCAGCAGGCGGTAGGTGGAGAGGAGTTGGGGCCAGGACACCTGGGCCGGCCCCTGTGAGGCATTGCCCAGTGCCCCTGGGAGCAGCCCCTTCCTCTCCTCCTCCTCCTCCTCCTCCTCTTCCTCCTCCTCCTCCTCTGGGAGGTGGAATCCTGCAGCCAGCACCTGTGAGGAGAAGCCATGGGTTAGGGAGGGGCCAGGCCGAGAACCTGAGCGAATCCTCATTCCCTATTTGTGCCCAGCGGCTTCTAATGACATCAGTGACCACAAGGTCATGATTTCCCCGGACATTCCCTACTTGATCTTCCATGATGTCACCCGCTAACGCGTCTCACCTCATCTTTCAGTTCGAGAAAATGGAAGTCAAGGAGCAAGAGGATGCTCACAGAGCTAGATCACCCCAAGGACTGCCCCGAGGGGTGGGTTCAGGAAGTTTCTGCTGTTAAGGTTGCTCTTGGGTTGGGTCAGCAACAGGCAGAGGGTGACATAGCTCAGATTCCCTGCTGCTTGCCCTTCCTTTCTCTCTCTCTCTCTCTCTCTCTCTGTCTCTCTGTCTTCCTTTCTTGGAGTCCCGCTCTGCCGCCCAGGCTGGAATGCAGTGAGGCGATCACGGCTCACTGCAACCTCTGTCTCCTCAGTTTAAGCAATTCTCTCCTACCTCAGCCTCCCGAGTCATTGAGATTACAGGTGCCCACCACCATGCCTGGCTAATTTTTGTATTTTTAGTAGAGATGGGGTTTTACCCTGTTGGCCAGGCTGGTCTTGAGCTCCTGACCTCAAATAATCCACCTGCCTTGGCCTCCCAAAGTGCTGGGATTCCAGGCGTGAGCCACCACGCCTGGCTCTGCTACTTGCATTTTCTATTCTCATTTCATTAAGTGTGAAATTCTGATTTCCCTTTGAAAGGTTCTGGAAGATCTGGGTGACATCAGAGAATCACAGGGAGAAGGGAAACAGGAGGCAGACGCTGTGCTGGGCGCTCAGGACAAACCCCGAGTGACCTCACAGCCCAATGGCCTCCTGTTCAAGATGGAGCCCCAGGAGAATGCCAAGATTGAGGGGCGGCACCAGGGCCTGGTGTGGCTGCACACGCCCGCGCACACACACGAACACACTCACACACATACTCATTCTCACAACGCAGTCACACTCATTCCCATACAGTCACATTCACACAAAACACATTCATGGCTGGGCACAGTGGCTCATGCCTGTAATCCCAGCACTTTGGGAGGCCGAGGCGGGCAGAGCACGAGGTCAGGAGTTCGAGACCAGCCTGGCCAACATGGTGAAACTAAAAATAAAAAAAAATTAGCCAGGCGTGGTGGTGCATGCCTGTAATCTTAGCTAGTTAGGAGGCTGAGGCAGGATAACTGCTTGAACCAGGGAGGCAGAAGTTACAGTGAACTGAGCATGCCACTGCACTCCAGCCTGGGCGACAGAGTGAGACTCAGTCTCAGAACAAAAAAAAATTCGTTCACATACCCACACAGTCACACTCACACTCATCCTCACACACTGACACACCTATACCCAAACTCTCACCCACACACCTCACTTTGACACAACACTCACATTCACACACCCACCCACACACTCACACACTTTCACACTCACAGACCCACACACACTCACACACCTTCACCACCCCTGGCTGACCCATTACCACTCACACACTCTCACACTCACAGACTCACACACTCACACACTCTTACACTCCAACGGACCCACACACTCACACACAGTCACGCTCACACTCATACAGACTCCCCCACACTCACAGTCACACCCACACACTCTCACACAGACCCACACACTCACACACTCACAGTCACACACATACAGACCCACATACACACAGTCACACTCACACTCACACAGACCCACACACACACAGTCATGCTCACACTCATACAGACCCACATACAGTCACACCCATGCTCACACTCACAGACCCACACACACACTCTCACACTCATGGACCCACACACTCACACACAGTCACACTCACACTCATACAGACCCACACACAGTCATGCCCACACACTGTCACACTCACAGACCCACACACAGTCACACACACCCACGGGACCCAATGCACACAGCTCTCTCTCACAGCCGCTATCTTCATACAGACCCCTCCACACACTCACACCCATATACTCTCACAGTCACATATACTCACACAGACCACACACTCACACACTCTCACACTCACAGACCCACACACTCACACACTCTCACAGTCACACACTCACGGACCCACACACACACAGTCATGCTCACACTCATACAGACCCACACACACTCACTGTCACACCCACACTCTCACAGTCACACACTCTCACACTCACAGACCCACACACTCACACTCTTATATATAAGTCACACTCTCACACTGTTGGACCCACACAGTCACAGTTATGCTCACACTCTCACACTCACACACACTCAGAGCATGGGATCACTGGATAAGCCAGCGAGTCTTCCTTCCCACGTGGTCTGGGGTGGCCGGGCTTTACCTGGAAGCGCAGGTGCCGCTGCAGATCGCGGAGGTCCAGCCTCATGGCCCACAGCTGCATCCTCTCCGTGTTGGTCCAGCGGCCCTGGGTCCCCAGCCCTCCCAGCAGGGCACGGAAGGGCTGAAGCGTGGTGGAGAGGAAGCAGAGACGCTCCAGGTCCTGAAGGGAAGGCAGATGGTCAGGAAAGGCCCACAGGCCAAGGATGGACATGTCACACCCACCCCCTCCCTATCCAGGTCTCCTTCCCATTCCACACTCCAGCCTCCAGTCTATCCCCATAGCTCTTCCCCACCTCAGCCCAGCTCCGTCTCCATTCCTTCCATCTCCACTGTCTGGGACATTTGCCCCATCTCCTTTTCCAGCCTCCCTTTCACTCCCATGCCCATGATCTTCTCTAACCCACCCCTCTCAGTCCCTGAAGCACTCTCCTTCTGCAGCCCTGTTCCCTTCTCTCCTTCACCACCCCATCATACCTCCTGCCCACGCGTTTCCATCCCATCTTCAGCCCCATTCCCATTTCTAACCCCAACTCCGTCCTTCCTCTATGTGCCCAGACTCACTCTTTCAATTTTTCCATCCCATCTCCAACTTCATTCCCAACCCCATCCATTCCCTTCCCCACCAGCAACTCCCATCCCTTCTCCATCCCCTGCTTAATGTTCACCCTCATCTCCAACCTTCTCATCTCTAGCTATCCGCATTCTCACCCCCAGTGCCACCTCCACCCACCCTCCATGCCGCTGTGATCTCTCTCCAGTCTCATGCCAGTCCCCTGCCTGCCGCATTCCATGCCCAGCTCCACTCTTACCTCTTCCTAACCCCACTTCCTTATTCCAGCTTCATCTTTATTGTTTGTTTGTTTGTTTGTTTTGAGATGGAGTCTTGCTCTGTTGCCCAGGCTGGAGTGCAGTGGCGCGATCTCATCTCACTGCAACCTCTGCCTCCTGGGTTCAAGCAATTCTCCCGCTTCAGCCTCCTGAGTAGCTGGGATTTCAGGCACACACCACCATACCTGGCTAATTTGGTATTTTTAGTAGAGACGGGGTTTCTCCATGTTGGTCAGGCTGGTCTTGAACTCCTGATCTCAGGTGATCCGCCCTCCTCGGCCTCCCAAAGTGCCGGGATTATAGGCATGAAGCGCCATGCCTGGCAGTTTATTTATTTTTCTGAGACAGGGTCTCCCTCTGTCCTCCATCCTGGAGTCCAGGATTATAACTCACTGCAGCCTCCAACTCCTGAGCCCAAGCAATCCTCCCATGTCAGCCTCCTGAGTAGCTGGGACCAAAGGTGTGTACCACCATGCCTGGCTAACTCTTAAATTCTTTTGTAGAGACAAAGTCTCGCTATGTTGCCCAGGCTAGTCTTGAACTCCTGGCCTCATGCAGTCCTTCCACCTTGGCCTCCCAAAGTGCTGGGTTTATAGGTGTGAGTCACCGTGCCTGTCATCTTTATGTCCAATGACATATTCAACATCATCCAGGTTCTATCCCCAATGCATCTCCAGCTCAATCTCCAGCCTCATCTTGCACCCTGGCCCCAGTCTATCACAAGCTACCCGCCCCATTCCACCAGCCCTCACTCACAGAGAGGCGGCGCCAGGTCTGGAAGGTCAGGGAAACATCAGGGAACTGCTCTCCCAGGGGCAGGAGGTCCAGGTTCACTCCTGGCAGGTGAGATTCCGCCTGGGGGGCAAGGTCTGTTAGTGGGGGCCAGAAGGGATTAGGGGTCTGCCCGTCCCCAGCACCAGCTGCATTATGGGGACTTACAAAGCGGTGGGCCTGGCCCCGAACCTCGGAGAGCAGCTTCCTGGCGAGATGCAGGCTGACCGTGAACTCCCTCTGCAGCTTCTGCACGCTCAGCTGGGGCCTCCCTGGGGGCCTTGGGAATCCCCAGACACCAGCTTGAACCAGGAGCAAGGGAAGCAGCAACAGGCTGAGCCCTGGAGAGGTGGGGAGAGGGTGAGCGAGACAGGGAGAGAGCTTGAGAACTCGGGAGAAGGAACGGAACATGCCTTTTCTGAGCCTGTGCTAGCTGTGAGCATAGTGCAGCCACTTTCACCATCATCATTCCTCTGCCTCCTCAAAACCACAGTGGAGGCCAGGTGCGGTAACTCATGCCTGTAATCCCAACAATTTGGGAGACTGAGGCGGGCGGATCACCTGAGGCCAGGAGTTCAAGACCAGCCTGGCCAACATGGCAAAACCCTGTCTCTACTAAATATACAAAAATTAGTCAGGCATGGTGGTGCATGCCTGTAATCCCAGCTACTCAGGAGGTTGAGGCAGGAGAATCGCTTGAACCCGGGAAGCAGAGGCTACAGTGAGCTGATATAACACCACTGCACTCCAGCCTGGGCGACAGAGCCAGACTCCGTCTCAACAAAACAAAACAAAACAAAACCAAACCCCACGATGCAGCCAGCATGGTCCCCATATGGCATCTCTGTATGGAGTGCCCACTTTTGCAAAAAGACCAGAAGCCTGATCCTGTTTTTTTTTTTTTTTTTTTTTCTTTTGAAACAGAGTTCTGTTCTATCACCCAGGCTGGAGTATAGTGATTTGATCACAGCTCACTGTAGCCTTGAACTTCTGGGCTCAAGTGATCCTTTTGCCTCAGCTTCCCGAGCAACTGGGACCAAAGGGACACACCACTGTGCCTAACTGTTTCTATTGTTTTGTAGAGACAGGGTCTCACTACATTGCCCAGGCTGGTCTTGAACTCCTGGCCTCAAGAGATCCTCCCGCCTCAGCCTCCCAAACTGCTGGGATCACAGGCATGAGTCACTGTGCCGGGACAGAGGCTGGATTTTTGACCCCCATAAACTCCCTTGGCCAAATGCCTTTTTCAGTGAGCAACCTGCACAACCACATGTGGCAGCCTCAGTGCTATTATTCTCCCCATTTTGCAGATGAGGCTCAGTGAGGTTGACTTGCCCAAGGTCAAATAGCCAGAAGGTGGGAAACCAGGACTGGATTCCAGATTTTTCCAAATGCAGGGCCCATGGGTTTTCCCCAGAGGGAGGCAGCCACCTGCCCCAGGAGTGGGCACACCATGTTCTGCCAAGGATTCTTTGGGCTCAGTCAAGCGGCTCTGATGGCTTGAACTGGCCATGAGGTCCCCAGGGATGGGTTAGCAATGCCAGAGGCTCTATCCCAGGGAATCAAAAGGACAGGTTGGTCCAGTTTCCATCACGGCAGGTGGATCCTGGCAGGGTAACCTGCCTGGGGCGAATCCACAGTGTGGGAGCTTTTTTTTTTTAAGACAGAGTCTCACTCTGTTACCCAGGCTGGAGTGCAGTGGCGCGATCTTTGCTCACTGCAACCTTCATCTCCTGGGTTAAAGCAATTCTCCTGCCTCAGCCTCCTGAGTAGCTGGAATTACAGCCATGCGCCACCACGCCGGGCTAATTTTTATTATCTTTAGTAGAGAGGGGTTTTGCCATGTTGGCCAGGCTGGTCTCCAACTTCTGACCTCAGGTGATCCACCTGCCTTGGCCTCCCAAAGTGCTGGGATTACAGACATCAGCCACTGCGCCCAGCCCAGAATGGCTGAATTCCGAGTGTGCTTCCTGACCTGTGTTTTCCTGGAAAGAGGGGCAGCGGATGGGCGCTCTAGGAAGAGGGCAGTATTCATCAATTTCCCCCTCAGGGAGAGGAAATCTAGCAAGCACAAGAGTTACACAATTCTCCTCGAAACACAAACCAAAACTGGCCCGAAGTCCATCCTACTCTCCCTACTCTCCCTGCCTCTTCCCTGTCCTCTCTCAATCTCTAATCCCTGAGCTCTGCTCTTCGAAATATCCCGATAAAGGTGAAGGGGAGCTTTTATGGACGTCTACTCCCTCATGGACTTCTAGATGTGGTGGGCATTGCCTAACCTAAGATCTCTGGCATTCAGACTCCCTGGCTTGGGGGCCACTCGGACCCTCTGACATCCTGGAGACTTAAGGCAGAGTGGGGTTCTTCCTAGCTCAATGTTGGGGACAGGGTGGTGCCCCCAGGCCCTGGTGGATCAAGCCCAACCATAAGTGAGCTGTGCCATCTCCGACCTGAGCTCTGGAGCCCCCAGACCCCCTCCTTACCCTCTGCAGCCGATCCTGGGTCATTGGCTCTGGCCTTTGAAGGTTCTGTCTCCATCTTCCAGCCTTTGGTCCCTACCTGCCCTATGTAGCATGTTACCTTCTCCTCTGCCTACTGCTTTGGTTCTAGCCCCTGAGTTCTGCAGCCACCAGCCACAGATTGGACCTCCTTCTAACATCAGACTAAAGACCTTTGACCCAGTGAGGCTGCTGACATCTTGGTCCCAGCGCCCCACTTGTGCCAGCACTTGTTCTGTTCTTCCTTCAGCCGGCCCCATTCTAAGTCTTAGCCAAGCTGTTTGGCTTCTGCTTATTCACTCCAAACTCTTCATTTATCTGTCTAGACCTGGTCCTTGTCAAATCACTGGTCCAACCCTCCCCATTCCTGCTAGCCAAGGCTTCCTTCCCATCCTCTGCCCAGCCCTGGGTCAAAACACCACCCCACTGCCCCAGGCCCCCAGCCAGTCACTCCAGCCTCCCCTGCCATCCAGCAGCCAGCCAAACCCTCAGTCTTGGCCAAGTTGTTGCTCTCAGCTCTCGACCCCATGCACCAGCCAAGCTCGTCCATCCTCTGCCCAAACTCAACCAAGCCCCCCATCCCTGGCTTCAAACTCACGCCAGCCAAGGTTGCCTGCCGTCTGGCCCATGGCGGGGCCCGGCCTCTTTGGTCAGCCATCTCCTGGGTAGGGGGGGTCTTATACTGGGGGCTGTGCCCGGTTTCACTTTCCGTCCTGCTTGTACTTTCAGCTTTGTGTTCACTCACTCTTCCCTCTCGCCACCCCTTGCTAAAATGGGGAAATGTAATTTCCCTTCCCGGAGGGGGTGGGAGGTATGATGGGGGGTGACGGGAAGCTGGGGTTTCAGGACACCCAAGCTCCAGACTCACTGCTAAGCTCCCACGGCCAGCTCTGCCCTCAGTGCCCCATGCTTGGGTGAGCCATCCAGCCCTATTCACTGGTTGATCCCAGAGTCCCAAATCCCCTCCTGATTCTCGGCTCTGCCACCACCATCCTAGGGTCTACTGTCCTTCCAAAGATGGATGGCCAGGTAAGGGGATTGCCCACCCTAGGGGACTCAGGGTTTTGAGTCATCTGACTCCCTTATGGTTTACCAGATGGCTGAGGAAGGTGGTGCAAAGAGAGTCAGTGCTTAATGGGTGGCTGGGATGCACCCTTGCTTGGGGCCAGGAAGAGGCTCAGTGTGATGGTGGGATTGGAGCTCAGTTTGTAACTAGGATCAGGGCTGGATAAAATTAGGTCCGAGGCCATATCTGGGACCAGGGTTAGGGCTTTTTCCAGGGTCAAGGGCTCTGTCTCCATCTTTAACCAGAGTCAGATATAGGATTTGAGTTCAGTCTATAATCAGGATCAGGGGCTCAGTGTACAGCTGAACTCACGGCCTAGTCCCCGGCCAATATCCTGGCTGTGTCTGTGTTTAGGGTCACAGCTATCGGTGACCTGGGGCTTTGCTTGTGGCCTGTAGGGTTGGGTCTAGAGCTTGGTCTTTGGCCAAGGTGCTGACTGGGACTGGGACTCAGTAGGGGGTCCAGGCCTGGGCTGGGATGAGAGCTCAGTCAATGACCAGGATCGGGGCTCAGCTCGTGGCCAGGCTCAGGTTGAGTGAGGTCAGGATCAGCGCTCAGCCAGGCCCAAGAATAATCTTGGTGTTTCTGCTCTGTAGAAGCCATGGTCAGGGCTGGGCCGCATGGACCACAGATCTCCCTTCCAGCACAGCCCCACCCTCAGCCCCGCCCTGGATTTCCCATCTTCAGGGAGAGGATGGGGTTTCTTGGTCTTCCCCGAGAACAACTGCTGCCACTTTCTTTTTAGGACCTGTGGGGTTTCCCTGCCGGGTCCCTGGTGTGAGATAGAAACCAGGGGGGGCTTCCCCTTCCTGCTCTCTGCCTCCTTGGCCTGCCTGGGCACTGCCCACCAGGCCACGTGGGAACAAGTGCGCCAGGGAAATACCAACATCTGTTGAGGGAGCAGCCCCACAGGCCACTGGAGACGGACAGGGAACTGGGGCTGTAGTCCAGACAGGTTTCCCCTGCAGCACCCCCCAGTGGTGGCAGCTCACGCCCCGGCAGCCCATGCAGCTGGGGCTCCCCACAGCGGGTCCTAGAGGCATGCCACCTGCTGACCCCCTTGACCACATGGGGCCTCCCTTTGGCTCTCTCCATGGTCCCTCCCAACCTCTACTGTCACCCAGAACTTCCTTACCTCTCAAATCTTGAACCCTGGCTGGGCGACTTGGCTCTCACCGGTAATCTCAGCACTTTGGGAAACTGAGGTGAGAGGATCCCCTGAGGCCAAGAGTTCCAGACCAGCCTAGCCAAAATAGCAAGACCCCATCTCTATTAAAAACAAAATAGGCCGGGCACGGTGGCTCAAGCCTGTAATCCCAGCACTTTGGGAGGCCGAGACGGGCGGATCACGAGGTCAGGAGATCGAGACCATCCTGGCTAACACGGTGCAACCTCGTCTCTACTAAAAAATACAAAAAACTAGCCGGGCGAGGTGGCGGGCGCCTGTAGTCCCAGCTACTCCGGAGGCTGAGGCAGGAGAATGGCGTAAACCTGGGAGGCGGAGCTTGCAGTGAGCCGAGATCGCGCCACTGCACTCCAGCCTGGGCGACAGAGCAAGACTCCGTCTCAAAAATAAATAAATAAATAAATAAATAAATAAATAAATAAATAAATAAAATAAAATAAGGCCAGGAAAGGTGGCTCACGCCTGTAATCCCAGCACTTTGGGAGGCCAAGGTGGGCTGATCACGTGAGGTCAGGAGTCTGAGACCAGCCTGGCCAACATGGTGAAACCCTGTCTCTACTAAAAATACAAAAACTAACCAGGCATGGTGGTAGGTGCCTGTAGTCCCAGCTACTTGGGAGGCTGAGGCAGGAGAATTGCTTGAACCTGGGAGACAGAGGTTGCAGTGAGCCAAGACTGTGCCACTGCCCTCCATCCTGGGCAACAGAGCAAGACTCCGTCTCAAAAAAAAAAAAAAAGAAAGGGTAGGGGGCGGTTGGCTGGGTGCTGTGGCTCATGCTGGTAATCCTATCACTATGGGAAGCTGAGGCAGGAGGATCACTTAAGCCCAGGAGTTCAAAGTCAGCCTGGGCAACATAGTGAGACCTCCCTTTCTCTAATTAAAAAAAAAAAAAATTGGCCGGGCGCGGTGGCTCAAGCCTGTAATCCCAGCACTTTGGGAGGCCGAGACGGGCGGATCACGAGGTCGGGAGATCGAGACCATCCTGGCTAACACGGTGAAACCCCGTCTCCTCTACTAAAAATACAAAAACCAGCAGGGCTGCAGGTGGCGGGCCAGTCCCAGCTACTCGGGAGGCTGAGGCAGGAGAATGGCATGAACCCAGGAGGCGGGAGCTGCAGCGCATTGAGATCTGCCGACAGACTTCCAAAGCCTGGGCGACAGAGCCGAGACTGGCCTCAAAAAAAAAAAAAAAAAAAAATTTGCCGACGCTGCGCCTGTTTGTCTCAGTACTTTGGGAGGTCGGTAACGGCCGGATCAATTTGCGGTCAGAGATCGACCGCCCGGCTAACACGGTGAAACCCCGCTCTACCAGCGGTTGTACCAGCCAGGCATGGGCGCCAGTCCCAGCATCTGAGGCTGAGGCAGGAGGCCCGCGTGAACCTGAGAGGCGGAGCTGCGTGAGCTGACCGGGTTACCGCATCTGCAGCCTGGGTGAGCGCAGACCTCGCCCCAAAAATTCCTTAGGCTGGGTGCAGTGGCTCATGCCTGTAATCTCAGCACTTTGGGAAGCCAAGGCGGTGGATCACAAGGTCGGAAAGCCTGACCAGCCTGGCCAGCATGGTGAAACCCCGCTTCTTACTAAAAAATACAAAAATTAGCTGCATGGTGTTACACCTGTAGTCCCAGCTACTCAGGAGGCTGAGGCAGGAGAATTGCTTGAACCTGGCAGGTGGAGGTTGCAGTGAGCCAAAGTCACGCCATTGCACTCCAGTCTGAGTGACAGAGCAAGACTCCGTCTCAAAAAAAAAAAAAAAAAAAGAAAATCTTGAACCCCATCTTCTCTTAGGGCTCCCTGACACACCCCAATCCCTTGCTGCTCCTTTGCGCTTCTGTTTTTTTTTTTTTTTGAGATGGAGTCTCTATCACCCAGGCTGGAGTGCAGCAGTACAATCCCAGCTCACTGCAATCTTTGACTCCCCGGTTCAAGCGATCCTCCCGCCTCAGCCTCCTGAGTAGCTGGGATTATAGGAGTGTGCCACCATGCCTGGCTAATTATTTTACTTTTATTTTTATTTTATTATTATTTTTTGAGACAGAGTCTTGCTGTGTCACCCAGACTGGAGTTCAGTGGCACGATCTTGGCTCACTACAACCTCTGTCTCCTGGGTTCAAGTGATTCTTGTGCCTCAACCTCCCCAGTAGCTGGGACTACAGGCATGCACCACCGCGCCTGGCTGATTTTTGTGTTTTTAGTAGAGACAGGATTTTACCATGTTGGCCAGGCTGGTCTTGAACTCTTGGCTCCAAGTGATCCACCCGACTCAACCTCCCAAAGTGCTGGGATTATAGGTATGAGCCACTGAGCTTGGTCTGTAGTTTTAGTAGAGACGAGGTTTCACCATGTTGGCCAGGCTGGTCTGGAACTCCTAACCTCAAGCAATCTGCCCACCTTAGCCTCCCAAAGTGCTGGGATTACAGGCATGAGCCACTACGCCTGGCCTCCTCTCCTCTTCTTAACCTGGCTTCAGCCAATGCCTCCAGCCTCATGCCTCATTTTCAACCTATGCCAGCTCCAGCAACTTGCTGCTTGTGTGAAGGTGATGAGCCATCTGGTACTTCCTGGCCCTTGTGCAAGCTCTTCTCTCTGCCTGGAGTTCCCTCTCCCCAATCCCTGTACCATACCCCTCGTCTCTGGCTCCCCCACTGAATGGCTATCCTTTCCTGCCATAATTCTTGTCTCGAATGAACATTTCACTTTTACATTTTTTTTTTTTTTACATTTTAAAAAGTTTTTTCACTTTTACATTTTATTAATTTAAAAAATTATGTATGTATTTTTGTAGAGACTGAGTCTTGCTCTGTGCCCAGGCTGGAGGCAGTGGCGCAATCACGACTCACTGAGGGCTCAAGCAATCCTCCCACCTCAGCCTCCTGAGTAGCTGGGACTACGGGTGCGTGCCATCACACCTGGCTATTTTTTAAATTTTTTGTAGAGATAGGGTCTTGCTATGTTGCCCAGGATGGGCTCGAACTCCTGGTCTCAAGCAATCCTCCTACTTTGGGCTTCCCAAAGTGCCGGGATTCTAGGCTTCAACCAACATGCCTGGCCCCATTTACTTTTTTGTCTGTCTCTATTCATTAGAATACAGGTTCCACAAGCCAGGTGGGTCTTGGCTGATGGGCTGAGGCTTGGGTTAGTGCCAGCAGGAAATGGAAGGAAGGTAGTGAGGGGTAAGGACAGAGAGAAGGGAAATTGGGAAGCCTGGGATGTAGACACCTGTGTGTAGCCACCCCTTCTGGTCACCCCAAGGAAGTCACTGGCCTGCTCTGGACTTCATTTTCCTCATTGAAAAGTGAGAACAGGCTGGGCATGGTGGCTCATGCCTGTAATCTTAGCACTCTGGGAAGCCAAGGTGGGAGGATCACTTGAGCTCAAGAGCTCAAGACCAGGCTGGGCAATATAGCAAGACCTCGTCTCTACTAAAAACCAAAAAAATTAGCTGGGCATGGTGGTGCACACCTGCAGTCACAGCTACTCCGGAGGCTGAGGCAGGAGGATTGCTTAAACCCAGGAGGTCAAGGCTGCAGTGAGCCATGATCACACCACTGCACTCCAGCCTGGGTGACAGAGCGAGACCCTGTCTCTAAATAAAATAAGAAATAGCCGGGCGCGGTGGCTCTCGCCTGTAATCCCAGCACTTTGGGAGGCCGAGGCAGGCGGATGACAAGGTCAGGAGATCGAGACCACGGTGAAACCCCGTCTCTACTAAAAATACAAAAAAAAAATTAGCCGGGCTCGGTTGCGGGCGCCTGTAGTCCCAGCTACTCGGGAGGCTGAGCCAGGAGAATGGCTGGAACCTGGGAGGCGGAGCTTGCAGTGAGCCGAGATCGCGCCACTGCACTCCAACCTGGGCGACAGAGCGAGACTCCGTCTCAAAAAAAAAAAAAGAAATACATAAAAAAGAAAAGTGATAGCAAACCATTATTATTACATAGGGAAATTAAAACGTGGACAACAACAACAAAAAAAAAAGAGAGAGAGAAGAAAAGAAAAGACCCACGCACCAATTTTTGGGTTATTTTCCAAGTCCTGTTACGGCTCTGACCCTATGGGGCACTCCGTGGGCTTGCCTGGGAGTCCTGAGCTCAGTACAGAAGTTGGAGGCTTCAGATGTGACATGAGGATGGAATCAGGGAGGGGAAGTCTTGTTCAAGGTCACAAAGCCGGTTGGTAGCAGAAGGAAGACTGGAACTCAAGTCCCCTATTTTCAGCGTGGGCCAGCGCGGGGAATCCCTGCACTCCATGATGTCAGCTGCAAGGCCTGGAACTAACCTCTCGGTGAAACCAA
Source organism: Papio anubis (assembly GCF_008728515.1). Lineage (NCBI taxonomy): Eukaryota > Metazoa > Chordata > Mammalia > Primates > Cercopithecidae > Papio > Papio anubis. The sequence goes on along the minus strand of NC_044993.1, from coordinate 46,896,184 downwards.
CATGGTTTTGTGAAGACAGGAAGGCTGGGGGAAAGTAAAGCCAGGCTGGAGCGGAGCTCTCGCCTCAGAGGCTCCCGAGCACAGATGGTGAGATCCCGAGGCTACGACAGCTCCTGTCCCCCAGGAAAGGTGCTGTGGCTGAGACCCACAGTCCCTGGACCTCTGATACCTGGACCTCCCTCCCTTCATGCACACAAACCTCACACCACACTAGGCCTGGACTCTGCCCAGACTTCTCCAGCAGTGTGCACTCAGACAGCAGCAAGAGGCTTGTGGGTCCAGCCCCCTCCAGCCCACTGCTGGGACTGTCCCTACGTGTTTTTTTGTTTTGGTTTGTTTCGGTTTGTTTGTTTGTTTGTTTGTTTTGAGACAGAGTCTGGCTCTGTCGCCCAGGCTGGAGTGCAGTGGCCGGATCTCAGCTCACTGCAAGCTCCGCCTCCCGGGTTTACGCTATTCTCCTGCCTCAGCCTCCCGAGTAGCTGGGACTACAGGCGCCCGCCACCTCGCCCGGCTAGTTTTTTGTGTATTTTTAGTAGAGACGGGGTTTCACCGTGTCTGCCAGGATGGTCTCGATCTCCTGACCTTGTGATCCGCCCGTCTCAGCCTCCCAAAGTGCTGAGATTACAGGCTTGAGCCACCGCGCCCAGCCGGTTTGTTTGTTTTTTTTGAGACGGAGTCTCACTGTCTCCCAGGCTGGAGTGCAGTGGCACAATCTCAGCTCACTGCAACCTCCGCCTCCTGGGTTCAAGAGATTCTTCTGCCTCAGCCTCCCAAGTGACTGGGATTACAGGTGTGTGCCACCACACCTGGCTAATTTTTATATTTTTAGGAGAGACGGGGTTTCACCATTTGGTCAGGCTGGTCTCGAACCCCTGACCTCAGGTGATCTGCCTGCCTCAGCCTCCCAAAGTGCTGGGATTACAGGCGTGAGCCACCGCGCCCAACCTGCCCTTAAGTGTTATATCTGTCATGGGACCAACAACCCTGGAAAGGAGAGCCTGGAGAGGGGGAAAGGGTTCTCTCCCTTGGTCTTATCTCTTTTTTCCTTGTAAGGGGGATGCCGGCTACCCCCATACTCTTGCAGCCATGGCAGGCACCTGGGGAGGCCTGAGAGGAAGAGATGGAGGGGCCACTCTTCCCGGATATAAATGACATGTGAACGCAGGCCTGGGAAGACTGAGATCTGAGGGTGTGGGAAGGTGAGAGGCCAGGGCTGTTGAGTCAGAGAAGGAAGAGCTTGCAGGAGGCAGGGGCTGCAGAGGAAGATCACCAGCCTGTGCATGAAAAGTCCCAGTTCAATTTCTGGCTGGGCTCTGCCACTTCCTGTGTGTGCCCGCTTGGGCAAGATGGCCACACAATCTAGGCTTCAGTTTCCCCCTCTGTCAAATGAGGCCTATGCTCCCAGTCTTGCCCACCATCTGTCCCAAAATGAACTTGGAGCCGGGTGTGGTGGCTCATGCCTGTAATCCCAGCACTTTGGGAGGCCGAGGTGGGTGGATCACCTGAGGTCAGGGGTTCAAGACCAGCCTGGCCAACATGGCCCTGTCTATACTTAAAAAAAAAAAAAAATTAGCCAGGTGTGGTGGCAGGCATCTGTAATCCCAGCTACTAGGGAGGCGGAGGCAGGAAAATCACTTGAACCCGACAGGCGGAGGTTGCAGTGAGCTGAGATCGTGCCATTGCATTCCAGCCTGGGTGACAGAGGAAGACTCAGTCTTTTTTTTTTTTTTTTTTTTTTTTTTTTTTTTTTTTTTTGAGACGGAGTCTCGCTTTGTGGCCCAGGCTGGAGTGCAGTGGCCAGATCTCAGCTCACTGCAAGCTCCGCCTCCTGGGTTTATGCCATTCTCCTGCCTCAGCCTCCCGAGTAGCTGGGACTACAGTTGCCCGCCACCTCGCCCGGCTAGTTTTTTGTATTTTTCAGTAGAGACGGGGTTTCACCATGTTAGCCAGGATGGTCTCGATCTCCTGACCTCGTGATCCGCCCGTCTCGGCCTCCCAAAGTGCTGGGATTACAGGCTTGAGCCACCGCGCCCGGCCGGAAGACTCAGTCTTTAAAAAAAAAAAAAAAAGACGAGGCTGGGCGTGGTGGTTCACATCTGTAATCCCAGCACTTTGGGAGGCTGAGGCAGGTGGATCACGAGGTCAGGAGATCGAGACCATCCTGGCTAATGCGGTGAAACCCCGTCTCTACTAAAAATACAAAAAATTAGCTGGGCGTGGTGGCGGGCGCCTGTAGTCCCAGCTACTCGGGAGTCTGAGGCAGGAGAATGGTGTGAGCCTGGGAGGCGGAGCTTGCAGTGAGCCGAGATTGCACCACTGCATTCCAGCCTGGGCGAGAGAGCGAGACTCCCTCTCAAAAAAAAAAAAAAAAAAAAAAGACAAACTTGAAAGTGGTCATGGATCCAAGACCCTCCGGCTGAGTCGGGAGCCAAACAGACCTCCACCCCTTCCCTCAGAACTGCAGCACTTCCCAGTGTGTGACCTTGATCAAGGCCTGAAGCTGCTCTGTGTTTGTCGGCTCAACTGCCAGTTGAGTACCATGCTTATGGCAGTTGGAAGGGACCTGCTGTGACCATTATGCATCTAAAACGGCTCTGCCACTGAAGAGCTCTGTGATCTCAGACAGGTTACTCAACCTCTCTGTGCCTCAGTTTCATCATCTAGAATGTGAGGGAAATAATACAAATGCATACAACTGCTTAAAGGATTCAGTGAGTTACTGTGTGTAAAGCACTTAGAACAGGGCCTGGCCTGTGGTAAGACTCACAGGTTTTAGCTGTTATTAGCAGCACAAGGCCTGACCCACAGGAAATTCTCCAGACACGTCAGTTGTCATAAATAAATGCGAGGGAAAAAAGAATTAGCTGGGCTGGTGGCACATACCTGTGGTCCTAGCTACTCGGGAGGCTGAAGTGAGAGGATTGCTTGAGCCTGTGAGTTCGAGGCTGCAGTGAGCTGTGATTACACCACTGCACTCCAGACTTGGTGACAGAATGAGACTCTGTCTCCCACCTCCCCCTGCAAAAAAAGGCAAAGGAAAGCCACACAGGGAGAAGTGGATGGAGTCGTAAGTCAGAGCGGAGTTCAGGCCAGAGGCAGAAATCTCAGGGGCCCAGCCAGTCAGGCCCTGGGACAGCGTGTGCGCAGCCTCAGATGCAAGGACCACTGGGTGGGACTCAGCTCCCAGACCAGCTGGGTGGGGTGGGCTCTACCCCAAGTGCCACTTGTATTCAAAGCCCTCTCCTTGCACAGCAGCAGGCACCTCTGGCCGGCTCATCGGCCTCCCTGGGATGAGGACACAGACAGGCTGAGCCCCCAGGACAGGCCCTGCCCAGGGTCTGAGAGGGGCAGCAGGCCCTGGGCCGACACGCCTGGTCCTCCAGTGGCCCCTGGCTCCCAGGCTAATACGGGGCCCCATGCCTGTCCCAGCACCCTCAGCTGGCTGCCTCCATGGGGGCTCAGTCACTCCTGACTGTCATGTCCTGTCCACTGCCGTGGAACCCCCAGGCGAGTGTACCGTTTACTCCTCGAGGACACACCTGAAACATGTGTCCACTCGCTGCTCATATTTTTATGTATTGGTTGATTTGTACAAAAGAATCTACGGGCCAGGTGCAGTGGCTCACACCTGCAATCCCAGCACTTTGGGAGGTCGAGGCAGGTGGCTCACTTGAGGTCAGGAGTTCGAGGCCAGCCTGGCCAACATGGCAAAACCCTGACTCTACCAAAAATAGAAAAATTAACCAGGCATGGTGTCTCACGCCTGTAATCCCAGCTACTCAAGAGACTGAGGCAGGAGAATCACTTGAACCCAGGAGTTGGAGGTTGCATTGAGCTGAGATCCCACCACTGCACTCCAGCCTGGGCAACAGAGTGAGACTCCGTCTGAAAAAAAAAAAAAAAAAAATCTATGAACCATGTATGTTTCTGCTGCCCCCCCCAACCTTGCTTCCTCTGCCTCAGTTCTGGTTTGGGGTCCCAACAGGCTGCCTGCAGGATTCGCTCCCTAATTCCCATGGCTCCACGTTCCTTTTCTCTTTTTTGAGACAGGGTTTTGCTCTGTCACCCAGGCTGGAGTGCAGTGGCACAACCTCAACCTGCTGTGCTCAAACAATCCTTCCGCCTTAGCGTCCCCAGTGGCTAGGACCACAAGCATGCACCACCATGCCAGGCTAAATGTTTTATTTTTTGTAGAGATGTGGGTCTTACTATGCTGCCCAGGCAGGTTAAACTCTCGGGCTCAATCCTCCCACCTTGCCCTCCCAAAGTGCTGGGATTACAGGTGTAAGCCACTGTGCCTGGCAAGAATTTTTTTTTTTTTTTTGAGATAGTGTGTCCCTCTGTCACCCAGGCTGGAGTGCGGTGGCAGAATCATAGCTCTCACTGCAGCCTCGACCTCCTGGGCTTAAGCGGTAAGAATCTTGATTATTATTTACTCTGAGCTCCTAGATGCAACCATTTCTGAAGTAATTACTTCTGAAATGTTCAGTTTCATGAGTCAGTCCTGAGTTTTTGTTGAGCCAGTTCGATCTGTTTCTGCCACTTGCACCACATGTTCCCCTTCATTTTGATCTACTCTTCTAAATTAATTTTCTAATGTTAAAAATCAGACTAGATAGGCTCATGCCTGTAATCCCAGCACTTTGGGAGGCCGGGGCAGGCAGATTGCTTGAGGCCAGGAGTTCAAGACCAGCCTGGCCAACATAGCGAAGCCCTGTCTCTACTAAAAATACAAAAATAATTAGCTGGGTGTGGTGGGAAACTGTAATTCCAGCTACTCAGGAGGCTGAGGCATGAGAATAGCTTGAACTGGGAGGTGGAGGTTGCAGTAAGCCAAGATCGCACCACTACACTCCAGGCTGGGCGACTGAGCAAGACTCTGTCTCAAAAAAAAAAAAAAAAAAATCAGACTAGATAAAGAAATCATGGCTGGGCACAGTGGCTCATGCCTGTAATCCCAGCAATTTGAGAGACTGAGGCCGGTGGATCACTTGAGGTCAGGAGTTTAAGACCAGCCTGGCCAACATGGTGAAACCCTGTTTCTTCAGAGAAAAAGAAACATAAATACACAGAATTAGCCAGGTGTGGTGGCATGAGCCTATAGTCCCAGCTACTCGGGAGGCTGAGGCAAGAGAATCGCTTGAACCCGGGAGGTGGAGGTTGCAGTAAGCCAAGATCATGCCATTGCATTCCAGCGTGGGCAACAGAGCGAGACTTCATCTTTAAAAAAAAAAAAAAAAAAAAAAAAAAAACCATGACAAAGTCAAACAGTATATTACAGTGGAAAGAGCATCATGTCAGAAGCCAGCAGTGAGGGCAATTTAGATAAAAAAAAAGTGTCAATATTTCAGTCAATATTTACTGAGCACCAAGTCAGCATGCCCCAGTCATTGTTCTAGGCATTGGAGATACAGAGGTGAATGAAGATGATACAAAGCTCTGTCTGTGTGTTTATATGGAATAAAATAACCACTAAAATAGAATCAAATGCTTATATGTGCCAGGCACTTCTCAACTATTGGCTTATTTAATCTTCACAATAGGACAGGCACAGTGGCTCATGCCTGTAATCCCAGCACTTTGGGAGGCCGAGGTGGGAGGATCACTTGAGGTCAGGAGTTTGAGACCAGCCTGGCCAACATGGCGAAACACCGTCTCTACTAAAAATACAGAAAAAGTAGCCGGGCGTGGTGGCAGGTGCCTGTAATCCCAGCTACTTGGAAGGCTGAGGCAGCGCAATCGCTTGAACCCAGGAGGCAGAGGTTGCAGTGAGCCGAGATTGTGCCAACGCACTCCAGCCTGGGTGACAGAGTGAGACTCTGCCTCAAAAAATAATAGCAAATAAGTAAATAAATAATACATAAATAAAATCCTCACAATAGGTTATCTATTATCTAGGTTATTGCATGTTTTACCTACAAGTAATATTATTGTTCATGTTTTTTTTTTTTTTTTTTTTTTTGAGACGGAGTTTTGCTCTGTCGCCCAGGCTGGAGTGCAGTGGCCGGATGTCAGCTCACTGCAAGCTCCGCCTCCCGGGTTTACGCTATTCTCCTGCCTCAGCCTCCCGAGTAGCTGGGACTACAGGCGCCCGCCACCTCGCCCGGCTAGTTTTTTTGTATTTTTTAGTAGAGACGGGGTTTCACCGTGTTAGCCAGGATGGTCTCGATCTCCTGACCTCATGATCCGCCCGTCTCGGCCTCCCAAAGTGCTGGGATTACAGGCTTGAGCCACCGCGCCCGGCCATTTGTTCACGTTTTTTAAATATTTTATTAATATTATTGTATTGTATTATTTTATGTTTTATTTCATTATTTTATTGTTTCCTGAGGCTGATGCTGGGGCTGGAACCAGGGCTGGGGCTGGTTATGTTCATTTTATACAAAAGATGAAACAGGCCCAGAGAGGTTAAGTGACCTGCCTATGGTCACAGAGCTAGACTTCAACTCTAGGCAGTCTAGCTTTCTTTCTTTCTTTTTTTTCTTTTTTTTAGACTGAGTCTCACTCTGTCACCCAGGCTGGAGTGCAGTGGCACAATCTCGGCTCACTACAACCTCTGCCTCCTGGGTTCAAGCGATTCTCCTGCCTCAGCCTCCTGAGTAACTGGGATTACAGGCGCACGCCCCCACACCCAGTTAATTTTTGTATTTTTAGTAGAGACAGGGTTTCACCATGTTCGTCAGGCTGGTCTCAAACTCCTGACCTCGTGATCCACCTGCCTCGGCCTCCCAAAGTGCTGGGATTACCGGCGTGAGCCACCACGTGTGGCCAGCTTTCTTAACTACTGTACGATGCTGCCTGGTGTGGCGGCCAGCATTTACTGAGCCTCCCCTGTATGCCAGACACTCTTCTAGCAGCTTTACATGCAAAACTCATGTACAGTAGCCCCCTTATCTGAGGTTTCATTCTCTTGCTTGAGTTATGCTGGGTCAACTGTGGTCCCAAAATAGGTGAGTCCGTGAGTTTTAAGTCAAGGCTAAGTTAAAGATAGGTGAATATATTACAATAAGATATTTTGAGAGACAGAGGGAGAAAGAGAAACTACATTTACATAACTTTTATTACAGTGTATTGTTATAATTGTTCTATTTTATTATTACTTATTATTGTTAATCTCTTAACTGTACATAATTTATACATTAAATTTTCCCATAGGGATCGGGTGCAGTGGCTCTCACCTGTAATCCCAGCACTTTGGGAGGCCGAGGTGGGTGGATCACTTGAGGTCAAGAGCTCGAGACCAGCCTGGCCAATATGGCGAAAGCTCGTCTCTACTAAAAATACAAAAATTAGCCTGGCATGGTGGCAGACACCTGTAATCACAACTACTCGGGAGGCTGAGACAGGAGAATCGCTTGAATCCAGGAGGTGGAGGCTGCAGTGAGCCGAGATCTCACCACTGCACTCCAGCCTGGGTGACAGAGCAAGGCTCCGTCTTAAAAAAAAAAGAAAAAAAAGAAAAAAGAAAAAATTCCCATGGGTATATATGTATAGGAGAAAACAGTATATTTAGGGTTTGGTTTCAGGCATCCACTGGGGGAGGGGGGGAGTCTTAGAACATGTGCCCCATGGATAACAGGAGGCTACTCAGATAATCCATTTTACAGATGAAGAAACTGAGATTAAATAACAGTGATAGAACTGACATTTTTTTTTTTTATAGAGATGGGGTCTCACTCTTACCCAGGCTGGTCTTGAACCCCTGGGATCAAGTGATCCACCCTCCTTGGCCTCCCAAAGTGCTGGGATTACCAACGTGAGCCACTGCACCTGGCCCAGAATTGAACTTTAAAAATTTTTTTTTTTGTTTTTTACTTTTTTTCTGAGACGGTCTTGTTCTGTCACCCAGGCTGGAGTACAATGGCGTGATCTCGGCTCACTGCAACTTCTGCCTCCTGGGTTCAAGCAATTCTCCCACCTCAGCCTTCCGAGTAGCTGGGATTACAGGCATGTGCCACCATGCCCTGCTAATTTTTGTATTTTTAGTAGAGACGAGGTTTCACCATGTTGGCCAGGCTGGTCTCGAACTCCTGACCTCGTGATCCGCGCTCCTTGGCTTCCCAAAGTGCTGGGATTACAGGCATGAGCCACCATGCCCAGCCAACTTTTTTTGTTGTTGTTTTTGAGACACAGTCTCGCTCTGTCGCCCAGACTGGGGTTCAGTGGTGTGGTCTCGGCTTATTGAAACCTCCACCTCCCGGGTTCAAGCAATTCTCCCTGCCTCAGCCTCTTGAGTAGCTGGGATTACAGGCACCTGTAACTATGCCCAGCTAATTTTTGCATTTTTTTTTTTAAGTAGAGATGGGGTTTCACCATGTTGGCCAGGCTAGTCTTGAACTCCTGACTTCAGGTGATCTGCCTGCCTTGGCCACCCAAAGTGCTGGGATTACAGGTGTGAGCCACTGCGCCCAGCCCAGAACTGAAATTTGAACCAAAGCAGCCTGGCTTAAGTGTCCACATGCTTAACCACTAGTCCATACTGCCTGTAATGGATGAACAAGAGAATGAAGAGAGGGCAGGGCTGGGCCCAGTGGTTTATACCTGTAATCCCAGCACTTTGGGAGGCCACAGCAGGCAGATCACTTGAGGTCAGGAGTTCGAGATCAACCTGGACAACATAGTGAAACCCCGTCTCTACTGAAAATACAAAAATTAGCAGAGTGTGGTAGCAGATGCCTGTAATCCCAGCTACTCTGGAGGCTGACGCAGGAACACTTGAACCTGGGAGGCGGAGGTTGCAGTGAGCCGAGACTGCACCACTGCACTCCAGCCTGGGCCACAGATCGAAACTCTGTCTCCAAAAAGAAAATAAAAGAAAAGAAATGATCCTACGCATATTCATTCTGAGAGCGCGGTGGAGCCTACTCTCCCCACCTCCCACATCTTGACCCAGTGGCTGGACCTGTTCGTGTTCCTAGCATGGAGTCTTGCTGTGATGACAACAGTGTGTAATGGAGGTCAAAAGCAGCGCAAGGGACTGGGGGTGGTGGCTCATGCCTGTAATCCCAGCACTTTGGGAGGCCGAGGAGGGTGGATCATGAGGTCAGGAGTTCGAGACCAGCCTGGCCAACTCTTTGAGACCCTGTCTCAAATTAAAAAAAAAAAAAAGTTAAAAAGGCAGGCAAGGAACGGAGAGACAACGAGAGGGTAAAAGGGAAGAGTTGGGCGTGGTGGCACAGACCTGTGGTCCCAGCTACAGTGACTCAGGAGGCTGAGACAGGAGAATCACTTGAACACGGGAGGTGGAGGTTGCAGTGAGCCAAGATCATGCCACTGCACTCCAACCTGGGTGACAGAGCAAGACTCCGTCTCAAAAAAATACAAAAAACAAAACAAAACAAAAATAATAAATAAAAAAACATAAATGAGAAGGTAAAAGGGAAGAAGGTGTGGGAGTCAACCACCTGGGACTCCACACATTCCCCACCAGAAATCTCATAGCCATTCCCCTAATTCTCCTATTGCTCTGGTAATTCAGGGGTATGAATATGCATTCCAAGCTTTCTCAGTAAATGCCAGGAAATTCTTAAGAACCTAGCTGTCAGAAAGGGAGCTGGGGCAGGGGTCAGAGGTCACAGCCACATTAGGCTTTCCCAGTGCACTTCTTTGACCCCCATCCTGGCTCACACCCACCTCTGCAGGTGATGCAGCTCGTAGGTAAACTGTTCCTGCTCACCAGGTGTCTCCCATGCAGAGCTAGTTGGTCAGGACATCAATGTCTTCACCACCATTGTTGCTGCTCTGAGCCTCAGAAGACTACAGTCCCACTTGGTACTGAAGGAGAATAGAGCAGGCCCACCTAACTCAAATAGCAGCAGCAAAGTTATACCGACCAGCCCCGTCACTCTGTTCTCATTTAAAGGGGAAGCAGGCCTGTGCGGTGCCTCATGCATGTAATCCCAGCACTCTGGGAAGCCAAGGTGAGCAAATCCCTTGAGGCCAGAGTTCAAGACCAGCCTGGCCAACAGAGCAAAACCCTGCTTCTACTAAAAATACAAAAAGTTAGCTGGATGTGGTGGTGCATGCCTGTAGTGACAGCTACTCGGGAGGCTGCGGCAGGAGAATTGCTTAAACTGGGGAGGTGGAGGCTGCAGTGAGGTGAGATCGCACCACTGCACTCCGGCCTGGGCGACAGAGTGAGACCCTGTCTCAAACAAAACAAAACAAAATAAAACAAGGGGAGGCAGATATAGACACAAGCTACCCTAAAGTAGGTGGGACTGTAGCAAGAGGTGCAAAGAGTATAAGCTCTGGGTAAGGAGAGAGTCATTCTTATGAGGAGATGTGGCTGGTGAGCCTCGTCCACCTGTGGGCAAGCCATGCACGATGTCGCTCATACACACTTGCTGTCTTTCACTGTCCACTCGAGGGAAGCTAAGAACCCTCCTGAGCTGAGGGCTTTGCCTGCATCATCCTGGCGACTACAAAGGGACGAACAGGATACAGGGGTCTTTGCTCATTGCAGATGGGAGCTGGGGAGCTGTAACTCTAGGGCTGTTACCACTGGAGAGCTGTGCTGGACCTAAGGGTTCTTTTCACAGTGGTTATCTTTCCTGGAGACTAACAAGCCATGGGAACCCTGGGAAAACCTTTACCAGGACCCCAAATTAAAGGCCATTGGCACCATTTGGCGTCCATGGACAGGTGAGTGTCCTCTTTGCCTCCCCTCGAGACCTGGTGAACCAGGACATGAGAACAGGGCCCCTGGCTTGGTGGCCAGTTCATTGTCCCCATGCCCAGGATGGGAGCACACCTCGCTGGCTACGTCCTCGTTCTCCCTCCCCTTTTCTCTCTCTCATTCTCTCTCTCTCTCTCTCTTTTTTTTTTTTTTTTTTTTAGAGACAGGGTCTTGCTCTGTGGCCCAGGCTGGAGTGCAGCAGTGTGATCTCGGCTCACTGCAGCCTCGATGTCCCAGGCTCAAGCGATCCTCCCACCTCAGCCTCCTGAGTAGCTGGGACTACAGGTTCGTGCCATGATGCCCATCTATTTTTTAGTTTTTTAGAGATGGGGGTCTCACTGTGTTGCCCAGGCTGGCCTTGAACTCCTAGGCTTAAGTGATCCTCCCATCTCTGCCTCCCACAGTACTGAGATTACAGGCCTGAGCCTCTGCACCAGCTCCGTCACCCCTTCCCTCAGATGTTTTTCTCTTTAGTTTCCAATAACCGAGCGATTGGCAATTGCACTTCTCCTGTTCTTAGTGCAGAAATGCACGCTTATACGTATTTTGTGCCTTTGTAGTCTGCTTTGGCTATGTGGGCAATTGTTTCTATTTTATGTTAGGCAGGATATGTTGAATTGTTTTTTTTTTTTTTTTTTTGAGATAGAGTTTCCCTCTTGTTGCCCAGGCTAGAGTGCAATGGTGGGATCTCGGCTCACTGCAACCTTCGCCTCCCAATTCAAGCGATTCTCTTGCCTCAGCCTCCTGAGTAGTTGGGATTACAGGCGCCCGCCACTACACCTGGCTAATTTTTGTATTTTTTTATAGAGACAGAGTTTCACCATGTTTGCCAGGCTGGTCTCGAACTCCTGACCTCAGGTGATCCACCCAAACTGCTGGGACTACAGGTGTGACCCACTGCGCCCGGCCCTGTTTTGAAGTTTTTGTTATTTTGAGAGGTCCCACACTGGGGTGACTCTTGGACACCAGAGTCATGTGTTTCCTGCTAGGATTGTGGGCTGGAGTCCCACTGTAGGGGGATATTGTGGGCTGGAGTCCTACTGTGACTGTTGGCTGCACCCTTCCCCCTACCTTACTGCTGGCAGTGGGGTGGTTTCCAGGCCCTCAGTGGCTGCGGTGGCTGAAACCTGAATGCTCTGAATTCTTTGGCATCTCTCTATGCTCTGTTAGCATCTTTTTTGGTCATCTTTGTCATCCCTCTTTTGCCCAACACCATAACACTATCTTTGCTTTTTGTGGAACTCAGACTATGAGTCCTGTCCCCTATTTTCACCTCTCCTTCCTATTTTCACTGCTCTATCTGTACTTTGCTTATTAAAACACCTCTTTGGTTGCATTCCGTTTGCTAATCGTGTCTCATAAGTCACTTTGGTTGCACCCTGCTGACTATACTCACTCCCTCTTTGCAGGAATTGGTGGTGATTGCCCTGCTGAGCTTTCTTGAGGAAAAAGAGAGGTGGGAATTTGAATGAAAAAATAACTGCACTCTAGCTAGACTTAGAAAACTCCCAGTGTCTAGTAGAGCTCCTTGGTGTTTTTTTCTATTTTTATTAGATATGGTCTCGCTATGTTGCCCAGGCAGGTCTCAAACTCCTGGCCTCAAGTGATCCTCCCACCTCGGCCTCCCAAAGTGCTGGGATTACAGGCGTGAGCCACTGCGCCCAGCCTAGTAGTAGAGATCCTTGTTAGACAGGGGGACAAGAATGAATGACTTGCCACCAGAGTGCCTTTTAGGCTATTGGAGCAGATTCCTTCATGAACCCTTCCTATCTGCTTCCCCTAGGACACCCATGCCTGCCCCTCTGCCTCGACTCCCTGCCTTCTCAGTTCCCTGATTCTCAAGAGGGTTCTTCCAGTCTTCTGGTGCAGGATTCTACACCAGGTCATCAGACACCCCTCCTTATCCAACGAGCCCCAGCCTATAACCCCTGCTTCTGGAGGAAGTAAGTTTAACCAGTACCACCAGGAGTGGACCCCATATCAGCCCCTGAAGTCGAACCTATGTTCATTGAGGGAGGTAGCTGACAGAGCTGGAAGGACAATCAGAGCACATGTGCCTTTTTTTAATGTCTGATTTAGCTTTTTGCCAGGAGAAATTTGGCTGGGTTTTGGAGGATCCGGGGAAGTTTATAGAGGAGTTGTTAAGTCGACCATGCCCTTTGACTTAAGTTGGCATGACTTGCAAATATTGTTTGCAAGTAGGTCACTCCTGACTTCAAGTGATCCGCCAGTCTCAGTCTCCCAAAGTGCTGGGATTACAGGCGTGACCCACCATGCCTGGCCTGGGACTTACTTAATAGAAGGTATGAGGCTGAGCACGGTGGCTCACGCCTGTAATCCCAGCACTTTGGAAGGCCGAGGCAGGTGGATCACCTGAGGTCCGGAGTTTGAGACCAGCCTGGCCAACATGGCGAAACCCCGTCTCTACTAGAAATACAAAAATTAGCTGGGCGTGGTGGTGCATGCCTGTAATCCCAGCTACTCGCGAAGCTGAGGCAGGAGACTTGCTTGAACCCAGGAAGCAGAGGTTGCAGTGAGCCAAGATCGTGCCACTACACTCCAGCATAAGTAACAGGGACTCCATCTCAAAAAAAAAAAAAAAAAAAAGCGCCGGGCGCGGTGGCTCACGCCTGTAATCCCAGCACTTTGGGAGGCTGAGGCGGGCGGATCACAAGGTCAGGAGATCGAGACCACGGTGAAACCCCGTCCCTACTAAAAATACAAAAAATATTAGCCAGGCGCGGTGGCGGGCACCTGTAGTCCCAGCTACTCAGGAGGCTGAGGCAGGAGAATGGCATGATCCCAGGAGGTGGAGCTTGCAGTGAGCTGAGATCGTGCCACTGCACTCCAGCCTGGGGAACAGAGCGAGACTCCGTCTCAAAAAAAATAAAAATAAAAATAAAAACAAAACAAAACAAAAACAGGATGTTGCAGAGAAGCCGGCTCAAACCAGCTAGGACTAGGAATTATAATACATTTGCATAAGGCACTTCCACCAGCAGCATGACAATTTACAAGTCCCATGGCAATAAACCCAAAAGGTACCTTATCTGGTTCCAGGAACACCCTGCCCCCTTTCCAGAAAGTTTGTGAATAGCCCGCCCCTTAATTAGCATGTGATTAGAAGGAGGTGTCAGTAGAGCCAGCAAGCAATCAGGGAGTGCCCTCTGCCTGTGGGACAGGCCTGCTCTGTCTGTGGAGCAGCCATCTTGTTGTACACTGTGGCACAAATAAACTTGCTTGCTTTCACTGTCTGCTCACTCTTGAATTCTTTCCTCCGTGAAGCCCAGAACCCTCCTGAGCTGAGCCCTGATTTTGGGGTTCTCTTGCATCCTCACCAATGGCTGATCCTCCAAGAGGTCTTTCCTGGTCATCTGACAAAGATTCCCTCCTTGGCCAAGCTAGCCAGACACCAACATAGTTTTTTCTGTATTTTTATTTTGAGACCAGGTTATGATGTAGCAGGACCAGCCGCAGACAAAACTCCTCAGATGCTGGATTAAAGAAGGAAGAGGTTTATTCAGCTGGGAGCGTCAGCAGACTTGTGTCTTAAGAGCCGAGCTCCCTGAAAAAGAAATTATTGGCCTTTTGAAAGGCTTCCAGCTCTAAGAGGTCCATGTGAAAAGGTGATAAATCGAGCAAGCGTGGAGAATGTGACTGGGGGCTAAACGCATCAGCTAAGAGAACAGAATGTTTTGCAATACTTTTTCATACAATGTCTGGAATTTACAGATAACACAAGTAGTTTAGGTCAGGGGTTGGTGTTATTATTATTACTTTTTTAACTCCTAGGGCTGGGTGGTGGTGCCAAGGTTGTCTGGCTATTTATCTTACTTTTGTTTTTTTAACTTTTTGCTTTTTTTCTTTCCTCCTGTCTTGTAAACTAGGCAAGATGGGGGAAGGAGGACAGCAGGAGTAGTAGTGGTCTCCTTCCTTATCCTGCCCTTATTTAAAAAGTAATAATAATAACATCAACCCCTGACCTGAACTACTTGTGTTATCTACAAATTCCAGACATTGTATGAAAAAGCATTGCAAAATTTTCTGTTCTGTTAGCTGATGCATGTAGCCCCCAGTCACATTCCCCACACTTGCTCGATTTATCACGACCCTTTCACGTGGACCCCTTAGAGTTGTAAGACTTTCAAAAGGCCACAGATTGCTTTTTCAGGGAGCTCGGCTCTTAAGACACAAGTCTGCTGATGCTCCCAGCCGAATAAACCTCTTCCTTCTTTAATCTGGCGTCTGAGGAGTTTTGTTTGTGGCTCATCCTGCTACAGTGAGACTGGCTAATTTTTGCATGTTTTTGTAGAGATGGGGTTTCACCATGTTGCCCAGCCTGGTCTCGAACTCCTGGGCTCAAGTGATCTGCCCACCTTGGCCTCCCTAAGTGCTGGGATTACAGCCATGAGCCACTGTACCCAGCCAAACACTGACATAGTTTCTAATAGCTCAAGGTCTCATCCCTGGAATGATCCCCTAAAAGTTACCTGCATGAGAAAACTCAAGGTTGCCAAAAGAACTCACTGTTTGTTCCAGCCAACACCTGAGGATAGGGCCCGTCTCCCAGCCCCTGTGGGAGAGTACAAGCCCAACGTCGCTGCTGATAAGCACCAGTTAGCAAGCCCAGATGGGTTTCATCTGGGCCAACGCCTCCCCTCTTCATGTGTTTTGTAATTTTTCACTGCCTTAACTTTACTGAGCCCCTGCTCCTCACCCCCACTCCTGTTCCCTCATTCTCTGTACAAATAGAAGTTGAATTCAGTTCACGCTGGACTCTGTTTCCTATTACAACAGCATATTACAGATTAAGATCTGTCCTTGTGACTTTAACTGCTGTCTGGCTTTGTTTCCCTCTCTCTTGCCCTCTTCTTTGGTTTTTGGTGTTTTTCTTTTATAGATAGGGTCTCGCTCTGTCACCCAGGCTGGAGTGCAGTGGTGCAGTCATAGCTCACTGCAGCCTCAACCTCCTGGGCTCAAGTGATCCTCCCACCTAGCCTCCTGAGTAGCTGAGACTACAGGTGCATGACACCATATGTGGATAATTTTTTTTTTTTTTTGTAGAGGCGAGGTTTCACCATATTGCCCAGGCTGGTCTCAAACTCCTGGTCTCAAGCAATCCTCCCACCTCAGCCTCCCAAAGTGCTGGGACTACAAGCGTGAGCCACCACGCCTGGCCCTGCTTATTTCCTTCAAAGCATTATTAGTCCATCAATATTTATTAAGCACCTACTATGTTCAGGCACTGAGGAGACAATGGTAGAAAAAAATCAGCCAATAAATAAATAAGTAAAATACATAGCATGCCAGATGGTAATAACCTGCTCTTAAGGAAACAAACAGGAATTTCAGCATGACTGAAACTTCCTTCTGACCTTTGCTGAAGTGCCTCCTCAGTGAAGCGTTTCTGAAATTCTTATTTATTTGTTCACTTGTAATTGTTTGTCTGTCCCCACTGGAAGGTAAGTTCCACAAGGAAAGGACAGTGTGTGTAGTTACCATGGTGTCTGCAGTTTTAGACTATTCCCTGGCGTATGATAAGTACTCAGAAAGTATTTGTTGAGGGAATAAATGATATTTCCCCGAACAGTTAAAGAAATGAAACTTTCCAGTCAGGTGCGGTGGCTCACGCCTGTAATTCCACTACTTTGGGAGGCTGAGGCAGGCGGATCACCTGAGGTCAGGGGTTCAAGACCAGCCTGGCCAATATGGTGAAACCCCGTCTCTACTAAAAATACAAAAATTAGCTGGGTACGGTGTCTCACACCTGTAATCCCAGATACTTGGGAGGCTGAGGCAGGAGAATCGCTTGAACCTGGGAGACGGAGATTGCAGTGAGCTGAGATCATGCCACTGCACTCCAGCCTGGGCGACGGAGCAAGACTCCACCTAAAAAAAAAGAAATGAAACTTTCCGAACTAGTTTCCAGAAAAGAGAACAGGATATGGTTGCACAGAGCTGATATGAGAATTCCATGAAGTACTGATTCCATGAAGTGCTGACAGAGAAACATTAATTTTATAATTTAAATGTTTTTTCAGGCCTATCATGGTGGCTCATGCCTGTAATCCCAGCACTTTGGGAGGCCCCAGGGCAGGAGGATCGCTTGAGCCCAGGAGTTTGAGACCAGCCTGGGCAACATAGTAAGACCCACCCCCTACCCATCTCTACACACACACACACACACACACACACACACACACACACAAATATATATATACACACACATACAAAAAGGGTGTGGTGGCATGTGCCTGTAGTCCCAGCTACTCAGGAGGCTGAGGTGGGAGGAACACTTGAGACCTGGGAGGTCAAAGCTTCAGTGAGCCGAAATTGCACCACTGCACTCCAGCCTGGGCGGCAGAGCAAGAGCCTGTCTCTAGAATAAAACATAAAATAAAAGTAAGTGTTTTGCAAAAGTTGGATTTCAGTCATGGGGACAAAGGACAGACAGACCAGAGGATGGGGATTATCTTGCGATTCCACAGCAATAACTTCCTTTGTAATCAGAAAAGAAAAGAAAACTTCTGTTTTACAAAAAGAAGAAAATGTTTCTATAATAGTTGACAAAGCCCTGGGTGCTGATTCCAGCTGCCAAGGAGAGATCTCCTCTGTCAAGGCCGCTGATAGCAGGGTACTTAAGGACTGGGTGCTCTAATCTTGCTCCCCTGGGACTCCTTGAAGGCCACAGAACTCTCTAGAAATCAGAGGCATGGGTATCAGCACACTTGGTTCGCTCTTGGCTCAGCCTCCAACCAGCAGTGAACCATGACCCAGCTGTTTTTCCCTCCTGCAGGCTTCGGTAAATATCCAGTGTGATAATAATTGCCGTGGCTGGAATTTTTTTTTTTTTTTTTTTGACAGAGTCTCACTCCCAGGCTGGAGTGCACTGGCGTGATCTCGGCTTAGTGTGACATTTGCCTTCTGGGTTCAAGCAATTCTCGTGCATCAGCCTCCCTAGTAGCTGGGATTACAGGCACGAGCCACCATACCTGGCTAATTTTTGTATTTTTAGTAGAGACAGAGTTTCACCATATTTACAGTTAATTTCTTTATTTTATTTTATTTATTTATTTTTTGAGATAGAGTCTCGCTGTGTTGCCCAGGCTGGCGTGTAGTAGCGTGATCTCAGCTCACTGCAACCTCTGCCTCCTGGGTTCAAGCGATTCTCCTGTCTCAGCCTCCCGAGTAGCTGGGATTACAGGTGCCTGCCACCATGTCCAGCTACATTTTTTTGTGTTTTTGATAGTGATGGTGTTTCACCATATTGGTCAGGCTGGTCTCAAACTCCTGACCTCAGGTAATCCACCCTCCTCAGTCTCCCAAAGTGCTGGAATTACAGGCGTGAACCGCCGTGTCTGGCCTATAATTAATTTCTAATTATGACATATGACCGTGGGTTTCCATTGGTAGTGGTTATATGCTGTAGCTTCCTTTTTAAGTATATTTGAGTGAAAAAGATAAGGAGGTAGTTTTGTTTTGTTTTTTTGAAACAGAGTCTTGCTCTGCTGCCCAGGCTGCAGTGCAAGGGAGCAATCTCGGCTCACTACAACCTCTGCCTCCCAAGTAGCTGGGATTACAGGTACCCACCACCGCGCCTGGCTGATTTTTGTATTTTTAGTAGAGATGGGGTTTCACCATGTTGGCCAGGCTGGTTTCAAACTCCTGACCTCAGGTGATCTGCCTGCCTTGGCCTCCCAAAGTGTTGGGATTACAGGTGACTGGCAGGAGGTAGTTTTTAAATGCTAAGTAAATATAGCATAATAAATAAAGTATAGTTTGAATGTACAGACAGCAGAAATCAATCACAAAAGTGCTATGGGAAAAATTAAGTTGGGAAAACCCTAAGGTAGATCATCAATAATGGTAGCTGGGACTATTACTGTCATTAGCGTTAACTTTAGGGGATTCTAGTTACAAAATCAATTCTGGGGCTGGGCACAGTGGCTCATGCCTGTAATCCCAGCACTTTGGGAGGCCGAGGCAGGAGGATCACTTGAGGACAGGAGTTTGAAACCAGCCTTGGCATCATAGCAGCGAGACCTCGTCTCAACAAAAAATTAAAAAATTAGCCCAGGAGGTTGAGGCTGCAGTGATTGCACCACTGCACCCCAGCCTGGGTGACAGAGTGACACCCTGTCTCAAAAAAGAGAAAACTCAGGGTGATGCTGAAATTTAAAAATGTACTCCTGTATCTGTGAGCTGGCCTTTGAGAAAGGGGAAGGTAGAAGAGAATCAGGTTGTTTGCAGAACAGACAGACAATCCCACAGTGAGTTTCTCAGTTCTCTGCAGGGAGTCGGGAGTCCTTTGAGTTATAGAAGCCTGACAGGGCCGATTCTGTAAGCCCCTGAGGTGGAAGAGAGGTCAGTGATGGCTCTAGTTCTCAAGGGGATCCCCCCAAAATGGGGAAACAGATATTGCATGCAACCAGAAGAAAAAGAAAGGGTTTAGGAAAGGGGATGGAGACAGAAGAGGAAGATTCTGGGTAGGATCACTTCGGACCCAAAAATTCTGCAATTCCAAAAATTGCCTTAATTCCCAGAACAGCCACTTAACGGCCTCTCAGGCAGAGGCTGTGCCAGGCAAGGGCGAGGCCAGGAAAGGCCAGTCAGAGGCCAGGAGGGAGGGGCACTGTGTGAGGCCTCCTGGCTGGTGTCAAAGGACCCAGGACAGGGAGTCGCCATTCCAGCTAGGGATACAATGCTCCCCAGCCTCCATTTTCTCTTTTGACACAAGAGAGGGCAGTCTCACCATTTGACCGGTGAGGAAATCCAGGCCCAGAGGAGTAATTTACCAGAAATTAACGAGAGTTTGGGATTCCTCATTGTCCATACATGGTTCTTCCCAGGCATGTAGCAAATAGGAAAAAAATCCAGGCTTTAAAATTCAGACAGACCTGAGTTCATAATCCCAAGTCCTACAGGTTGTGGCTGTGTGACTTTGGGCAAATTACTTAACCTCTCTGAACCTCAGTATTCTGGTCTGAAAACAAAGGGGATCATTAATAGTATGTCCTATTGGGTTATTGTAAGGATTAAATGGAGCAAAGCCTATAAAACACTTGTCACAGAATAGGAGAGATGTTTCTAGGATTTTCTGAAGCCAACACGCCAGGTCTGTGCTGGGCTGAGGGCCGACTGCCTGGTGGTGTTCCTGCTATTTGCTCCCTGGGTAGAGCTGATGGTGGCCCTAGACCTGGTTCCAGTCATATCAGGATTCTATTTGTCCCTCTCAGCAGCACAGGCCTCCAGCAGGGTCCTGGTAACTCAGTAGGCATCCAATAAGCATTGACTGAGTTAATACATAATTGGTATGGAAAGAGGAGTTGGAGGCAAAATCTGAAGGATTTCCAAGATAGACTGTAAGATTCTGGGCCCAGGCTTCTGTGTGATCCCAGAGGAGGGGTCGGCCCGGGGTGGAGGTCAGGAGATGGGTGGAGGATCGCAAGTCAAGGAAAACTTTGGTTTTTGGTTTTTGTGGGTTTTTTTGAGACAGGGTTTCACTCTAACGCCCAGGCTGGAGTGTGATCATGGCTCACTGCGGCTTCCACCTCCCAGGCTCAAGAAATCCTCTCACCTCAGCCTCCTGAGTAGGTGGACCCACAGGCAAAAGCCACCACACCTGGCTAATTTTTCTTTTTTTTGAGACGGAGTCTTGCTCTGTCGCCCAGGCTGGAGTGCAGTGGCCAGATCTCAGCTCACTGCAAGCTCCGCCTCCCAGGTTCACGCCATTCTCCTGCCTCAGCCTCCCGAGTAGCTGGGACTACAGGCGCCCGCCACCTCGCCCGGCTAGTTTTTTGTATTTTTTAGTAGAGACGGGCGGATCACCGAGTTAGTCAGGATGATCGAGACCATCCTGGCTACCACGTGATCCGCCCGTCTCGGCCTCCCAGAGTGCTGGGATTACGGGCTTGAGCCACCGCACCCGGCCTAATTTTTAATTTTTTGTAGAGAGAGGGTCTTGCTATGTTGCTAGGCTGGCCTAGAACTCCTGGGCCCAAGCAATCCTCCCACCCGGCCTCCCAAAGTGCTGGGATTGCAGGTATGAGCTTCTGCACCCAGCCATCAGGGAGGACTTTGAAGAGATGGAAACACCTAAGCTGAGCCTCATGAGGTGGGGTGGGGGGAGGAATTAAAGTCATCTCAGACAGAAAGGACCAGAAAAACATAAGCTTATTTAAGGGCAGGTACGAGAGACAGATTTCAGCCCACATGAACGATTTGCCCTGAGATAGAATTAGGCAACCTTTGCCCGGTGGTGTGGCTCAAGCCTGTAATCTCAACACTTTGGGAGGCCGAGGCAGGCAGATCATCTGAGGTCAGGAGTTCAAGACCAGCCTTGCCAACATGGTGAAACTCTGTCTCTACTAAAAATACAAAAATTAGCCGGGCATGGTGACACACACCTGTAGTCCCAGCTACTAGGAAGGCTAAGGCATGAAAATCGCTTGAACCCGGGAGGCGGAAGTTGCAGTGAGTCGAGATTACACCACTGCACTCCAGCCTGGGCGACAGAGCGAGACTCTGTCTCCAAAACAAAACAAAACAAAACAAAACAAACACATTCGGCAACCTTCAAACACAGCAAGTTTCCCCTCCATAAGTGGTATTCGAACAAGCAGAGGCAATCCCACTGTTGAGTGGGGAGAGTTGGGCCAGAGGTCTTTAAATGTCCTTTCCGGTCATGGATTCATTCTATGGCTGTGATTAGGCTGGACTCAAGGGAAGCAGATGGACACAGGTCCCCAAGGGTTCAAGCTGGTCGTAGTCTGACGTGCATCTGTTCCTGCTCTATCAGGTACCTTGGTCCTCTGTGAATGTCCTTGGGTCCCCAAGAACCACTGACTCCAAGTTCTGCAGTGTGGGACTTACGTGAAAGGGACAGGCGAAAAGGAAACAGGCTCTGCCCAGGGCCCAGTCTCAGAGTTTTCTCTCCCCCAACATCTGTTGAGTCTGCATGTGGGCAATGTTTCTTGCTAGCTTCTTCCTGCATTCACTCTCTCTGGTTTCCTTTCATCATAAAACCCTGCCGTTGCCCAAGTTTTGGCTACCACGTGGCTAGGTAGCTAAATGCTACATTTCCCAACTTCTCTTGTAGTTGGGTGTGGCCGTGTAACCACATTCCCAGCAGATGTGATGTGTTCTACTCTTAAGTTATGCCCTAAAATTGAAGAGGTGTGGCCTCCTCTGTCTCTTCCACACTCTGTTTCCACAGGCTGATATGCAAATGTGATGGCAGGTCCTGGAGTAGCTATTTTGGGCCTCAAAGTGGAAGCCATGTTTTGGGTGTGGAAGAACAATGAGTAAAAACAGCTGGAATCCTCAACACAATGGAGCTTCCATTTCAGGAGGACTTGGGGCTAAGTAAGAGAGGAGTAACTTTCTATCCTGTTTTGATTCTTCATAACAGCAACCCAAACCTGTATCTCAATCAATAAATCATCTCAGCTCCAACCACACTTCTTGTTTGCCCCATATTTTTCTGCAACTCTGGTCCTGAGACATAGCACTGGATAAGAATCTCCCTCCCCCATCTCACTTCCCAGAACCCTGTCCCACAGCCCCCTTGGCCTGGGGACCCACCTCACATCCGAAGACAATAAGATCAATGAATATGAGCCCTGAGTGAGCAAGGGCAAATCCCTCAATATTTCCTTCCCTCCCCCCCTTCCTTCCTCTTTCTTTCCCTGCTTCTCTCTCTCTCTCTCTTTTTTTTTTTTTGAGACGGAGTTTTGCTCTTGTTGCCCAGGCTGGAGTGCAATGCGCGATCTCGGCTCACTGCAACTTCTGCCTCCCAGGTTCAAGCGATTCTCCTGCCTCAGCCTCTCAAGTAGCTGGGATTACAGGCATGCGCCACCACGTTCAGCTACTTTTGTATTTTTAGTAGAGACAGGGTTTCTCCATGTTGGTCAGGCTGATCTCAAGCTACCGACCTCAGCTGATCTGCCTGCCTCGGCCTCCCAAAGTCCTGGGATTACAGGTGTGAGCCACCGTGCCCATTCCTTCCCTCCCTCCCTCCCTCCCTTCCTTCCTTCCTTCCTCGCTCGCTCGCTCACTCGCTCTTTTTCAATACATGGCTTCACTCTGTTGCTCAGACTGGAGTGCAGTGGCACCATCATGGCTCACTGCCGCCTCCAACTCCTGGGTTCAAGGGATCCTCCACCTTCAGCCTCTGAGCAGCTAGGACTACAGGCATGAGCCACCATGCTTTGCTAATTTTTAAATTTTTGTAGAGACAGAGTCTTGGTATGTTGCCCAGACTGGTCTCGAACTCCTGGCCTCAAGCAATCCTCCTTCCTTGGCCTCCCAAAGGCTGGGAGGCTGAGGTGGGCAGATCATTAGAGGTCAGGAGTTCGAGACCAGCCTGGCCAACATGGTGAAACCCCATCTCTACTAAAAATACAAAAATTGGCTGGGGCGTGGTGGCTCACACCCGTAATCCCAGCACCTTGGGAGGCCGAGGCGGGTAGATCACGAGGTTGGGAGATTGAGACTATCCTGGCCAACATGGTGAAACCCCGTTTCTACTAAAAATACAAAAATTAGCCAGGCGTGATGGCACGTGCCTGTAGTCCCAGCTACTCAGGAGGCTGAGGCAGAAGAGTGGCTTGAACCCAGGAGGCAGAGGTTGCAGTGAGCCGAGATCACGCCACTGCACTCCAGCCTGAGCGACAGAGTGAGACTCTGTATCAAAAAAAAAACCCAAAAAACAAAAAAATGTGTAGAGATGAGGTCTTACTATGATGCTTAGGCTGGTCTCGAACTCCTAGGCTCAGGTGATCCTCCCACCTCAGCTCCTAAAGTGCTGTGATTACAGGCATGAGCCACTGCTCCTGGACTTTAGTTTTTTTTTTTTTTTTTTTTTTGAGACAGAGTCTCCTTCTGTCACCCAGGCTGGGGTGCAATGGCACGATCTCGGCTCACTGCAACTTCCACCTCCCGGGTTCAAGTGATTCTACTACCTCAGCCTCCTGAGTAGCTGAGATTACAGGCGTGTACCACCACGCTTGGCTAATTTTTGGTATTTTTAGTAGAGACGGGGTGTCACCATGTTGGTCAGGCTAGTCTCAAACTCCTGACCTTGTGATCCGCCTGCCTCAGCCTCCCGAAGTGTTGGGATTACACAGGCATGAGCCACTGCGCCTGGCCCTGGCCTTTAATATTTTAAATCTCAGTTTTCTCCATCTTTTAGATGGCATCCATAAGTAGCATTCCCCTCTATGAACAGGACATAATCAACAAAAACAGGCGCTGGGGAGGGCCGTGTTTCATGGGCAGTATCGCAAAAAAGCAGAAGAAATTGTTTTCCACTACGTAGGAGCCCACAGAAAAATGTATGCACTAAAATATATGCAAGCAAAAACAAACGAACCAAAAGCCACATTCACAGCGTAGACCCCTGTAAGAGCAGGAATACTCCCTGCCCCAGATACATATACCAAACACTAATACACATCAAAGATGCTCTCCCAGGCTCATGCATGTGCAGGCACAGGCAGGCACACACGTGCCCGAACAAAAAAACACAGAAAGAGCAAGGATGAAAACACACCCAAGCTGTGGCTGCCGTGCGCGTCTATTTATTGGTGCTGCCGCCCTAGAGGAGCCCCAGTTTCTTCTGTAGCTTTCTTTTCTGGGGGTATCTTCCTGGCTCTGCCCCTCCATTCCCTTCCTCTCACTCCCCATCTTGCACTTTTGCTGGGGTTGGAGGTGCTTTCCTGGTAGCCCCTCAGAGACTCAGTCAGCGGGGATAAGTCCCAGGGGTGGGGGGTGTGGCAAGCTGGCCTGGATCCTGTCTTGGTTCTTCCTTCCTCCGCAGTCCTGTCTCCATTGCTGGGTGTAGTGTCCATGGTCCGGCCTCATCTAGGGGGCGAGGAAAAGCAGGTGATGAAAGGGACAGAGATCTGGGTTCTAATTCTGCCTCTCCCACTTACTTGATTCGTGACTACAGGGAAGGACCCACCCTCTCCAGCCTCAGTTTCTGTCTCTGTAAGTCAAATTTCCCTCCAATTGGAAAGATTCTGTGTTCCCCTTTGCTCTGGCCGCTAGAAAACAGCCAAACGTGTGTCTCATTTTATTCTGCATTGAGATAACAGTTGTCTGATCCCTCCTCCCCACCCAACCGCGCACCTTCCGGCTGTCCTTCATGGCAGAGGCACCACCTTGAGCTCTCTGGGCCCCCCGACTCCTTACCTCCAGCTCTGTCTCAGCGTCGTGCCCCTCGCTTCTTCCTCTCTGAATTCTGCAGCTTGGTCACCAGTTTCCTCTCGTGCCCGCCAGGGCTGGGGCGGTTGGTGTTGGCAGCAGCTTCTCTCTTGGTGCGACCCTTCCGGCCTCCACCTCCTGTAACCAAGGCAGGAGTCAGAGGTGAAGTGGGCAAAGGCACGATGAGACGCCCTGTCAGAGGAGAGGCAGGGGGTTGGAGTTGCGGGGATGGGAAGAGCAGGGGGAAGCCTGCTGCTTCCCCTCTGTGGAATGTGGGACCCCAGATGTGTGTGAGGTCCCAGGCTGAGTAACACAGCACTCTTGGGATAAGGGACTAGACAGGGGTGACGTGAGGGTCCAAGGAACAGGTTGGCTAGAAAAGGGCGAGTGGGCTGGGCAGGGTGGCTCACTCCTGTAATCTCAGTGCTTTGGGAGGCCAAGACAGGAGAACTGCTTGAGCCCAGGAATTCGACATCAGCCTGGGCAACATAGTGAGACCCCACCTCACCACTACAGGTGGTGCACACCTGAAGTTCCAGCTACTCGGGAGACTGAAGCAGGAGGATCACTGGAGCCCAGGAGTTTGGGGCTGCGGTGAGTTGTGATCACACCGCTGCACTCCAGCCTGGGTGACAGAGTGACTCTCTCAAAAAAAAAAAAAAGAAAGAAAGGAAGAAACGAAGAGGAAAGGAAAGGAGAGGAGAGGAAAGGAGAGGGTGGGAAGTCAATGGAGGGGTCCTGATTTCGGGAGAGGAGGAAGGACTGTGGAGATGGCCGAGTGGGCCTTACCCAGGTAGGAATGGGCCAGGCTGTAGAGGTCAGATTCATCCAGGCTGGGGTCCTCGTCCTCTGGGCCTGGGGGCTGCTGGGGGGCGCTGGTTGCTGGTGGGAAGGTGGCCATCGTGCCCGGCTTGTCCTCCCTGCCTGTCTTCTTCTCCTAACGCTTTGTCTTTCTCTGCTTTCCTGGCCCCGTGCCTCTCCACTCCCAGTCCACTCCCTCAGCTTATAAGGCTGTGTCTCCTCCTCAGACCACAGTCTGGCTCCAGCCCATCAGGCCCTGTCTGATGCAATCTGGCCCCTTCTCAAAATCCAGCCCAGTAAACACAGTCATGAGACGGGAAGAGTTGGTCCCTGAGTCCGGCCCCACTCACCTCCTGCCTCCCAGGCTCGCCCAGCTGGATATTTTCCGTAGAGGAGGTCCCGCTTCTCGGCAGAAAGCAGGGAAGAGGCAGGATCTGGGCTTAAACACTCCTTGGGATCATGGCCTCACCTGATCGAGGGCTTCACCTGGGCCTGGGGTGATGGCCACACAGCTAACCCCAGCACGCCAATTCTCGCTGAGATGCAGGACGTGAGGAAGGAGGGGGAGGGGATATCAGCACACTTGTGCCAGGGACAAGTCAGCGGCTTCCACCCAGTCACACTCAACATCTTGTTTTTTTCTTTTCTTTTTTTTTTTGAGATGGAGTGTCTGTCGCCTGTCTGGAGGGCAGTGGTATGATCTCGGCTCACTGCAACCTCCTCCTCCTGGATTTAAGCAATTCTCCTGGCTCAGCCTCCCGAGTAGCTGGGATTATAGGCACCTGCCACCACGCCTGGCTAATTTTTGTATTTTTAGTAGAGATGGGGTTTCACCATGTTGGCCAGGCTGGTCTCGAACTCCTGACCTCAGGTGATCTGCCTGCCTCAGCCTCCCAAAGTGCTGGGATTATGGGCATTAGCCACACCCTTTTTTTTTTTTTTTCTATGAGAAACATCTTGGAAAACCCCTTAATATCCTGAAACAGGGTCTCCAGTAATGTAATCTCCCTCATCTAGGAGGAGGGTGGCAGAAGGTTGGAGAGTTCAGGGTCTGGAGCCAGATGCCCTTGGTTCAATCCCCTGACCCACCACTTTCCGTGTGACCTTGGGTGAGTCCCTTCACCTCTCTGTGCCTTGGTTTCCAATTCTGTAAAACAAGGATGATAATAATTGTATTTTCTTCCTAGAGTTGGGGAGAGGATCAAACGAGATAATGTTTGAAAGAAACTTGCCACAGTGCCTGGTGACAGAGAGAGACCCCGTCTCAAAAACAAATTATTATAAAATAATATGTATTTCAAAATATGGATTATACTGAGGCAGAAGACATAATGAGGTCAAGCGCAGTGGCTCACGCCTGTAGTCCCAGCACTTTGGGAGATCCACAAGGCAGGTGGATCACCTGAAGTTAGGGGTTCAAGACCAGCCTGGCCAACATGGCGAAATCGTATCTCTACTAAAAATAAAAAAATTAGCCGGGAGTGGTGGCAAGCGCCGGTAGTCCCAGCTACTCAGGAGGCTGAGGCAGGAGAATCGCTTGAACCTGGGAGGCAGAGGTTGCAGTGAGCCAAGATCGAGCTGCTATACTCCAGCCTCAGCGACAGAAAGAGACTGTGTCTGAGAACAAAAACAAAAACACGAAAAGCTGAACTTCTGCTTGTGTTTCTCCCTTGCCTGAGCTGGAATTGAATTTAGCCTTTGTTTTCCCAGATTTAGATGATGTATGAGTTGCTTAACACCCAGGAAATGAAAGTGAAGACAGGATACTTGAATGAAAACAAGGTTGGGGCAATAACAACAGACCAGGTGATCAGAGAAAGAGGAAAATAATATTAAATTAAGCAAAGATCGGCCTAGTGCGGTCGCTCATGCCTGTAATTCCAGGGCTCTGGGAGGGTAAGCTGGGAAGATTGCTTGAAACTGGGAGTTCAAGGCCAGCTTGGGCAATAGAGCAAGACTCCGTCTTTTTTTGTTTGTTTGGTTGGTTGTTCTTTTTTTTTTTTTTTTTTTTTGAGACGGAGTCTCGCTCTGTCGCCAGGCTGGAGTGCAGTGGTGTGATCTCGGCTCACTGCAACCTCCACCTCCAGGGGTTCAAGTGATTCTCCTGCCTCAACCTCCCAAGTAGCTGGAATTACAGGCATGTGCCACCACGCCTGGCTAATTTTTATATTTTCAGTAGAGACGGGGTTTCACCATGTTGGCCAGGCTGGTCTCGAACTCCTGACCTCAGGTGATCCGCCCGCCTTGGCCTCCCAAAGTGCTGGAATTACAGGCATGAGCCACCCGGCCAGTATCTTTTTTATTGTTTACTTCTCCATTATTTGTCCCCACTGGCATGCAACCATTGGTTTAGTTTAGTTAATGGTTAAAGGAGTAAGCTCTAGAACAGGGCTTCCCGGGTCTAAAGCTGGGTTCTACCCCCTAGTTAGCTGTGTGCCCTTAGACAAGCCTAGCCTCCACGTTTGTTTACTCATCTATACAATGGAGTTAATGGCACCTAGGCTGGGTAAGGTGAGGCACACCTGCAATCCCACTGTTTGAGAGGGTGAGGTGGAAGGATCACTTGAGGCCAGGAGTTCGAGGCTGCAGTGAGCTATGATCGTGCCACTGCACTCCAAAAAGAAAAAGAAAAGAAGGCCAGGGCCGGGCACGGTGGCTCACACCTGTAATCCCAGCACTTTGGGAGGCTGAGGTGGGTGGATCACGAGATCAGGAGTTTGAGAGCAGCCTAGCCAAGATGGTGAAACTCTGTCTCTACTAAAAGTACAAAAATTAGCTAGGCGTGGTGGTGGGCCCCTGTAATCCCAGCTACTCAGGAGGCTGAGGCAGGAGAATCGCTTGAACCCAGGAGGCAGAGGTAGCGGTGAGCTGACATCGCGCCACTGCACTCCAGCCTGGATGACAGAGTGAGACTTGGTCTCAAAAAAAAAAAAAAAAAAAAAGGCTTAATGCAGTGCCTAGAAGATAATCAGTGTGCAATAAATGCTTGCTATTTTAATTATCATTATTCTTGGGGCAGGAATCTTGCCTGACATATTGTATTCTCAATGCCTGGCACTCAGTCTCAGCTCAGTAAATGTCTAGTTGAATACACAAGGCTCTGCTAAGATCAGTGTTGCTTGTTCAGCTTGCACCTGCTCTGCAATGCAGGAACTGAGAGACCAATTCTAGCCTCAGAGGGGACCACAGAAACACTGTGATTGTCCCAGATGGAGCCAGGGAAGGAGGTCTCCCTGGCCTTGATCTTGCAGGTGCTGGAAGAAGGAAGCCTACAAGAGAGAAGGAGGCGGGGCATGGTGGCTCATGCCTGTAATCCCAACACTTTGGGAGGCCGACGAGGTTGGGTGGGTCTCCTGAGGTCAGGAGTTCGAGACCAGCCTGGCCAACATGGTGAAATCCCATCTCTACTAAAAATACAAAAATTAGCCGGGCATGGTGGTGGGCACCTGTAGTCCCAGCTGCTGGGGAGGCTGAGGCCGGAGAATGGTGTGAACCTGAACCTGGGAGGTGGAGCTTGCAGTGAGTCGAGATCGCACCACTGCACTCCAGCCTGGGCGACAGAGTGAGACTCCGTCTCAGAGAGAGAGAGAGAGACAAACAGAGAGAGAGAGAGAGAGAGAGAAAGGGACTGCTGGAACCCATCTGGCATGGACCTGCAGGGCT
This sequence comes from Papio anubis, assembly GCF_008728515.1. Classification (NCBI taxonomy): domain Eukaryota; kingdom Metazoa; phylum Chordata; class Mammalia; order Primates; family Cercopithecidae; genus Papio; species Papio anubis. The sequence continues at coordinate 46,866,837 of NC_044993.1, read as the reverse complement.
CTAGACATGGCTCCATGGGAAAAATAGAGGTGTGCTTTTTGTTACAGGACCAATAGATTTGTATGCCCGCTGCCCTGTCACAGACCTGTTACACTGGACAGCAGGGATGCCGTAGAGAGAGTTTCATGATCACAGGGCACTGTGCGAGGGGATGGGAGGAGACCCGCAAATGCATCTCCCCAGGGAATTCTGGGATGGGGCCTTTTTTTTTTTTTTTTTTTTTTGGGGGGGGGCTGGTCCTGTACCCCCGCTGGGGTGCAGTGGTCGGGACTCAGCTCCCTGGCAGCCCCCCCCCCCGGGTTCACGCCATTCTCCTGCCTCAGCCTCCTGAGTAGCTGGGACTACAGGCACCTGTCACCTCGCCCGGCTAGTTTTTTGTATTTTTTAGTAGAGACACGGTTTCTCCGTGTTAGCCAGGATGGTCTCGATCTCCTGACCTCGTGATCCACCCGTCCTGGCCTCCCAAAGTGCTGGGATTACAGGCTTGAGCCCCCACGCCCGGCCGGGATGGGGCTTTTAAGGGGATTATGGAGAGTGAGGGGCTTGAAAATTGGGGTCACTGGTAATAGCAAGGGAGATGAAATCATCACGCTGTGAAAAAGACATTTTTGGGGAGTCAGCTCCCGGTGGGGTCCTTCAGGTTGGCGGAATCAGTCGCTTCACTGGCACACAGGACCTAAAGGAATTTCTCAAAAGGAACATTTAATGTTTCATAATGTTCAAGTTGCTATCTATAGTGCAGTTAAGGGGAACTATGATCTTGTAACCAGGTCTACATGATTCTAGAACAGCAGGCACCAGACAACTAAGAGGAAGCAGATCAGGGGCAGCTGACCTCATGGTCAGCGCTGGGTGTGCTGCAAGCCTGGCTTGTTTCCATTTCTCCTCTCTGTTCTCTGATTAATTTCATGAGGTTTACAGGGATGGTCTCATTTTCCCATCCTCAAGCCTCCAGGTACATGTAAAATCTGCCACGAGGAAGTTGATTTTCTTCCTGCTTAGGGTGATACCTTCGTGACACTGCTAGGCACACCCATGACAACGCAGCGCCATCATCCTGGAGTAAACGCAGAGCTCCCAAGAGGGCGCCTAACCTCTCTGGTGATAGGGAGATGAAGGCACACTTCCTGGAGGAGGTGAAGCTTGTTTTCTAATTCCTTTATTTTAAAATTTTTTATTTATTTATTTTTTTAATTTTAATTTTCTTTTCTTTTTTTTTGAGATGGAGTCTTGCTCTGTCACCCAGGCTGGAGTGCAGTGGCACGATCTTGGCTCACTGCAACCTCTGTATCCCGGGTTCAAGTGATTCTCCTGTCTCAGCCTCCTGAGTAGCTGGGATCACAGGCATGCACCACTATACCCAGCTAATTTTTGTATTTTTAGTAGAGACAGGGTTTCATCATGTTGGCCAGACTGATTTCGAACTCCTGACCTCAAGTCATCCGCCCGCCTTGGCTTCCCAAAGTGCTAGGATTATAGGTGTGAACCATCGCGCCCGGCCTGTTTATTTATTTTTGAGACAGGTTCTCACTCTGTCGTCCAGGCTGAATACAGTGAAGCAATCTCGCTCACTACAGCCTCAACCCCTAGGGCTCAAGGGATCCTCCCACCTCAGCCTCCCAAGTAGCTGGGACTTTAGGCATGCACCGCCACGCCCAACTGATTTTATTTTTTGTAGAGATGAGGTCTCCCTGTGTTGCCGAGACTGGTCTTGAACTCCTGGGCTAAAGTGATCCTCTTACTTCGGGCTCCCAAATTGCTGGGATTACAGGCATGAGCCACCACGCCAGGCCTGGAGGCCAAGTTTGAACAAGAATGGCTGTTTGTGGGCCAGATGCAAAGGCTCAGCACTTTGGGAGCCTGAGGCAGGAGGATTGCTTGAGCCCAGGAATTCAAGACCAGCCTGGGCAACATAGCAAGATCTCATCTTTACCAAAAAAAAAAAAAAAAATCCAAAAATTAGCCAGGCAGGGTGATGCATGCCTGTAGCTCCAAGTACTCAGGAGGCTGAGGCAGAAAGATGACTTGAGCCTGGGAGGTTGAAGCTATAGTGAGCCGTGATCACACCACCACACTCCAGCCTGGGCAACAGAGCGAGACTTCCTCTCTGCTGGATAGCCTGAGGGATGTACAAAGTCACTAGCTCAAAGAAACAGAAGCTTCCCAGGCTAAAGGCAGGATATGTAATTAAGGCAGATTGGACATTGCTGTGTTCCAAAAGGACACAAGAAATCTAAATGAGGTTAAACAAAATATATCCATATGATCTCACAACCCCATTCCAGATAAAAATGTCAAATCTCACAGCTGCATTTGGAAGTTTTCTTGGCTGTGTGATATCATCGTTTTAAATGTCAATGGATGCTGTCTTATTTATTTTACTTTATTTTATTTTATTTTATTTTATTTTTTGAGACACAGTTTCGCTCTTGTTGCCCAGGCTGGTGTGCAATGGTGCAATCTCAGCTCGCTGCAACCTCCACTTCCTGGGTTCAAGCGATTCTCTTGCCTCAGTCTCCCTAGTAGCTGGGATTATAGGCAGATGCCATGATGCCTAGCTAATTTTTGTATTTTTAGTAGAGACGGGGTTTCACCATGTTGGTCAGGCTGGTTTCGAACTCCTAACTTCAGGTGATCCGCCCACCTCAGCCTCCCAAAGTTCTGGGATTGCGGGCATGAGCCACCACACCTGGCTGGATGCTGTCTTGAATGGGTGGTTTGGCAACATTGGTAAGATTTTGAAATGCTCATATCCCCTTGATATTGCAGTTCCACTTTCAGGAGTCTCTCCTACAAAAATCCTCCTAGCGGTGAGTAAAGAGGCAGGTACAAGGAAGTTCACTTCTTTGTAGTAGTGAAAAACAGGAAACCCAGCCTGGGCAACATAGCGAGACCCCATCTCTAAAAAAAAAAAAAAAAAAAAAAAAAAGGCCTGGCGTGGTGGTGTGTACCTGTAATCCCAGCTACTCAGGAGGATGAGGCAGGAGGATCGCTTGAGCCATGATGGTGCCATTGCACTCCAGCCTTGGCGACAGAGCAAGACGCTGTCTCTAAAAAAACAAAAAATGGGAAACAACCTAAATGTCCATCAGTAGGTGACTGATCAGTTTCCTTCTGTGAAACACTAGCCATTCAATACTCTTTAGAGAGAGTCTGTGTCTCTATCTCTGATGAGGAAGGTGTCCATAATACATTGTTAATGAAAAACACAGGTTGCAGAACATCATGTACACTACAAATCATATTTTTGCATTAAATATATAGATAACTATGAGTAATACACAGTTTTCACCATAACAGAGGTGTGACACTTTTCTCCTGACAACTAAAATAGACAGATAGCCAGATAAAACACAGTAGTAGAAAAATCTAGAATAAGGCCAGATGCGGTGGCTCATGCCTGTAATGCCAGCACTTTGGGAGGCCAAGGCGTGTGGATCACCTGAGGTCAACAGTTTGAGATCAGCTCGACTAACATGGTGAAACCCCATCTCTACTAAAAATACAAAATTAGCCGGGCTTGGTGGCACATGGCTGTAATCCCAGCTACTTGGGAGGCTGAGGCTGGAGAATTGCTCGAGTCCTGGAGGTGGAGGTTACAGTGAGCTGAAATTGCACAACTGCACTCCAGCCTGGGCAACAAGAGTGAAACTCCGTCTGAAAAAAAGAAAAGAAGAAGAAGGAGGAAAGGAAAGGAGAGGAAAGGAGGAAAAGAGGAAAGGAGGAAAGGGAGAAAGGAAGAAAGGAAAAGGAAGGAAGGAAGGAAGGAGAGAGAAGGAAAGAAAGAAAGAAAGGAAGGAAGGAAGGAGAAAGGAAGGAAAGGAAGAAAGAGAATGGAAAAATCTAGAATAATAAATTATATTACTGATGTCTTCTGAGAGATCAGCAAACCCAACCCCATTTAACAGAAGAGGAAAGTAAAGACCAGAGAGGCATGCATTCTCTAGTCTACAAATGTTTAGGGTACTAACGATGTGCCAGGCACTTGCTTGGTGCTGAGGCTATAAAACTAAACATGGGGCCAGGCGCGGTGGCTCATGCCTGTAATCCCAGCACTCTGAGAGGCCGAGGCGGGTGGATCACCTGAGGTCAGGAGTTCGAGACCAGGGTGGCCAACATGGTGAAACCCGGTCTCTACTAAAAATACAAAAAGTTAGCCAGCATGGTAGCAGGCACCTGTAATCCCAGCTACTTAGGAGGCTGAGGCAGAAGAATCACTTGAACTCGGGAGGCAGAGGTTGCAGTAAGCCGAGATGGCGCCATCACACTCCAGCCTGGGCAACAAGAGTGAAACTCCATCTCAAAAAATAAAAATAATAAATATAAACTTGGGCCAGGCGCAGCGGCTCTTTCCTGTAATCCCAGCATTTGGGAGGTCGAGGTGGGAGGACCGCTTGAGGCCAGGAGTTTCAGATCAGCCTAGGCAACAAAGCAAGACCTTATCTCAACAAAAAATGAAAAAATTTTTTTTTTTTTTTTTTTGAGATGGAGTCTCACTCTCACCCAGGCTGGAGAGCAGTGGCAGGATCTCAGCTCACTGCAACCTCTGCCTCCTGGGTTCAAGCAGTTCGCTGACCTCAGCCTCCCAAGTAGCTGGGATTACAGGTGCCCGCCATGGTGCCCAGCTAATTTCTGTATTTTTAGTAGAGACGAGGTTTCTTCATATTGGTCAGGCTGGTCTTGAACTCCTGACCTCAGGTGATCCACCTGCCTCAGCCTCCCAAAGTGCTGGGATTACAGCTGTGAGCCACTGTGCCCGGCCAAAAAATAAATTACTAATAGCTGGGTGCAGTGGTACGCTCCTACAGTCCCAGCTACTCGGGAGGCTAAGTTGGGAAGATGACTTGAGGCCAGGAGTTTGAGCCATGATCGCACCACTGCACTCCAGCATGGGCATCAGAGTGAGACCCTATCTCTAAAAAATAAAAATAAAGTAAACAAAACACAGTACCTATTGTCAAGGAGTTCACAGCAGAGTGGATGACAGTGCGCCACGAACAGGACATTATCATACAGCTTAATGAGTAATGAGAAAAACATGTTCAAGTTGCAATGCGTACCTAATCTAGGCTTGGGAACAACTCCCAGAGAAGGTCATGTGTGAGCTTTCAGACCTGGAAAGAATAAACAGAAGTCATATCAGGAGGTCAGGGAACAGTGTCCCAGGAAGGCCAAGGTGAGAGAGGACACAGTGCATTTAGTTAACCAAAGGATTTGGAGTACAAGGGAATTTTAGTCCTGAATTTAGGGGACAATAGCTTCCTGACTCCCAGTTCGGTACTGTTTTCAAAATACTTTGTCAGCCAGGCGTGGTGGCTCACGACTGTAATCCCAGCACTTTGGGAGGCTGTGGTGGGCGGATCACCTGAGGTCAGGAGTTCAAGACCAGCCTGGCTAATATGGTGAAACCCTGTCTCTACTAAAATTACAAAAATTAGCCAGACGTGGTGGTGCATGCCTGTAATCTCAGCTACTCGGGAGGCTGAGGCAGGAGAATGGTCTGAGCCCAGGAGGTGGAGGTTGCAATGAGCCATTGCACTCAAGCCCGAGCGACAGAGCAAGATTCTGTCTTAAAAATAAACAAAAACAAAACAACAACAAAAAAACTTCCTGTCTCTCTAGGTCTATTGACAAGTATGTGATGATTCAGCACATATGTCAACACTCTTGCACAGAAAAAAAGGAAACAGCTGGACCTAGTGCTGTAATCCCTGCAATTTGCCAGGCCAAGGCAGGCGACTGGCTTGACCCCAGGAGTTCGAGACCAGCCTGGGCAACATGGTAAAATTCCCATCTCTACAGAAAACACAAAAGTTAGCCAGGTGTGGTGGCTCATGCCTGTGGTCCCAGCTACTCAGGTGGCTGACACCAGAGGATCACCTGAGCCTGGGGAGGTCACGGCTGCAGTGAGCGGTGATTATGCCCCTGCGCTCCAGCCTGAGCAACAGAGTGAGATCCCGTCTCAAAACAAAATTTAAAAAAAATTTTTTTTTTTTTAAAGAAAGAAGGAAAAGGGGAATATGCATGGCTTGTGCTTACCAGGTGTAGACATAAAGATTTTTCCAAACCCTCTTGCTTAAAATGTATCTTTAAAGAAACAGTTACTTCATAGTGTAGATTTTCCTTCAAGCTAAAATGTTTATAGCAATTGGGTCATGCCATAAAGCTCTTAAATATCTGGAAAGAATTTTAAGGAAGCATTTTGGGACAGGGCAGTGGGAGCAGTCCCCCACCCTGGTCCAGGCTGTCTGTAAAGAACTCAAACATTAAACTCATCCAAATCATTCTGCCTTTTATTATCACTATCAATTCCCAACAATGTCAGTAATAAAATATGCCTCCCTGCCACTGTGAACTGCTCCTAGGGACTCCTCCTTACCTCTTAGTACTGTTTAAAAAAACGAGGCCAGGCATGGTGGCTCATGCTGTAATCTCAGCACTTTGGGAGGCTGAGGAAGGCAGATTGGTTGAGCCCAGGAGTTTGAGACCAGCCTGGGCCACATGGCAAGACCTCGTCTATACAAAAATTAAGACCGGGAGTGGTGGCTCATACCTGTAATCCCCACACTTTGCGAGGCTGAGGCAGGCAGATGACTTGAGGCCAGGAGTTCCAGACCAGTCTGGGCAACATAGTGAAACTCCTGTCTCTACTAAAAATACAAAAACTAGCCCAGCATGGTGGTGGGCACCTGTAATCTCAGCTACTCAAGAGGCTGAGGAAGGAGAATCACTTGAACCCCCGGAGGCAGAGGCTGCAGTGAGCCAAGATCGTGCCATTGTACTCCATCCTGGGCGACAGAGCAAGCCTCTAAAAAAAAAGAGGAGGAAAAAAAAAACCCACCACACACAAAAAGCAAAAATTAGCTAGGCATGGTGGTATGTACCTGCAGTCCCAGCTACTTGGGAGGCTGAGGAGGGAGGATCGCTTGAGCCGTGGAAGCAGAGGTTGCAGCGAGCTGAGATTGTGCTATTGCACTCCAGCCTGGATGACAAAGCAAGACCCTGTCTTTAAAAAAAAAAAAAGAAAGAAAAAGAAAACCCTGAGGTACCTATATTAGCCATTGATTCAGCCCATTCACTTTTTTTCTTTCTTTTTTTTTTTTTTGAGACGGAGTCTCGCTCTGTCACCCAGGCTGCAGTGCAGTGGCGCGAACTCAGCTCACTGCAAGCTTCGCCTCCTGGGTTCAAGCAATTCGCCTGCCTCAGCCTCCTGAGTAGCTGGGACTACAGATGCCTGCCACCACACCTGGCAAATTTTTTGTATTTTCAGTAGAGACGGGGTTTTACCGTGTTAGCCAGATGGTCTCGATCTCCTGACCTTGTGATCCGCCTGCCTTGGCCTCCCAAAGTGCTGGGATTACAGGTGTGAGCCACGGCGCCTGGACCAATTTCTTCTATAGACAGTTTGATTAGTCAAGATCATACTTACAAAAAAAACCCATAAAAATGTCTACTGTCCTAAACTTACGATATTTAAGCTCCAGTGAAAATTCTCAAGTCTCAAATGTGTCTCCAGCTGGGGTCACTGACATCTGATGGCCAATGCTGTAACTTCTGGGTTTTCAGGTTCCTGGTCATCTTCTCCACTGGGTTGTCTGGCCCATGCCCCACAGGGTCAACATGGAGGGGTCTTTAACGCCCAGGTGTATGTCAAAAAAACAGGGAGGGCAACACTGCACTGTAATTTTTGGTAAAGGCTTTTTGATTGGGATAGCAATTCAGGTTTCATCTGCTCTGGCTGACTTTCTGCCTGAGCGCTCCTGGATGGAGGCACGCTCATCGTGCCGCTTGGTGGGTACTGGACTTCAAAGGTGGAGTTCTGCTGAAGGTCAAGAGGATCCCAGGGCTTGGTTGGGGGGACCTTGGAGCTCTGCTTGGCGGTTTGTCTAGCCTGCAGCATCAGTCCATCCTCTTAGGGAAGATGTATTCAGTTTCTTCCAGGTCAAGTGCGTCTTCCTGGTGTCCTGTCCCTAACACGATAGGTGGACCTGGGCTGGCTCCACTGGGAAGCGGTGTGGGTGTAGACAGGGTGCCCTACAAACAATGCGTTGTCCCACCCCACCCACCCCTGGGCCACAGACACCGTCCCCTACTCTCCCCCCTCAGGCCAAGGGGCCGTGCTCCCCTACCCCATGCTCCATCCCATGTAGAATGAAGTGAACCCAGACATCATTGTTGCCCCTGGCAACGGCACATCTATGCTCCTATTTTTGTAAAAAAAATTGTTTTCTTTTTCATTTTCTTTTTCTTTTTTTTTTTGAGACGGAGTCTCGCTCTGTCTCCCAGGCTGGAGTGCAGTGGTGCGATCTCAGCTCACTGCCTCCACCTCCTGGGTTCAAGCGATTCTCCTGCATCAGCCTCCCAAGTACTGCGTAGCTGAGATTACAGGTGTGGGCCACCACGCCTGGTTATTTTTTGTATTTTTAGTAGAGACGGGTTTCACCATGTTGGCCAGGCTGGTCTCAAACTCCCGACCTCAGGTGATCCCCCCACCTCGGCCTCCCAAAGTGCTGGGATTACAGGCATGAGCCACCACACCTGGCCAGAAAATTATTTTCATTATTGAAAATAAAAGTGGGGGGGGGACAATGAGATGTGAACCAAACTCTCCAAAGTGGTTATATCCTAGACTGGGGTTCTGGATAATTTTTACTTTCTCCATTATAGACTCTAGATCCCTGCAGTGTTGGATTTTTGCAGAATGTGTATCTATTTTATGATCAGAAAAAAAGGCGACATTTAAGAGTTAATGTATTTCATCTCCTTTTTCCCTTTGGATTGCAGGCATACTATGCCACCTTCTGGTCATGATATGGCTACATGTGCCTGCAGCAGGGACAAAAACCATTAAATTGTGAATAGTTACAATTTCCTCTTTGCCATGGGAGATCAGATCCTGAGACAGCTCTGTGTGTGTGTGTGTTTGTGTTCTGAGAAATGGTCTCACTCTGTTGTCCAGGTTGGAGTGCAGTGCAGTGGCATATTCACAGCTCACTGCAGCCTCAACCTCTTGGGCTCAAGTGATCCTCCCGGCCCACCTCCCCGCCCCCAACCATACTCGACGGATTTTTTTTTTTTCTTTGAGACAGAGTCTTGCTCTGTCACCCAGGCTGGAGCGCAGTGGTGCAATCTCAGCTCACTGCAACCTCCACCTCTCGGGTTCAAGCAATCCTCCTGCCTCAGCCTCCCGAGTAGCTGGGACTGCCGGCGAGCATCACTATGCCCAGCTTTTTTTTTTTTTTTTTTTTAATGAGGCTGGAGTGCAGTGGCACCATCTCAGCTCGCTGCAACCTCCACCTCTTGGGTTCAAGCGATTCTCCTGCTTCAGCCTCACCAAGTAGCTGGGATTACAGGCATGTGCCAGCACACCCAGCTAATTTTTGTATTTTTAGTACAGACAGGGTTTCACCATGTTGGCCAGGCTGATCTCCAACTCCTGACCTCAGGTGATCTATCCGCCTTGGCCTCCCAAAGTGTTGGGATTACAGGTATGAGCCACTCTGCCTGGCCTGATTTTTAAATTTTTTGTAGAGATGAGATCTCACTCTGTTACCCAGGCTGGTCTTGAATTCCTGGGCTCAAGCGATCCTCCTGCCTCAATTTAAGTAGTAGCTGGGACTACAGGTGCATGCCACCATGCCTGGCTAATTAAAAAGAATTTTTTTGTAGAGACAGGATCTTGCTATGTTTTCCAGGCTGGAGTGCAGTGGCACAATCATAGCTCACTGTTGCCTTGAACTCTTGGCCTCAGTGATCCTCTAGCCTCAGCCTCCCAAAGCAGTGGGATTGTAGGCATGTGCCACTCTGGCCAGAATAGATGAGGGGAGATCATTTAAGACGGCATTGCTCAGTCTCACTAGTGGGCATACATCTCAGAGAAGTCTTCACATAGACCACAGGGAATGAGCATGAGGTTGTTCACTGTGGCATTGTTTGTGGTAGCCAGTAGTAGCTGGAGGCAACTTACAGGTCCATCATAACTAAAATGTGAGTGCCCACTTCGAAATACTGCATAGTTGCTGTAAGTCATAGGTAAAGTGTGCACACAGTAACAGGTGTTGAAAGCAGAGGGCTGAGGCCTGGCACGGTGGCTCATGCCTGTAATCCCAGCAACTTTGGGAGGCTGAGGTGAGTGCATCACCTGAGGTCAGGAGTTTGAGACCAGCTTGGCCAACATGGTGAAACCCTGTCTCTACTAAAAATACAAAAAATTAGCTGGGCGTGGTGGTGGACGTCTATAATCCCAGCTACTCTGGAGGCTGAGGCAGGAGAATTGCTTGAACCCGGGAAACAGAGGTTGCAGTGAGCTGAGATCATGTCATTGCACTCCAGCCTGGGCGACAAGATTGAGACTCCATCTCAAAAAAAAAAAAAAAAAGGGGAAAGAAAGCACAAGGCTGAGTAGAAAAAGAAATCAATGAGGTTTATAGCACAATACCATTTAGGTAAATTGAAAATACACACATACACTAAACAACACGTTTTACAAGGACATTCCCACACACTTGGCAAAGGGGTGAGGAGAGGAGGAAAGGGTTAAAATGACATAAATACATAAAACAATGCCTGGCACGGTGGCTCACACCTGTAATCCCAGCACCTTGGGAGGCCAAGGTGGGAGGATCACTTGAGGTCAGGAGTTCAAGACCACCCTGGCCAATATGGTGAAACCCCCATATCTACTAAAAATACAAAAATTAGCTGGGCATGGCAGTGGGCACCTGTAATTCCAGCTACTTGGGAGGCTGAGGCACAAGAATCGCTTGAACCTGGGAGACAGAGGTAGCAGTAAGCTGAGATCGTGCCACTGCACTCCAGCCTGAGTGACAGAGAGCGACTCTGTCTCAAAAAAAATTTAAATATAACAAATAAATAGAGAGGCCATGCAGAGCCCAATGACGAAGCATGTCATTAAGTAGAAATAAGTAACTCAACCTTAGCACCAGCGATTAAAAAACAGAAAGCCTTTGGCCAGGCGCGGTGGCTCACATCTGTAATCCCAGCACTTTGGGAGGCCGAGGCGGGCGGATCACAAGGTCAGGAGATCGAGACCATCCTGGCTAACATGGTGAAACCCCATCTCTACTAAAAATACAAAAAATTAGCCGGCATGGTGGCAGGCACCTGTAGTACCAGCTACTCAGAAGGCTGAGGCAGGAGAATGGCGAGAACCCAGGAGGCAGAGCTTATAGTGAGCCCAGATTGTGCCACTGCAGTCCAGCCTGGGCAACGGAGTGAGACTCCGTCTCAAAAAAACAAAACAAAACCAAACCAGAAAGCCTTTGCAGTTGTTTAGGGAAGGTGTCCCTACCTTGGCCTAGGGTGGATGTGGTGGAAATTAAAAGTAGGTGGATTGTGTTATATGAATGAATAAGTGTAAAGGATTTTGAACCCGGTGCATAGCAAGTGCCCAACGAATGCATTTTTATATTGCAGACATGTGGTGGATTGAATGAGGAAGGGGAGGGAAAAGGTGATGTCAGGGATAACCCCCCGGTGCTGGCTCAGGACATTGTACTGAGTAGGAGGCAGGACATGAAAACTGAGTATAGATCATTCTTTTGAGAAATGCAGATGTGGAGAAGACAGAGCAATTCCTTACATGTGGACAACACTCTAAAACACTTTTTAAAAAGTTAATCAATACATGTTTATTGTAGAAAAATCAGAAATTAATAAATTTTTAAAACGGGGCAGAAACCAAAATAATTTAAAAAACAACTGTGAGCTCCAAATCTCTCCTGATCAGTGACTAGGGTTGATTTTTAAAATTTATTTTATTTTTTATTTTTTGAGACAGAATCTTACTCTGTCGCCCAGACTGGAGTGCAGTGGCGCAATCTTGGCTCATTGCAACCTCTGCCTCCTGAGTTCAAGTGATTCTCTCCTGCTTCAGCCTCCAGAGTAGCTGGGACTACAGGTGCGTGCCACCACACCTGGCTAATTTCTGTATTTTTAGTAGAGACACGGTTTCACCAAATTGGCCAGGCTGGTCTCAAACTCCTGACCTCGTGATCCCCCTGCCTTGGCCTCCCATAGTGGTAGGATTACAGGGGTGAGTCACCGCGCCTGGCCTTGGGCTGATATTTAACAATCAGGAGAAAGAGCCCATAAGACCTTTACAAATGCAAAATTTACAAAATCCCTCAAAGCATAACCTTCATAAAAAGTAGTAAGTCAAACTGCAGCTGGGTGGGTGGGCATGTCATTCACTGACCTGGAGCCCACAGAAAGAAATGCAAATGTGATGGAAAAAAATGACGCATTAATTTTTGGATTAAAATAGTTTCAGTGCTAACGCCTGAGATTCTCTAATAAACAGAAAAATACTGACGGGGCTGAGCATGGTGGTTCATGCCTGTAATCCCACAACTTTGGGAGGCTGAGGCAGGAGGATCGCTTGAGCCCAGGAACTCAAGACCAGCCTAGGCAACATAGCAAGACCCCCATCTCTACCAAAAAAAATTTTTAAATCAGCAGAATGTGCTGGTGTGCGCTTGTAGTCCTAGCTACTCGGAAGCCCTGATGGCACCACTGCACTCCAACCCGGACAACAGAGCGAGACCTGGACAACCGAGCGAGACCCTGTCTTAAAGAGAAAAAAAAGAAAAAGAAACGTGATGGCTAGGCACTGTGCTAGGTACTAGGAATACACAGGTGAACACAAGATGATCCTAATCTCATAGGACTTGCAAGTTTATCAAATAATCTACAAATAATTACAGACATTTGTAGGGTTATGTAAGAAATTATAAGATACCAAGATGGATTTCGATAAATACCATTGAGGCTATGCGTCCATTGCACGTCCATATCCTTAATACTTTCCTGAGAAGACCCCCTAAAAGTGCTATTTCTGGGTCTAAAGGTCTGCTTGTTTTTTTGTTTTTTGTTTTTTTTTTTTTTGAGATGGAGTTTCCCTCTTGATACCCAGGTTGGAGTGCAATGGCGCAATCTCCGGTCACTACAACCTCCGCCTCCTGGATTCAAGCGATTCTCCAGCCTCAGCCTCCCAAGTAGCTGGGATTGCAGGCACTCACCACCACGCCCGGCTAATTTCTGTATTTTTTAGTAGAGACAGAGTTTCACCATGTGGGTCAGGCTGGTCTCGAAGTCCTTAACTCAGGTGATCCGCCCGCCTCAGCCTCCCAAAGTGTTGGGATTACAGGCGTGAGCCACCGCGCCCGGCCTGTTTTTAATTAATTTTTTAACAATAGACTTTATTGACTTTAGTTTTTAGGGCATTTTTAGGTTCACAACAAAATTGCGCAGAAAGTACGGTTTTTGTATTACCTGCACCCACTCCTCTCCAGCAAGCAGCAATCTCTTCGTTTTCAAGTTGGGTTTTTTTTTTTTTTTTTTTTTGCATTTTGTTTTAAATAGTCTGGGGGAATGGGAGAAAACGCTGAAAACGCACAAGCACTTTGGTTGGTTAAATTAGGGTTCCGACAAGAGCCGGAGCGGTGTGCCAAGTAAAAACTACATTTCCCACCCAGCAGCGGGTCACGTCACAGAGGAACGACTGCGCATGCGTTCAAGGTCCTCCGCGCGCGACTACGCTCATAAAAGAAAAAAAAAAACGTGTGCGGTTCTCGACGTGCCGCCAATCTTCGAACGCAGGTCCGTGATCTTCCGCAGACTCCGAAAAAGCGTTCAAGGAACGCGCCAGCTTCCCTCGTCGCAGTTTCCAGCCCGAAGACCTTGTTTTCTGCGAGACTCGGTAGGTGGGGACGGGCCGTGGCCTGAGACCTCCGGCGAAGCGCGGGAGCGAAGGGCTAAACCCTCCGTCAGCACCCAGGCTCCTGTCCTCCTTAAGGCGGCGCTCTAGGGACGGTGCGTACGCGCTCTGAGCGGGAGGGGGGCGGGAGGGGCGGGGCTGGGGGCGGGAGGGGCGGGGCTGGGGGCGGGAGGGGCGGGGCTGGGGGCGGGAGGGGCGGGACTCGACGGTGGGGCGGGCCCTGCGCCCAGCCGCTCGAGGTCTGCGCGTGCGCGCTTCCATCCCGAGCTAGGGTGGGAGACAGCAGCGCGCCGGGCTCGGCAGGGGCGCAGCCCCCAGGTCGGGTATGCGGCCCGGATCACGAAGATGCGGACAGAGGATGGGCCCCGAACTCCAGCATTTATTTTATTATTTGCACAAAAATTATCTTTTTTATTTTTTGAAGATACACTGACAGCTCGTAATTTGCCCAGGCTGGTCTCGAACTCGTGGGCTCAACCTCTCGCCTCGGCCTTCCAAAGTGTGGGGAGTATAGGCGTAAGCCCCCGTGCCTGGCCAAAAAATGCCCATCTTAAGAACAACAAAGCAGCCCCTTTCACCCTCCCTGTCCTCCAGTTACCTCCTCCTCGCCTCCGGTTTGCAACCAGAGGCCTCAGTCTACCCTCACTAGTGCCTTTTCTCCTTCAAGTCTTGAACCTTGAGCCTCTAGTCAGGCTTTGGTCTCCACCACTCCACTAAACCGGCTTCTTGTCAAAGCCACCAGTGATCTCTAGATGGCCAAATTCATTGTTAAGTTAGGTCTCAGTCCTGTAGCAGCATCTGGTGCTGTTGATCGCTGCACTTTCTTGAAACACTGTTTTCATTTGGCTTGCTGAACGTTCTCTTCATTTGCCTCTCCTCACTCTGGCTTCTCCTCTGCTGATTTTAACCTAGGCATCTCACTTGTTTTTTTTTTTCTTAGAGACAGGTTCTCTGTTGCTCAGACTGGAGAACAGTGGTTCTATCACAGCTCACTGCAGCCTCTTGCAGCCTTGAACTCCTGGGCTTAAGCAGTCTTCCTAACCAAAGCCTCCCCAAATGCTGGAATTACAGGCATGAGCCACCACAATCCCAGTTTCACATTTTAAATGTAAATACCAGCCAGGCGTGGTGGCTCACACCTGTAATCCTAGCACTTTGGGAGGCTGAGGCAGGCAGATTGCCTGGGCTCAGGGGTTTGAGACCAGCCTGGGCAATGTGGTGAAATCCAGTCTCTTCTAAAAAAAAAAAAAAAAAAAATTAGCCGGGCTTGGTGGTGCGTGCCTGTAATCCCAGCTACTTGGGAGGCTGAGGTACAATAATTGCTTACACCCAGGTGGAGGCTGCAGTGAGCCAAGATTGTGCCACTGCACTCTAGCCTGGGTGACAGAGCAAGACCCTGTTTCAAAAAAGTCCTAAAGGTGGAAGAAAAATCCACATATAAGTGGACCTGCACAATTAAAACCTGTATTGTTCAAGGGTCAACTGTATAGCTATATTGAAAGAGATTTATTGTGATGGATTGGGTCACACAATTATAGAGGCTGAGAAGTCCCGAGATTTGCCTTCTGCAAGCTGGAAGCCCAGGAAAGCAAACCCTCCGGAAACTCACAAACACACTCAAAAGTATTTCACCAGCTATCTGGGCATCCCCTAGCCCAATCAGGTTGACGCATGAAGTTAACCATCACATTTCCCTAGCTTTGTTTTTCAGTTGCCTCAGTCATCATTTTACTGGTGATACTTTGAGTGTTGTCATAATAGCCTAATGGTGGTTTGGCAGCTTCCACTTCCATGATCTTTTACTCTTGAATATGCTGAAGTCCTGACAAAACTTGGAATTGAGAGGAAGAGCATAGATTTTAGAACTTGCAGCCTTGCAGCCCCAGCTCAACTACCTATTTTTCCTGAGTTACCTAGCATAACCTATCTGAACTTCAGTTTCCTTACTATACGTACCATTCTGTTACCTATTTTATAGGATTGCTGTAAGGTTTAAATGAGAAACACTGGCATAAGTTGCAATACAGAGGCATGAAGGAAAAAAATTGTCTTCTTAATGTCTCTTTAACCAATTGATGAATATAGATTGTATTTATTTATTTATTTATGAGATGGAGTCTTGCTCTGTCACCCAGGCCGGAGTGTAGTGGTGCAATGTTGGCTCACTGCAACCTCTGCTTCCCGGGTGTAGCTGGGATTACAAGCGTGCACCACCATGCCTGGCTAATTTTTTTTTTTTTTTTGAGACAGAGTTTCGCTCTTTGTTGTCCAGGCTGGAGTGCAGTGGCGCAATCTCAGCTCACCACAACCTCCGCCTTCCGGTTTCAAGCAATTCTCCTGCCTCAGCCTTCTGAGTAGCTGTGATTACAGGCATGTGCCACCACACCCGATTAATTTTGTATTTTTGGTAGAGACAGGGTTTCACCATGTTGGCCAGGCTGGTCTTGAGCTCCTGACCTTAGTTGATCCGCCAGCCTTGGCCTCCCAAAGTGCTGGGATTACAGATGTGAGCCACTGCGCCCAACCTATTTATGTTTTTTTTAGAAACAAGGTCTTACTGTGTCACCCAGGCTGGGGTACAGTGGTGCCATTGTAGCTCCCTATTCCCAAACTCCTAGGCTCAAGGGATCCTCCTGCCATAGCCTCCTCAGTAGCTAGGACTACACATGTGCACCACCATGCCCAGCTAATTATTTTATTTTGTTCTTTTTTTTTTTTTTTTTTTTTTTTTTTTTGAGACGGAGTCTCGCTCTGTCGCCCAGGCTGGAGTGCAGTGGCCGGATCTCAGCTCACTGCAAGCTCTGCCTCCCGGGTTCACGCCATTCTCCGGCCTCAGCCTCCCGAGTAGCTGGGACTACAGGCGCCCGCCACCTCGCCCGGCTAGTTTTTTGTATTTCTTAATAGAGACGGGGTTTCACCGTGTTAGCCAGGATGGTCTCGATCTCCTGACCTCGTGATCCGCCCGTCTCGGCCTCCCAAAGTGCTGGGATTACAGGCTTGAGCCACCGCGCCCGGCCTTATTTTGTTCTTGTAGAGACAGGGCCTCCGTGTGTTGCCCAGGCTGGTCCTGAACTCCTGACCTCAAGTGATCCTCTCATTTCGGCCTCCCAAAATGCTAGGATTATGGTTGTGAGCCACTGCACCCAGTTTGCAGATTCTCATTGCTAGTGACTGGATTGAGAGTGTGGGATCTGAGTGTGAGGTATTAGGTTCTTCTTTCCGTTTGACCCAGAACAAAGCTCTTACTGTTTTCAGCCCTGTGGAATTAATCTTAGAGTGGCTTAAGTGTAGGATGTTTGGATTTGTTTATTTGGGGCCTTAGATGCTATTATAGTAAAAGGGTCAGCAATTTTAGGCTAGGTATTAGTGGTTAACACGCGCTTCAATCCTGCAGCCTTTGTCCCTCAGAATTGGCTGTCTCTTCAGACTGTGCTTAATGAAAGTTCTTCTTATTAGTCAAGCTACTCAGTTGCAGATAACAAAAAGCTACTCTGACTAGCCTAAGCGTGAAAGGGGTGTTTGTTGACTCTGTGATATTGTAAAATATATGTCTGGTCTGTATCCCAGTTTGGAGCTTCCTGGAGGGTGGTGTGCCCAGGCAGGGCACGGAAGCTCCTCACTCTTTCACACGTGCTTTGCCCTGTGCACCTCTTCCTTCAGCTATATCCATTGTGACATCCTTTATAATAAGCCAGTAAACCTAAGTGTTTCCCTGAGTGCGGAGAGCTGCTCCTGCAAATTAATGGAACCCAAGGAGGGAGTCATGGAAACCCTGATTTATAGTCAGTTGGTCAGAAGCACTATTAAAGCAATTAGGGGCTTGTGACTGGCATTGAAAGTTGGGGGGACATGCTCATGGGACTGAGCCCTCAACCTGTGGGGTTTGACACTCTGTCCGGGTGGATAGTGTTGGAAATAAACCGAATTAGAGGACACCCAGCGTGTATCCACTGTAGACTCGATGGATTGATTGTTGCTGGGGAGAAATCCCCATGCATTTGGCCACAGAAATCTTCCGTGTTGATTATTGCACATTGTGACAGCAGAGGAGAAAATTTGTTTTTTTTTTCCTCAAACTCGAGCTGAAGAGTCTTGGAGTAAATCAGCTTCAGGTGGGACTCTATCCAGAAGCCTAAGTTATGTCACCAGTATTTTGTGTTTTTCTTTCTCTCTTTTTTTTTTTTTTTTTTTTTTTAGAGATGGGGTCTTGCTGTGTTTCCCAGGCTGGTCTTGAACTCCAGGCCTCAAGAGATCCTCCTGCCTCAGCCTCCTGAAAGCTGGGACTACAAGAGTCCACCACCACACCTGGATACTTTTTTTTTTTTTTTTTTTGAGACAGAGTCTTGTTTTGTCGCCAGGCTGGAGTGGTGCAGTGGTGCAATCTCTACTCACTGCGACCTCCGCCTCCCAAGTTCAAGTGATTCTTCTGCCTCAGCCTCCTGAGTAGCTGGGACTACAGGCGTGCACCACCACGCCCAGCTAATTTTTGTTTTTGTATTTTTAGTAGAGATGGGGTTTCCCCATGTTGGCCAGGCTGGTCTCGACCTCTTGACTTTGTGATCCGCCCGCCTCAGTCCCCCAAAGCGCTGGGATTACAGGCGTGAGCCACCACAGTTGGCTGTACACCTGGGTACTTTTTATTTTTGATGGAGATAGAGCCTGGCTATGTTGACCAGTTTGGTCTTAAACTCCTGGGCTCAAGCAATCCTGTGTACTTGGCCTTCCAAGGTGTTGGGATTACAGGCATGAGCCACTGCGATCTGCCTGTTTATTGTTTTTGTTTCTTTGCTTTTTGTTTTTTTTGAGATGGAGTCTCACTCTGTTGCCCAGGCTGGAGTGCAGTGGCGCGAACTCGGCTCACTGCAAGCTCCGCCTCCTGGGTTCACGCCATTCTCCTGCCTCAGCCTACCGAGTAGCTGGGACTATAGGCACCCACCACCACACCCGGCTAATTTTTTTGTATTTTTAGTAGAGACAGGGTTTCGTCGTGTTAGCCAGGATGGTCTCGATCTCTTGACCTCATGATCCACCCGCCTCGGCCTCCCCAAGTGCTGGGATTACAGGTGTGAGCCACCATTCCTGGCCTTATTGGTTTTGTTAAATGCCTTGTCATGAGGTGTTAAAAAGTCCGTCATGGAAACAAAATAGCCCTACAGATGGGGTTCCAAATTCTTCATATAAAAGTCTTCCCCAACCGCTCAAATGTCCATCAACAAATGAATGGATTAAAAACCAAATCTATCCATACAATGGAATGTTATTTAACCATAAAAAGGAGTGAAATTACCGATATATGCTGTGACATTGATGACCCTTGGAAACATGCTAAGTGAAATAAGCCAGTCACATAAGGTCACAGAGTGTACGATTCTATTTATATGAAATGTCTAGAATAGGCAAATTTACAAATATGAAAGTAGAATAATGGTTGCCAGTGACTGAGAGGAGAAGGAAGTGGGGAGTGACTGCTAATGAGTATAAGGTTTTAAGGACAGTTGGTGAAAATGTTCTAAAATTAGATAGTGGTGATATTTGCACAACCTTGTGACTAACGTAACACTGAATTGCACACTTTAAAAAAGTAAATTGGGGTGGGTACGGTGGCTCACATTTGTTTTTTGTTTTTTGTTTTTTGTTTTTTTGAGACGGAGTCTCGCTCTGTCGCCCAGGCTGGAGTGCAGTGGCCGGATCTCAGCTCACTGCAAGCTCCGCCTCCCGGGTTTACGCCATTCTCCTGCCTCAGCCTCCCGAGTAGCTGGGACTACAGGCGCCCGCCACCTCGCCCGGCTAGTTTTTTGTATTTTTAGTAGAGACGGGGTTTCACCGTGTTAGCCAGGATGGTCTCGATCTCCTGACCTCGTGATCCGCCCGTCTCGGCCTCCCAAAGTGCTGGGATTACAGGCTTGAGCCACCGCGCCCGGCTTCACATTTGTAATACCAGCACATTTTGGGAGGCTGAAGCAGGAAGATGGCTGTCTCAGAGAGAGAGAGAGAGAGAGAGAGAGAGAGAGAGAATTGTATGGCATGCGAATTATCTCCATTAAGCTGTTTTTGTTGTTGTTATTGTTGTTTTGAGACGGAGTCTCACTCTGTCACCCAGACTGGAGTGCAGTGGTGTGATTTCAGCTCACTTTAACCTCCACCTCCCGGGTTCAAGCGATTATCGTGACTCAGCTTCTCAAGTAGCTATGATTACAAGTATGCGCCACCGCACCCAGCTAATTTTTGTACTTTTTTAGTAGAGACAGTGTTTCACCCTGTTGGCCAGGCTGGTCTCAAACTCCTGGCCTCAAGTGATCCGCCCACCTTGGCATCCAAAAGTGCTGGAATTACAGGCATGAGCCACTGCACCCAGTCCATTAAGCTGTTATTTTAAAAAGTCTGCCTAAACCTCTGAACTAGACAAACATGGGGCACATTCCAAGCAACTTAGCCAAGTTTAAAAGGTGAGTACAGATTTCAGCTGATGCGTGCCTCAGGGAACCTGGATTTGGAGTTTGAGTTCAGCTGTGATTAACTGCTTGCTGACAGAAACAAAACACCAAACTAACTCTCAAGAACATAACAGAATCCAGAGTCTAGAACACATCATCTACAATGTCCAGGATATAATCCAAAATTCTTAGACACAAGAAACGGGCTGGGCGTGGTGGCTTATGCCTGTAATCCCAGCACAGCACTTTGGGAGGCTGAGGCAGGCAGATCACTTGAGGGCAAGAGTTTGAGACCAGCCTGGCCAACATAGCAAAACTCCTTCTCTACTAAAAATACAAAAAAATTACCTAGGTGTGGTGATACACAGGAAACTCAGGAGGCTGAGGCACAAGAGTTGTTTGAACCCAGGAAGCGGAGGTTGTAGTGAGCTGAGATCGCGCCACCACTCCAGCCTGGGCAACAGAGCAAGACTCTGACTCAAAAAAAAAAAAAAAAAAAAAAGGCCGGGTGCAGTGGCTCACACCTGTAATCCCAGCACTTTGGGAGGCCGAGGCGGGTGGATCACAAGGTTAGGATTTGGAGACCTGCCTGACCAACATGGTGACGCCCCGTCTCTACTAAAAATACAAAAATTAGCTGGACGTGGTGGCGCATACCTGTAATCCCAGTTGCTCAGGAAGCTGAGGCAGGAGAATTGCTTGAACCCGTGAGGCAGAGGTTGCAGTGAGCCGAGATTGTGCCATTGCCCTTCAGCCTGGGCAACAGAAAGAGACTCTGTCTCAAAAAAGAAAGAAAGAAAAAAAATTTTTAAATATATTTTCACAGTACAGGAAAATATGATCTGTGTTCACAAAAGAAGGCAATCAATGAAGATCAACCACAAGAGGACGCAGATGTTGGTATCAACTGACAAGAATTCTAAAGGAGAATCAAAATAATTAGTTAAAATAAAAAAAATTCTTTTTTTAATTTAAAGTAGTTATTAAAACTTTGTCAGGCCAGGTGTGGTGGCTCACACCTATAATTCCAACAATTTGGGAGGCTGAGTTGGGAGGATTGCCTGAGCCCAGGAGTTAAAGACCAGCCTGGGCACCATAGTGAGACCCCATCTCTACAAAAAGTTTAAAAATTAGCTGGAGGACAGACACAGTGGCTCACGCCTATAATCCCAGCACTTTTTGGGAGGCTTAGGCCGGCAGATTACCTGAGGTCAGGAGTTGGAGACCAGCCTGACCAACATGGTTAAACCCTGTCTCTACTAAAAATACAAAAAATAGCTAGGTGTGGCAGCCGGCCCCTGTAATCCCAGCTACTTGGGAGGCTGAGGCAGGAGAATTGCTTGAACCTATGAGGTGGAGATTGCAGTGAGCCAAGATCGTGCCGCTGCTCTCCAGTCTGGGCGATAGAGCCAGACTCTGTCTCAAAAAAATTAAAATTAAAAATAAAAATTAGCTGGGCCTAGTGGCATGTACCTGTAGTCCCAACTACTTGGGAGGCTAAACTGAAAGAATTACTTGAGCCTGGGTGGTCGAGGCTAGAATGAGCCACGATTGCACCACTGTTCTCCAGCCCAGGAGACCAGAAACGAGACTGCCTCTAAAAAATAATAAAATAATAATGATCCCAAACTGTCACCAAAGTGCCATCAAAAGAGAACTGGCTAAACTAGTGTGTTCATATGATAGCCTGCTACTCAGCAATGAAAAGGAACAAACTACTGATACAAGATGGATGAATTTCAAAAACATGTTCAGTGAAAAAATCCAGGCCCTAAAGAATACATACTGTGTGATTATGTTTATATGAAGTTCCTGAACAGGCATAAGTAAACTATAGTGTAAAATGTCAGAACAGCTTGTGTATCTATGTGTAGAGATAAAAGGCGTGTATCTATGTGTAGAGATAAAAGGCATGGTGGCTCACACCTGTAATCCTAGCACTTTGGGAGGCCGAGGTGGGTGGATTGCCTGAGCTCAGGAGTTCAAGACCAGCCTGGGCAACATGGTGAAACCCTGTCTCTACTGAAGTACAAAAAATTAACCAGGCGTGGCAGCGTGTGCCTGTAATCCCAGCTACTCGGGAGGCTGAGGGAGGAGAATTGCTAGAACCCAGGAGGCAGAGGTTGTAGTGAGCCGAGATCACACCACTGCACTCCAGCCTGGGCGACGGAGCAAGACTCTGTCTCTCTAAAAAAAAAAAAAAAAGGTGGGGGAGGGGGAAGAAAGAAAGAAAGAAAAGATGTGGCCTTCTAAGTCAGTGGGAAGACGAGCATGCTAGGAGCCAGAAAGTTTAGGGTACTGGGCGTTGCCTCAGCATTCCTAAGAATGCTTGAAACCTTGCTGGAATTCCTGAGCCTCTCACAGTTTGGGACTTTTTGTTTACACGAAGGAATTGTGATAAGAATAGCTGGTACTGTTGGACTCATAAAACCAGCAGCTTGGCCTGGAAGTGCAGTGTCTGGCCTTCCAATTCATTATAGTTCCAACCCCAGGGCCTCATTCCCACTTGCTTTGCACCAGCAGGCTTGGCATTTGTTCTCAGAAGGTCACAGAAACCTTTGCTTCTACTTAGAACACGTTTCCTGGGGAAGTTTAGATTTATGACTGACCAGATCCAGAAATAGCAGCACTTTGATGTAAAATCATAGGAAGAGCTTGTTCTGTCAGACAAGTCACTACCCAGTAGGCAAAGCTCAAACAAGAGAGCCCTTGAACGGTGTGGTCTTTGGCCAGGCCATCATCGCGGGGTTATGCTCAGATTTGGCAAGCGTCAGCGTTTCTTTTGCTTATGCAATTGGCTCTTTCACTCAATGTAACAGCAGACCCCTGGCCTCCAGATGAGAAGGGCCACTAGCGTTCACTAAGTGCATGCTCTGGGCCAGCCACTGCCTAGGACATTTCTTAGATATTTGATCATCAAGTAGGTGCTCTTGTTTTAATTTTATTGAGACCAGAAAGGTTAAGTAATTCATCCAAGGTGAATGTGAGGCTTTATGAGAACTTTACAGTTGTTCTGTCCCTTCCCCCTCCTTGGACTATTCCTGAAACATGAAGGTCAGTTCCTTTCCCTGATGGCTGTATGGCAGGTCGTGCTTCATTTCTTTGTGGGACATTGTACTTGTATTGGTGCTGGGCATGCTGCTCACCTCTTCAGTGTTTTCACAAGTAGTGTCTGACAAACGGGGATCCAAGCCCTCCTGTATTTCAGGCTTTATTTTGGGTACCAAAATGCAAAGACAATCCATTAAGACTTAGTTCTTGGCCGCTCACGGTGGCTCATGCCTGTCATCCCGCACTTTAGGAGGCTGAGGCGGGAGGATTGCCTGTGCCCAGGAGTTTGAGATCATCCTGGGCAACAAGGCAAGACCTCATCTCTACAAAAAAAATTTAAAAATTAGCTGGGTGTGATGGTACATGCCTATAGTCTCAGCTACTTGGGAGGCTGAGGTGGGAGGATGACTTGAGCCTGGGAGGTGCAGGCCACAGTGAGCTGAGATTGGGCTACTGCACTCCAGCTTGGGTGACGGAGTGGGACCCTGTCTCAAAAAAAAAAAGACTTAGTTCTTCTACTTTTAAGGGGCTGGAAGTCTGAGAAGTAGACTCTTCCACACATAGAAAGTGATCTTAAAAGGGTGTGTGCGTGCTCTGTTTGTGGTTATATAACATTTACAGAAGGTGGATACAGAATGAGAAATCACTTGAGGTTGTTAGGATTTGCTTTAAAACATCCTTTATGTTGCATTTTTTTTTTTTCACCTTAATGAGGGGAAAAAGGGAGATAATTGGAAACAGGGGTGACCAGAGTGCTCTGGGGAGGCAGAGATACTGTAATAACTGTTGGTAACCAAGGAGGCCGCAAAGAAGAGAGGGTGTTTGTGTGGTAAGAGTGTGTTGCCATTCACCAGGTACGTGCCAGAGGCAAGGGGCATCAAGGCAGTGGGCACAGTTAGATGGTCTGCTTTGAGAGTTCATGGCTGATGGGATCCAGGGATAGCAATAGCTTATTGTGAAATTATAAAATGATGTGGTTCTGCCAGGCAAGGCACTACCCAGTAGACAAAGTGATCCTCCAGACCACGTGGTCAGCTCTCTCCCTGAAAGTTTCAACCTCAGTTTGTGTGTGTGTGTGTGTGTGTGTGTGTGTGTGTGTGTCTGTATCTGTCTTTGTCAGCAAAAGCTTTTATGAGATACGCACCATTTTTTCTTGTTATATGTATATGGGATATCTTTAAAGGAATACCCCAGGAACAACTAGTTGCCTGTAGGGATAGGAGATTTTGTTGTATTTCAAAAATAATCTGAATTTTTTTACTACGTGCATATATTGTTTATTCAAAGTTTTGTGTTTGTGGTATGTGTGTGTTTTTTTTTCCAGAGAGAAACAGACTTTTTTTTTTTTTTTTTTTTTGAGACGGAGTCTCGCTGTGTCACCCAGGCTGGAGTGCAGTTGCGTAATCTCGGTTCACTGCAACCTCCGCCTCCTGGGTTCAAGCGATTCTCCTGCCTCAGCCTCCTGAGTAGCTGGGACTACAGGCACCCGCCACCACACCTGGCTAATTTTTGTATTTTTAGTAGAGACGGGGTTTTGCCATGTTGGCCAGAGCTGGTCTTGAACTCCTGACCTCAGGTGATCACCCGCCTCGGCCTCCCAAAATGCTGGGATTAGGGGCTTAAGCCGCCACGCCTGGCCAAGAGAAACAGACTTTATGAACAACCACATGAGACAGTGAGACAGGTGATGAGGGCCTAAACTAAAACAATGACAAGCGTGGTGGGAGAGAGAGGGCTGGATTCCCAGCTTGGGAAGCCAGCTGTGCAGCGATGCTGTTAACCAGCATCTAGAAGGCAGAGCAGTGCGGGACTGGAAGTATGAGCATCTGCGGTGCATCTTGGTGGGATTATTTAGGAGACAGTTGGAAGTCTGAATTGGGAGCCTTGGAAAAAGGTCAGGGTTGATGACATTGATTTGGAAGTTTAGCCTGAAGCTGATGAGAATGCTTAGGGAGTGCTTAGAGAATAAGAAGAGGATCCCAGAGCGATCTTCCACTGGGGTAGAGAAGGAGGCAGCAAAAAACCAGAATGGTGGTTAGAGACACTGGGGAGCATGGAGGCCTGGTGTGTTAGTGTTCTGCAGAGGGACAGAACTGATAGTATATATATAGACACACATGAGTTTATTAGGGAGAACTGCCTCACACGATTGCAAGGTGAAATCCCATGATAGGCCATTGGCAAGCTGAGGAAAGAGAGAAGCTGGTAGCATAATTCAGTCCAAGTCTGCCAGCCTTGAAACCAGGGAAGCCAACAGTGCAGCTCTCAGTCTGAGGCCAAAGGCCTGAGAGAGCCCCTGAGAGGTGCAAGTCTCAGAGTCTAAAGGCCAAAGAACCTGGAGTCTGATGTCCAAGGGCAGGGGGAGGGGAGGCCAAGTGTCCGGCATGGCACAGAACAGAGCCAGCACGCGGACTCAGCAAGCTGCTGGTCCCCCTTCTTCCACATGCTTTGTGCTAGCCACGCTGGCAGCCAACTGGATAGTGCCCATCCATATGGAGGGTGGGTCTTCCTCTTCTAGTGCACTGACAAATGTCATCCTCCTCTGGCAACACCCTCACAGGCACACCCAGGAACAGTGCTTCACCAGCCGTCTAGGCATCCCTCAATCCAGACAAGTTGTTACCTAGGATTAACCATCACACCTGGAAATCTAGAGTGGAGTTTTGAGGTGCAGCACGTAAGCAGGTATGCAGTGCAGCAGAAAGGTCCAGGAGCTCCCTGGGAGCTTGAGGGTGGGCTGAGGCGTGAGTGGGAGAAGTGACAATGGTAGGTATGGTAGGTTTTTTTTTTTTTTTTTTTTTTTGAGATGGAGTCTCGCTCTGTCACCCAGGCTGGAGTGCAATGACGCAATTTTGGCTCACTGTAACCTCCGCCTCCTGGGTTCATGCAATTCTCCTGCCTCATCCTCTAGAGTAGCTGGGACTACAGGCACCCGCCACCACACCTGGCTGATTTTTGTGTTTTTAGTAGAGACGGGGTTTCACTATGTTGGTCTCAAACTCCTGACCTCGTGATCCACCCGCCTCGGCCTCCCAAAGTGCTGGGATTACAGGCGTGAGCCACCGCGCCCAGCCCGGTATGGTAGTTTTATGGTGAAGAAAAGGATAGTGATTCAGTCAGTATTTATTGAGAACCCCGTGTGCCAGGCTCTGTGCTAGGTATGGAGAATAAAGTGATCCCTGTCCTCAAAGACTGGACAAACTAGGGGAGGAGACAAGTATATACAAAGAGGATTTGAATGTGATTTGGTAGGTACAGTGCTAGAAAGAGGGTCTTAGGGGGCCGGATGAAGTGGCTCATGCCTGTAATCCTAGCACTTTGGGAGGCTGAGGCGGGCAGATCACGAGGTTAGGAGATTGAGACCATCCTGGCTAACACAGTGAAGCCCTGTCTATACTAAAAATACAAAAAAAATTAGCCAGGCGTGGTGGCGGCACCTGTAGTCCCAGCTATTTGGGCGGCTGAGGCAGGAGAATGGCGTGAACCCAGGAGGCAGAGCTTGCAGTGAGCCAAGATCATGCCATTGTACTTCAGCCTGGGCGACAGAGCAAGACTCAAAAAAAAAAAAAAAAAAAAATGAGGGTCTTAGGGGAAAAGAAAGGCAACTTAACCCCGCCTAGGAGATTGGGAGTTTCAGTTTGTGATCAGTGGAGGAGGTGACTTGGTGCTAAGCTAGATCTTAAAGATTAAGTAGTTAACTGGGAGGATTAGGAGTAATCTGGATGTCCCAGATAGTGGGAACAGTGTAAACATAGGGCAAGCATGGAGATAAGAAATTATGTGGGGCTGGGCGTGGCGGCTCACATCTGTAATCCCAACACTTTTCAGAGCTGAGGCAGCGAATCACTTTGGGCTCGAGTTCAAGGCCAGCCTGGTGCAATCTTGGCTCACTGCAACCTCTGCTACCCGGCCTCAAGCAATTCTCTCTCCAGGCTCAGCCTCCTGAGTAGCTGGGACTACAGGTGTGCACCACCACGCCCAGATAATTTTTTTGTATTTTTAGTAGAGACGAGGTTTCACCATGTTGGCCAGGCTGGTCTCAAACTCCTGACCTCAAGTGATCTACCCGCCTTGGCCTCCCAAACTGCTGGAATTGCAGGGGTGAGCCACCGCACCACGCCAGTTCATTGGCTTTTAAAGTATATTCAATTATAACAATATTACCATAATCCAATTTTAGAATATTTTCTGGACACACTGGTTTTCTTTTCATTTTCTTGACTTTTAAAAATATTATTTATTTTTTAAAGCTTTAACTGCAATATGATTTTTTAAATATTATTTTTATTATGGAAAATTTCTAGCCATAAAGAAGTAGAACTGTATAAGGAATATCCATGTTGAGCATAGTAATTTGGGGTCTTCTCTGGATAGAGATGTTCAACCAGTGAGGGAGTATCTTAGTTCATTTGGGTTGCTGTAACAAAATACCTTAGGCTGGATATTTATGAACAACAGAAACATATTGCCCATAGTTTTGAAGGTGCCATCTTTGAAGCACAGAACAAGCCCTCACCAGATGCCAAATCTGCTGGCACCGTGATCATGGACTTCCTAGCCTCTAGAGCAATGTGTTTCTGTTGTTTATACATGACCTAGTCTAAAGTATTTTGTTACAGCAGCCAAATGGATGAAGACAAATTGGTACCAGAAGTGGGGCGCTGCTATAACAAATACCTGAAGATATGGAAGCAGCTTTGGAACTGGGTAGTGGGTAGAGGCTGAAAGAATTTTGACGTTCATACTAGAAAAAGTCTACATTGTCATGAACAGGTCATTAAGCATAGGCGTGGTGAGGGCACAGGGGGAGAGCTGTAGAGAAAGCCTCAATCTTCTGAGAGATGCCCTAAGAGGGCGTGAGCAGAATGTTGGTAGAAATGTGGATGGTAAAGGCCATTCTGATGAGATCTCAGATGGAAATGAGGAACATGTTAGTGGAAACTGGAGGAAAGGTAATCTTTGTTATAAAGTAGCAAAGAACTTGACTGATTTGGGTTTGTGCCTGTTGACCTAAAAGAACAAGCCTAGGCAAAATTAATGTAGAGTTTATCTGGGCCAAGGTTGCAGACTGCAGCCTGGGACACACTTGTAAGTTGCCTTGGGGAGTGCTCTGTTTGGCCTTTGTTAGAAGCAGATTTTTAAAGGCAAAAGGGAATGAGGAGTAGGCTCACACAAAGTTGTTTGACAGGGGCCAGGCGTGGTGGCTTACACCTGTAACCCCAGCACTTTGGGAGGCTGAGGCGGGTGGATCACCTGAGATCAGGAGTTCAAGACCAGGCTGACCAACATGGTGAAACCCCATCTCTACTAAAAATACAAAAATTAGCTTTGGTAGTGGTGTGTGCCTATAATCCCAGCTACTCAGGAGGCTGAGGCAGGAGAATTGCTTGAATCTGGGAGGTGGAGGTTGCAGTGAGCCGAGATCACGACATTGCACTCTAGCCTGGGTAACAAGAGCAAAACTCCATCTAAAAAAAAAAAAAAAAAAAGTTGTTTGACAGGAATTCTCATTGGTTTACAGAGATAACGTGAATTAGTGACTGGCTATACATTGTTGAACTATAGGATATGAGAAATTACAGAAAATGCCAGTGTAATGCATTGTATGGCTACTTTGCATGAGTTAGTCTAGAGCTCACATAGCAAGTGGCTTCATGAGGTAATTATTTAGCTAAAGTGTGGAATGAGACATGACTGCTGTTGGATCTCATTGCTTCTCTGGGCTTGATAATTAAGGGGTGGGGCGGGGTCACATTCTTCAGATTAAAAATTTCTTGGCCAGGAGCAGTGGCTCACACCTGTAATCCCAGTACTTTGGGAGGCCAAGGCAGAAGGGTTAAGAGATCGAGACCATCCTGGCCAACATGGTGAAACCCCGTCTCTATTAAAATACAAAAATTAGTGGGGCATGGTGGCACACGCCTGCAATCTCAGCTACTTGGGAGACTGAGGCAGGAGAATTGCTTGAACCCGGGAGGCAGAAGTTGCAGTGAGCTGAGATCGTGCCACTGCGCTCCAGCCTGGTGACTGAGTGAGACTCCATCTCAAAAAAAAAAAAAAAAAAAAAAAAATTAGCCAGGCATGGTGGCGTGTGCCTGTAATCCCAGCTACTTGGGAGGCTGAGGCAGGAGAATCTCTTGAACCTGGGAGGGGAAGGTTGCAGTGAGCCGAGATTGTGCCATTACACTCCAGCCTGGGCGACAAGAGCAAAACTGTCTCAAAATAAATAAATAAATAAACTAAAACAAATAAATAAAAATAAAAGCTGCTTTTCTTTCTTATGTCCTAGTGTTTTCTGAGATAATTTAAGAGTGATGAAATAGGATATTTGGTGGATGAAGTCACTAAGCAAAGTGGTGGCATGGCTTCTCTTGATGGCTTATAGTAAAATGTGAGAAGAGAGAAACAAATACGGAATTTAAAACCAAAAGGGAAGCAGAACTTAAGCATTTGGAAGATTCTCAGCATGGCCATGTTGTAAAGAATGAAAAAGTAGGCTGGGCACAATGGGTTACGCCTATAATCCTAGCACTTTGGGAGGTTGAGGCAGGTGGATCACTTGAGCTCAGGAATTTAAGACCAGCCTGGGCAATGTGGTGCAACCCTGACTCTACAAAAAATTAGCTGGGTATTGTGGCATGTGCCTGTGGTCCCAGCTGCTCAAGAGGGTGAGGTGGGAGGATCTCTTGAACCTGGGAGATTGAGGCTGCAGTGAGCTGAAATTGCACCAGTGCACTCCAGCTTGGGTGACAGAGTGACAGCCTGTCTCAAAAAAAAAAAAAAAAAAAAAAAAAAAAAAAGAATAAATGTATTTGGAGAGAATATGAAGGATGTGGCCAAGCCATCCTTTGATAAGGAGACTAGTATAGATGTGGAAGCCAGGTACTAATCAAGACAATGGAAGGATGACCCTGAAGGCATGTGGGGGCTGTCACCCCCATCACAGGACCAGAAGGCCACGGTGTTGGGGGCAGAACCTTTTCAAGGCTCTGTTCCTAGCTTTCTGGGGTAGTGCTCCTTGGCAGCCCCAGGTAGTTTGGCAGCATCCACATGGTGCTGTCTCTGCTGGTTCACAGAATACACAAGCTTTTGGGGCATGGCTACTCCCACCTAGATTATACAGGATACCCTGAAGAGCCCAGGCAGAGAACTGCCATGGGGTAAGGCCTCTGCAGAGAGTCCCCATTAGGGCATTGCCTAGCAGAGCCATCGGGGTAGCGTTGCCTCTGAGACCCCAGACTGGTAGAGCCACCAGTGTGCAACTCCAACCAGGGAGAGCCACAGGCATGCAACTCCAACAAGTGAGGGCTGTTGCATGGGCTGTGCCCAGCAAAACTGTGCGGGCAGGGCGGCCCGGAGCCCAGCACCATGTCCCTGCCAGTATGTCCAGAAGGTAGGAGGACATAGAGTTGAAGAAGATTGTTCAGAAACCTTGAGATTGAATGGGGTTTGCTCTGTTGGGTTTTGGACTTACCTGGGACCTATTACCCCTTTCTTCTTTCTTATTTCTCCCTTTTAGAATGTCTGTCCTATGCCCATCCCACCATTGTATTTTATAAGGACATAACACATTTGATTTCACACGCTCACAGCTGGTGGGGAATTTGCCCCAGGATGAATTGTACTTTGAGTCTCACCCATACCTGATTGATTGATTTAAAAAAAATTTTTTTTGGGGAGGGGCAGAGAGAGAGTCTCACTCTGTTGCCCAGGCTGGAGTACATTGGCAGAATCTCGGCTCACTGCAACCTCCGCCTCCCAGGTTCAAGTGATTCTCCTGCCTCAGCCTCCTGAGTAGGTGAATTTCGGGTGCCTGCCATCATGCCCAGCTAATTTTTGTATTTTTAGTAGAGACAGGGTTTCACCATGTTGGCCAGGCTGGTCTTGAACTCCTGACCTCAAGTGATTCACCCACCTTGGCTTCCCAGAGTGCTGGGTTTACAGGTGTGATACACCACACCCAGCCACCCATATCTGATTTAGATGATAGATGAGACTCTGGACTTTAGACTTTTGAGTTGATGCTAGAACGAGTTTCTATTTGGGGCCATTGGGGTGGACTGAATGTATTTTGCATGTAAAAAGGACATGACTTTTGGAGGTTCAGGAGCCAAATGCTGTGGTCTGAGTGCTTGTGTTCCCCTAAAATTTGTATGTTGAAACTTGATCCCCAACATGGTGGGGCCTTTGGGAAGTGATTAGGCTGTGAGGGCTCTACTCTCAAGAATGGGGTTAGCGCCCTTCTGAAAGAGGCCTGAGGGACTTGTGTTGCCCCTTCTGCCATGTTGAGAATGCAGTGAGAAGGCACCATCTTTGAAGTGGAGAGCAGTGCCAGGTCTACTGGGGCCTGGATCTTGTACTTTCCAGTCTCCAGAACTGTGAGCAATAGATTTCTGTTGTTGGCCAGGTGTGGTGGCTCACGCCTGTAATCTCAACACATTGGGAGGCCGAGGCAGGCAGATCACCTGAGGTCAGGAGTTCGAGACCAGCCTGGCCAACAAAGCAAAACCCTGTCTCTACTAAAAATACAAAATTAGCCGGGCGTGGTGGCAGATACCTGTAATTCCACTACCTGAGAGGCTGAGGCAGGAGAATCTCTTGAACCAGGGAGGTGGAGGTTTCAGTGAGCCAAGATCACGCCACTGCACTCCAGCCTGGCAACAGAACTAGACTCTGTCTCAAAAGAAAAAAAAAATTTCTGAATCTTTGGGAAGCCCTCTGGGCTGGCGATCAATTTGGGAGTCAGTACCATGTAGTTCATAGTTGATGCGGTACCTTGCAGAAGCCAAGGAAAGCCTACACTTTTTTTTTTTTTTTTTTTTTTTTGAGATGGAGTCTAGCTCTGTCACCCAGGCTGGAGTGCAGTGGCGTGATCTTGGCTCACTGCAAGCTCCGCCTCCCTGGTTCACGCTATTCTCCTGCCTCAGCCTCCTCAGTAGCTGGGACTACAGGCGCCCACCACCATGCCCAGCTAATTTTTTGTGTTTTTAGTAGAGATGGGGTTTCACTGTGTTAGCCAGGATGGTCTCGATCTCCTGCTCTAGTGATCCATCCGCCTCGGCCTCCCGAAGTGCTGGGACTACAGGCGTGAGCCACTGTGCCCGGCCAAGCCTATGCTTTCTAAAAAAAGTTTGGAAGAGTTAATGTAAGGAAATTCAAAATGGACCTAACTCTGGAGAAGGGGGTCAGGGAAGGAGAGAGTTGGGGTGTGAAGTAGTGAAAATTAGAAAAGTTCCTGCTACATCCCTGACGCTACTAATGAGTAGTGATTGATGAAAGCAGAGATTTCCGTCCTTGCCTGAGAGCTTCTAGTCTGTTGGGGAAGAAAAGATACACCAACAGCAGCTGGCTAGAAGGCCAGTTTCTTCTTTTTTTTATTTTTATTTTATTTTATTTTGAGACGGAGTCTTGCACTGTTGCCCAGGCTGGAGTGCAGTGGCGCACCGGGCCTACTGCAGATCATGCACCTTCCCGTTCATGCCATTCTCCTGCCTTTAGCTTTTCCTGGTGGCTGGGACCATGCACCCACCACCACCATGCCCGCTATAATTTTTGTATTTTTAGTGGAGACGGATTTCACTGTGCTAGCTTGGTGATGGTCTCATCTTCTGGACCTTGATCTGCCCGCTTCTAGCCTCCTTAACTGCTGGATTATAGGTGTGAGCCACCGCACCTGGCCTTTTTTGTATTTTTTTTTTTTATATGGAGTCTCGCCTGTCGCTTCAGGCTGGAGTGGCGGACTGCTCACTGCAAGCCTGCCTCCCGGGTTTACGCTGCCATTCTCCTCTGGCTCTAGGCCCGAGAAGCAGATCAGGCGCCGCCACCACCAAGCACTTATTTTAGCAGAGACGGGTTTCACCTGTTAGCCAGGGATGGTCTCATCTCCTGACTCGTGATCCGCCTCTGCCCTCCCGTGCCACAGCCTGAGCCACCGCTACCGCCTTTTTTTTTTTTTTGAGAGGAGTCTGACGTCACCAGGCTGAGTGCAGTGGCCGGATCTCAGCTCACTGCAAGCTCCGCCTCCCCGGGTTGCATTCTTCTTGCCTCTGCAGCCTCCCGAAGGGAGTAGCTGGGACTACAGGCTCACCACCTCAGCCCGCTATTTTTGTATTTTTAGTGAGACGGGTTTACCAGCAGCTTAGGATGGTCTCATCTCCTGACTGATCCTCTGGCTCAGCCTCCCAAAGCTGGGATTACAGGCTTGAGCTGACTACCGCCCTGCCTTCCTTGTATTTTTGAGACGGAGTTTTGTTGCCCAGGGCTGGAGTGCAGTGGTACAATCTCGGCCTTCAATGCAATCTCCACCTGGGCTCCATGCAACTTCCCAGCCTCAGCTGAGTAGCTGGACAGGCACCTGCCACTACGCCTGGCTAACTTTTGTGTTTTTAGTAGATACAGGATTTCACCATGTTGGCCGGGCTGGTCTCGAGCTCCTGACCTCAGGTGATCTGCCTGCCTCAGCTTCCCAGAGTGCTGGGATTACAGGCATGAGCCACTGCGCCTGGTAGAAGGCCAGTTTCTAAAGGTGTGTTGCAGAGTCCATGTCAGTTCTAGGAAGAATCAAGCAAGAGAAAAGTGTGGTTTATTTAGGACTAGTCAGGCAAGCGCAGTCTTGAGCCAGAAGGGAAGGGGCTTTACAGGTAGGAGTGGGGAGGCAGCAAGATCGTGTGTCTGAGACAGTGTAGAGGGGACAGGCCAGAAGGAATGTCAGCTGAGCCGGGGAGGTGTCGCTGGGTATGATCCAGTGCTAGAGCCTGTCTCTCGCTAAGCCTGCCTTCTCTCACACAGCCCCCTCTTCTGTCCCTGGCTTCTCAGCATGAAACTCCCCCCAGCCACATGGTCACGTTCCTCTGTGTCACTTTCCTCCATTCAGCGCCTCCCATACCCCTTCCTGCTCACTGGTCCCCCAGCCCTGCTTCCAGACACAGTAACCTACATTTGCTTCCTGCATTCGCCTCCCCCTCCTGTGTGTTGGCTTCTGTCTCTTCCACCGAAAGTGTTTTCCCCAAGGTCCTCAGTGACTTCCTCAGCTTTGGGAGACCCCTCTGAGTCCTCTTCTGTAGCATTTGGTGCTGTTAATCATCCCTTCTGTGACTTTCCTTTGACGGACGTACAGATTGGGAGATGGCACTACACAGCCGGGAAGTGGGGGTGAGGACCTGGGGGGGTGTGAGAGATGGCCAGGCTCCAGCCCAGAGGAGGAACTGCAGGTGGGTGGCCGGCGAACTGCCAGGAGGGAGGCCCTGAAGCCAGAGGAGAAGCGGGTAGCACCATGTCAAGATCAGAAGCCACGTTGGAAGAAGCAGAAAGGGCACTCACGCTTCCCCTGCAGGGGCTGTTGGCTCTCTTGATGAGAGGCTGGTGAGGACAGAGCTAGGGAAGTGGGTTGGAAAGCGAAGTGGGGACAAGGAAGCAGCTGCGGATCCCTGCACAGTTTAGGGAAGAAGTTTTGCCGTGAAGAGGAACACAGGTGGGGGGGCCTCTAGAGGGGTTTGGAAGCTCTTTTGTGTTTTTTCAAGATGAGTTCTCCTCAAGTATGCTTGTTCACTGGTAGAGGAGAAAGGATCATCTGACAGTCAGAGGGGAGATGGAGTTCAGAACACAAATGAGGGACTGTTTTTCCCTCTTTAGGATGAAGGCAGAGGTGACAGGCGTTGCTCTACAGAGCTTGTAGTTTTGATGGTGTGAATAAAGGCTCTGGCTTCCCTTCTGAGTGAAGTAGGAACCTCAGATATCGGCTAATAGGACCCAGGCCTGGATCTGAGGGCAGCAGCAAGGATATTGAGGAGAGAGAAGGTTTGAAGTGTGCTAAGGGAAGGCTAACGAGACAACCTGGCTGCATGGTTGTAGCACGTCTTGCTGTTTGTGACAGTGCCGTGTAAAGTAAACCCTGTCCAGTGGTGGGGCTGTTAATAGGGCTCAGGTGCGGGCATGTGCAAGGTGGGCCAGTAGTCTGTGTTACCGGGCAGCACATCTGTACGGGTTTGCTCAGGTGCGGGCATGTGCAAGGCAGGCCAGTGGTTTGTTCTGGGCGGAAGGTATCTGAGTTACCAGCAGCACATCTGTACGGGTTTGCTCAGGTGCGGGCATGTGCAAGGCGGGCCAGTGGTTTGTTCTGGGCGGAAGGTATCTGAGTTACCAGCAGCACATCTGTACAGGTTTGCAGCAACCTCACTTCCTGCCTGTTAAGAATTCGTCTCGGGCACAAGGCGGGAAAAGAGACCGAGGCAAGTTTCAGAGCAGGAGTAGAAGTTCATTAAGAAGCTTCGGAACAGGAAAGAAAGGAGAAATACACTTGGAGGACACCCATGTGGGCACTGAGGTCCAGTGTGGTGTTTAACCTTGATCCTAGGACATTCTAGGACGAAGGCTGGCCCCTTTCCCATGATTCTTCCCTCACAGTGAGCTGCCTACATGCACAGTGCACTCCTTACCCTTGGGAGGTGGGCACACAAACGGTGTGTAGAAAGTTGTACGGATGCCCATCTGAGGCTTTCTTCCCTGTTCTGGTGATGTGCCCCCGGGAGGCCATGCTCTGCCATTTGGTCTCTTAATGTGCATGCTGGGGAAGGTGCGTTTCTCTGGTGACTGCATTCAGTTAACACTTTAGTGCATCAGGTGTGGACCATCAGGAAATGGCCTCTTCCTGGCAGCAGCTGCCAATTCATCACTTTTAGAGAGGCAATGTGATAATTGCCAAACCATCACCCAATATTCCTAGTGGGTAGGGGAGAGCCCTCTCCTGCCCTGCTTGTGCCTGTCTAACTCCCTATAACAGTTTCAGCCAGGATTCCTGCTTTAGCAGGAGAGAATAACCCTTTCTGTGCCAATCCACACCTTCCCCGATCTCACCACTGAGCTTGCATCTTCTGTCCACACCTTCACTTTCTTTGTTATGGCTCACTGGGGTTCTTTCCTTTTTCCTCACTTAGCAGATAATCTCTAGCCTCATCAGTTCCCAAGACTTTAGCAACAGCCTGCGTGCTGATCATGCTCAGATTTATCCACTTCCAATCTGTGATCTAAACTCCAGTTTTATTCTTTTATGTGGTTTTAGCTAATGCAACTAAGGAGGCTAAAGCAACTTCGTCCTGGATGCTAATTCACCGTGTTCACTTCTGATTAATTCCAGTTCTGGGAAGGACTCCAAGATTTCCAGTTTGTCTATTGTTCCTTGTGTAAGAGTACATACTGACCAGAAATCCTGCCCTGGGGTCACACAACCTTGATGCTATCATACTTCAGTTGTCCAGTTGTCTGAACCACCCCTTCCCTATGGTATACAAGCCCTGGGGGTACTGGCACCAGGATCCACCATCTGGCCTCACCGCCACCCAAGACACAGAGGTAGCTTCTGTTCCTAGGTCTCTAAATGTTTCTAAGGGGATGTGTTCTCTATATGACAATGCATTGTGTAAAGCTGTGGTGGCAAAAACAGTGTCATACATGTGGGACAACATAGATCAATATCACAAGCAACTAATGAAAAAGAAATTGGTCTTCATAAAAATTAAAAACATGTGCTTCCAAGGACACAACTCAAGACAACTGGCTGGATGCGGTGGCTCACACCTGTAAGCCCAGCACTTTGGGAGGCCAAGGCAGGTGGATCACTTGAGGTTGGGAGTTTGAGACCAGCCTGGCCAACATGGTGAAACCCCGTCTCTACTAAAAGAAATACAAAAATTAGCTGGGCGTCATGGTGCATGCCTGTAATCCTAGCTACTCGGGAGGCTGAGGCAGGAAAATTGCTTGAAGCCGGGAGGCAGAGGTTGCAGTGAGCTGAGATTAAGTTACTGCACTCCAGCTTGGGCGACAGAGTGAGACTGTCTCAAAACAAACAAACAAACAAACAAAGACAACTAACCAAACTTTAAAATGGTAAGATACACAGATGGCCAACAGCATATGAAAAGATGCTCAATACCATTAACCGTTAGGGGCACACAAATCAAAACCACAATGAGACTCTACTTCAGACTCACTAGAATGGCTGTAATCAAAAAGAGAGAGGCCAGGCACGGTGGCTCACATGTGTAATCCCAGCACTTTGGGAGGCCAAGGTAGGAGGATTGCTTGAGCCCAGGAATTCGACACCAGCCTGGGCAACATAGTGTGACCCTGCCTCTGCCAAAAATAAAAAAGACAGAGAGAGACAATAGCACGTGTTGGCGCAGATGCAGAGTGGGAACGCACATTGCGAGTGGGAATGTAAGATGGTCACCCCGTTGGAAACAGCATGCAGCTCCTCAGAAGGCTAAACACAGTTTATGTTTAATGTGCTTATTAAGATAAACAGAGTGTAGTACGTTAAAAAAAATACACACGTTAGTAATTCTACTCATAGATATGTACCCAGAAATGAAAACATGTCATGAATACAAAGAAGGAAACAACAGACACTGGGCGGGGGAGGGCGGGAGGAGGGAAGAGCAGGAAAGATAACTGTCGGGTACTGGGCTTAATACCTGGGTGATGAAATCGTCTGTACCACAGACCCCCATGACACGTATTTACCTGTGCAACAAACTTTCACATGTATCCCCAAAACCTAAAAAATTTTTTTTTGTTTTTTTGTTTTTGTTTTTGAGACGGGGTCTCACTCTGTCACCCAGGCTGGAGAGCAGTGGCGCAGTCTCAGTTCACTGCAAGCTCTGCCTCCCGGGTTCACGCCATTCTCCTGCCTCAGCCTCCCAAGTAGCTGGGACTACAGGTGCCCAACACCACACCTGGCTAATTTTTGTGTGTGTGTTTTTAGTAGAGACGGGGTTTCACCGTGTTAGCCAGGATGGTCTCGATCTCCTGACCTTGTGATCTGCCCGCCTCGGCCTCCCAAAGTGCTGGGATTATAGGTATGAGCCACCGTGCCCGGCCCAAAACCTAAAATTAAAAAAGAAAGGCCAGGCGCGGTGGCTCACGCATGTAATCCCACCACTTTGGGAGGCCGAGGCAGGTGGATCACCTAAGGTCAGGAGTTTGAGACCAGCCTGGCCAACATGGTGAAACCCCATCTCTACTAAAAATACAAAAAGTAGCCGGATTTGGTGGTGGGTGCCTGTAATCCCAGCTACTTGGGAGGCTGAGGCAGGAGAATTGCTTGAATGAGAGAAGCATAGATTTCAGTGAGCAGAGATCACGCCACTGCACTCCAGGCTGGGCAACAGAACGACTCTGTCTCAAGAAAGAAAAACAAAAAGAAAACATGCCCACACAAAAACTTGTACACAACGCTT
This sequence comes from Papio anubis, assembly GCF_008728515.1. Classification (NCBI taxonomy): domain Eukaryota; kingdom Metazoa; phylum Chordata; class Mammalia; order Primates; family Cercopithecidae; genus Papio; species Papio anubis. The sequence continues at coordinate 46,828,381 of NC_044993.1, read as the reverse complement.
ATAGCAGCATTATTCATAATAGCCAAAAAAAATGGATGTAACCCAATGTCCATCAGCTCATGAATTGACATGTAAAATGTGATATAGCAAAACAATGGAATGTTATTTAGCAATAAAAAGAAAGTGCAGGCCTGGCATGGTGGCTCACGCCTGTAATCCCAGCACTTTGGGAGGCCGAAGCAGGTGGATCACCCAAGGTCAGGCGTATCACCTAAGGTCAGTTGTTCGAGACCAGCCTGGCTAACATGACGAAACCCCGTCTCTACTAAAAATACAGAAATTAGCCAGGCGTGGTGGCGGGCGCTTATAGTCCCAGCTTTTGGGAGGCAGGAGAAACACTTGAACCCGGGAGGCGGAGGTTGCTGTGAGCCAACATCGTGCCATTGCACTCCAGCCTCAGTGACAGAGTGAGACTCCGTCTCATTTAAAAAAAAAAAAAAAAAAAAAAAAAGTGTAGACTACATAAACCTAAAGAGACAGAAAGTAAATTAATATTTGCCTGGGAGGGGGTGGCCGTGTACCATGTATTTAAAATGTGCAACTCATTGGTTTTTAGTATATTCAGAGTTGTGCAACCATCAGCACAATTTTAGAACATTTTCATCACCTGGCAAAAAAAACAAAACAAAACAAGACAAAAACCCATATTCATTAATAGTCACCGTCCTTTCTCTCCCAACCCTTCCCCACCCAGCTTTCTATGGATTTGGCTATTCTGCATATTTCATGTAAATGGAAACACAATATGTGGTCTTCCATGACTGCGGCTTCTTTCACTTAGCATAATGTTTTCAGGGTTCATCCATGTCATAGCGCGTCTCAGTACTTCATTTCTTTCTACTGTCAAGTAATATTCCACTGTATGGATAATATCACACTATATGCATTCATACATATAGTGTGATATTGTCACTCTTGTCTCTTTTTTATCATAGGTGTGAAGTGGTGTCTTCAGTGGTTTTGACTTGCATTTCCCAATGGCTAATGATACGGAGCATCTTGTCATGTGCTTGGTGGTCATGTATATGTCTTCCTTGGAGAACTATCTATTCAGATCATTTTTGTATGTGGGCTGAGGTAGGGAACCAGATTCATTCTTTTACATGTGGATATTCAGTTGTCCCAGTACCATTTGTTGAAAAGATTATTCTTTCCCCACTAATTTGTCTTGATGCCCTTGTTGAAAATTAGTCAGCCATTTCTGGTCTCTCAGTTCTATTCCATTGAACTAGATGTCTTTGCTTATGCCGGTACCACACCATCTTGATTACTGTAGCTATCTTTTTTTAAGTTAAAAAATATATAAAGTGGAGGGGGGCTCAGGCTCGTCTGGACCCCTGGCTGCAAGTGATCCTCCCGCCTCAGCCTCCCAAAGTGCTGGGATTACAGGCGTGAGCCTCTGGGGCCTGGCCACAATTGATTTTTGTTTATTGATCTTGTGTCTGCAACTTTGCTGTGAGTTCTAACCTTGTTCTTAGTCCTAATAGTTGTTTATTGGATTTCTTAGGGTTTTCTGTATACAAGGTCATGTCATCTGCAAATGGAAATAGTTGTCCTTCTTCCTTTCCAGTCTAGATGCCTTTTATTTCATCTTATTGCCTCATTGCCCTGGCAAGAGCCTCCAGAACAATGTTGACTAGAAATGACAAGGGCCCATGCCCATCTTGTTCCTGATTGAGGGGAAAGCTTTTAGTCTTTCACCTTTAAGTCTGATATTCGTTATGGGTTTTTCATAGATGCCCTTCATCAGGTTGAGGTTCCCCTCTATTCCTAGTTTGTATGTTATTATACTTTTAAATAACAGCAACAGAGCCTGTAAGAAGATACGAATAAATACATGGAGAGAGGTTCACAGTTCATTAAGTGCGGGGAAGAGTTTGCTCCATTCAGTGTGAATCTGATCTCTGAGTAGGAGGATGTGTTAGTTGAACAACTATTTAAAAATATATATATATAGAGGTTGAGGCGGGTGGATTACGAGGTCAGGAGTTCGAGACCAGCCTGGCCAAGATGGTGAAACCCCGTCTCTACTAAAAATACAAAATATTAGCCAGGTGAGGTGGCAGGTACCTGTAATCCCAGCTACTCTGGAGGCTGAGGCAGGAGGATTGCTTGAACCCAGGAGGCAGAGCTTGCAGTGAGCAGAGATTGTGCCACTGCACTCTAGCCTGGGTGACAGAGCAAGACTCCATCTCAAAAAATAAAAAATAAAAATAGAGACAAGGTCTTGCTATATTGTCCAGGCTTATCTCAAGCTCCTGGACTCAAACCATCCTCCTACCTTCACCTCCTAAAGTGCTGGGATTACAGGTGTGAGTCACTGCACCCAGCCTGAACAAACTTTGTAAGATGCAGGCTATTGTACAAAATTTTAGCACCCTAAAAATATCTCCTCTTATTTTATCAAATATACCTTTATCTTTAGGCATATGTCTGTTTTCACCTAGTTATAACTTACACTTTTGACTATTTTTGGTTGTCTTTTTACTCTTGTTCTAATTATCTTTTCTTTTTTTTTTTTTTTTTTTGAGACGGAGTCTTGCTCTGTCTCCAGGCTGGAGTGCAGTGGTGTGATCTCGGCCCACTGCATCCTCCACCTCCCAGGTTCAAGTGATTCTCCTGCCTCAGCCTCCTGAGTAACTGGGACTACAGGCGACCACCACCACGCGCGGCTAATTTTTGTATTTTTAGTAGAGACAGGGTTTCACCATGTTGGCCAGGATGGTCTCGATCTCTTGACCTCGTGATCTGCCTGCCTCGGCCTCCCAAAGTGCTGGTATTATAGGCATGAGTCACCACACCCGGCCCTAATTATCTTTTATTGTACAGAAGCATTTTATTTTCATCAGAGTACATTAATCTTGATTGAGATATTTTACAGTAGTTAATTTCTCTTCCCATGCTTGCTGGGCGTGGTGGCTTATGCCTGTAATCCCAGCACTTTGGGAGACCGAGGCAGGCGGATCACCTGAGGTCAGGAGTTTGAGACCAGCCTGGCCAACATGGTGAAACCCCATCTCTACTAAAAATACAAAAATTAGCCAGATGTAGTGACACACACCTGTAGTCTCAGCTACTCAGGAGACTGAGGCAGGAGAATTGCTTGAACCAGGGAGGCAGAGATTGCAGTGAGCCAAGATCGCACCACTGCACTCCAGCCTGGGTGACAGGGCAAGACTCTGTCTCAAAAAAAAAAAAAAAAAAAAAAATTATCTTCCCACTATAAGAAAGTAACAGTGTTTTATGACTTGGAAAGTGTCTTCATATAAAATCTTATTTGAATCTCCCAAAATACAGCAGAGATGATTCCCATTTTACGGATTAAAATATGGAAACCAGAAATGTTTGAATCATTTGTCAGGATATTGGCAGCAGAGCAGGGGCCAACAGTATGCTGTCTTTTTAAGGCACTTAATATTGACTCCTTGACTCCTTGACTTGGTCAAACATATGACATTCAAACATATCATTAGGGTAGAGGAGAATCTGAGGATAGCTTGCCACTGTATTCATTTCTTATGGCTGCCATAACAAGTTACTGCAAACTGGGTGGCTTAAGACAAGAGAAATTTATTCCATCACAGTTCTAGGGGCCATAATTCCAATCAAGATGTCAGCTTGGTTGCAAAGACAAGGGATTGGTTGCTTCTTGGAGGCTTAGAAAGGGCTGTTACTCCCTGCATCTCTCCTGGCTGGTTGGGTGGCTGCTGGCAGTCCTTGGCATCCCTTGGCTTGCAGCTGTCCAAGTTCAGTCTCTGCTTCTATCTGCACCTGGCTGTGTGTCTGGATTAAGGGCACACCCTATTCCACTATGACCTCATCTTAGTGATATCTTAAATACTTCTGCAAAGATCCTAATTCCAAACAAGGTTACATTACAGGTACCACAGTTAGGACTACAATGTATCTTTTTATTATTATTATCTTTTAAAGAGATAGGGTATCATGTCGTGTAGGCTGGAGTGCAATGGCGCAATCATAGCTCACTGCAGCCTCGACCCCCTAGGCCCCAGTGATCCACTCACCTCAGCTTCTCGAATAGCTGGGACTACAGATATGTGCCACTATGCTGGGGCAAGTTTTTAATTTTTTTTTTTTTTTGAGACGGAGTCTCGCTCTGTTGCCCAGGCTGGAGTGCAGGGGCCGGATCTCAGCTCACTGCAAGCTCTGCCTCCCAGGTTCACGCCATTCTCCTGCCTCAGCCTCCCGAGTAGCTGGGATTACAGGCGCCCGCCACCTCGCCCGGCTAATTTTTTTTGTATTTTTAGTAGAGACGGGGTTTCACCGTGTTAGCCAGGATGGTCTCGATCTCCTGACCTCGTGATCCGCCCGTCTCGGCCTCCCAAAGTGCTGGGATTACAGGCTTGAGCCACCGCGCCCAGCCTAATTTTTTTTTAAAAAAACGGGATCTCACTGTGTTGCCCAGGCTGGTCTCAAACTCCTGGCCTTAAGCAATCCTCCCACCTTGGCCTCCCAAAGTGCTAGGATTACAATGTTAGCCTCCAGGCCTAATGTATCGTTAGAGGAGGTACAGTTCAGCCCACAGCAGCCACTAACAGAGTTTTCTTCTGTCCTCACTCCCCCACCAGGCGCCCCTGTAGACAATGGCCCTCGTGTCTGCCGATTCCCGCATTGCAGAACTTCTCACGGAGCTCCATCAGCTGATCAAGCAAACCCAGGTAAAAAGTCACCACTTTCCATTTCCAGGTGGGAACACAGGCTTTGATGCTGAGCTGTGAAGTGGGGGTGGTGTTTGTGTTCAGAGAGATTGGACACGCAGGAACCAAAATGATGTAACAAAGGTGAGAGGAAGGGAATTTGGGGTATGGCTACCATTCCTGTTGGATTTTCCACATGTACAGGATTTCATGATTCATTTTGTTTGACAGCTGTCCTGAGATAGAATTCACACGCCATACAATGCATCCATTGAAAGTGTATAATCCAGTGGTTTTTCGCAACTCACAAAGTTGTGCAACCATTACCACAATCAATTTCAGAACATTTTTGGCACCCAACAAAAATGCCCCATATCTTTCCTTACCTTACACCCTATTAATTCAGGCAAACAAAAACACTCTTTTTCTTTTTTGAAACGGAGTCTCACTGTGTCATCTAGGTTGGAGTGCAGTGGTGTGAGCTCGGTTCACTGCAAGCTCCGCCTCCTGGGTTCAAGCAATTCTTCTGCCTCAGTCTCCCTAGTAGCTGGGATCATAGGCACACACCACCATGTCCGGCTAATTGTTTTTGTATTTTCAGTAGAGATGGGGTTTTGCCATGTTGGCTGTCTCTACTAAAAATACAAAAATTATGTGGACGTGGTGGCGGATGCCTATAATCCCAGCTACTCAGAAGGCTGAGGCAGGAGAATCACTTGAACCTGGGAGGTGGAAGTTGCAATAGCACCACTGCACTCCAGCCTGGTCGACAAAGCAAGACTCTGTCTCAAAAACAAAAAAAAGCCATTTTCCCCCTATTTGATATCTTTTCTTTCACAGATACAAGGGAGATGTGTATTGGTGCCTATACCTCACTTGGGCTATCAGCATGCCCCACCGTATTTTGCCCACGATAATCAGGGTTTATAGCTACACAGGGATCAGCTTGCTGGCAGTTGTGCACCACACAGCCAGGAAGGAGTAGATCCCAGAAATTCCTTCCCAAAAGATACCATTTTTAGGCGTAACCTGGAGAGTAAAAGTCAGAAGATGCCGGCACTCATTGCTAAGTGAAAGATGCCAGTCTGAAAGGTTATGTGCTGTCTATTCCAACTGTAAACAAAAAACAAAACTAGAGAGAGTGAAAGGATGAGCGATAGCCAGGGCCTTGGGAGAGACAGGATGAAAGGGATGGATAGGTGGGGCACAGAGGATTTTAGGGGGTGGAACTCTTCTGCATGGTACCGTGATGGTGGGCACACAACATGATGCGTTGTCCAAACCCATAGAACTACAGAACACATGGAGTTAACCATCATGGGGATGGATGTCGTTAATTATCTAACAGTATCGGCTCATAAGTTGTAGCAAACGCACCACACTAATGCAAGATGTTAACAATAGGGGAGACTGTATAGGGCAGAGCAGGTATACATACGGGAGCTCTGTGCCATCAGCTCAGCTTTTCTGTAAACCAAAACTGCTCTAAGGAAGAGTTTATTAATAAAATGAATTGTAAAATAAAGGAAAAAAGGGCCGGGCGTGGTAGCTCATGCCTGTAATCCCAGCATGTTGGGAAGCTGACGCGGGTGGATCACCTGAGGTCAGGAGTTCGAGACCAGCCTGGTGAACATGGCAAAACTCCATCTCTACTAAAAATTAGCTGGATGTGGTGGTATACGCTTGTAATCCCAGCTACTAGGGAGGCTGAGGCAGGAGAATCACTTGAACCTGGGAGGCGGAGGTTGCAGTGAGCCAAGATCGCACCACTGCACTCCAGTCTGGGCGACAAGAGTGAAACTCCATCTCAAAAAAATAAATAAAGGAAAAAAAAAGATACTGGCAGATTGCGCATTCCATTCAGTCATCCACAGTTAGACCAGTTTATCATCATCCCATACAACCAGGGTGTCCCTCAGACAGCTGCCACCGAGTTCCCAGACTCCCATCTCACATCAGCTTCCAAAAGCAGGTGTGGTCCTGACAGACACAGGGCTTCGCCCTTTCAGGCACCCGGTGTAACTGACCTCTCTCTGAGCCTCTCTTAAGGTATGAATACAATGGATTTCCCTCATCGCATAACCCATTTAATTTGTTCTGTTAACTCGGCTACTATTTCTCCTCTCCATTTATGATTGGTTTTCACCCAAACTTTTCCACCTTTGGAAGGGATGTTAGCTTTGGCCACTGTACCTGGTCCAGATTGCAGTGGCAGCAGTCTAGCACGTGTCCCCGCTGACCCCAATCCATTCCCATTTGTATAGGGTGGGGCCACACAGGTATAGACTATCGGCCGTCTGGAGCACTAGGCAGCTATGTTCACTGTTAACCTCATTTTGCAGGTTGTGGTAAAGGCACAACCCACCCGTCAGGCACTTAAAAATTCTCACACGAAGGCTAAAAAGCATAGTCATAATTTCTTGCTTAGGAACCATGTCAGTTTCCAGCATCTTCAGTCACAGCTCTGCTCCCAGGACCACTGATATGGGAGGAATTGCACCAGTGTTCTTCCCCACTCCTTCTTCCCCACATCAGTTGATCCTACCTGTATGTGTCAATTTCTGGACTCCGGATTCTGTTCTGTTGATCTATATGCCAGTACCACACCATCGTGATTACCATAGCTTCATAGTAAATTTTGAAATTGGGAAATGTGAAAAAAAACAAAAAAAAAAAAAAAAAAAAAAAAAAAAAAAAAAAAAAAAAAAAAGAAATTGGGAAATGTGAGTTCTCCAACTTTTTTTTTTTTTTTCCCCCAAGATTGGGGATAATCTGGGTCCCATGAATTTCCATATGAATGTTTGGATGAACTTGTCAATTTCTGCAAAGAAGTCAGCTAGACTTTTGATGGGGATTGCATTGACTGTATAGATTGATTTTGTCTCTTTGATAAAGGACTATTGTTAAAGATATCACTTATGATTTAACTTTAATGCCCTCTTTTTTTTTTTTTTTTAAACAGAGTCTCACTCTGTCACCCAGGCTGGAGTGCAGTGACACAATCTCAGCTCACTGCAACCTCCACTCCCAGATTCAAGCAATTCTCCCACCTCCACCTCCCACATTCAAGCAATTCTCCCACCTCAACCTCCAGAGTAGCTGGGACTATAAGCACATGCTACAATGCCCGGCTAATTTTTGTATTTTTAGTAGACGCGGGATTTCACCATGTTGGCCAGGCTGGTCTTGAACTCCTGACTTCAAGTGATTCGCCCACCTTGGCCTCCCAAAGTGCCGGGATTACAGGCTTGAGCCACTGCACCAGGCCCTTTAATGTCTTTTGTAATGCTTTTGCATTAGTCAAAGGAGAAAATCATCTTGAACTCCTGAATTTGGATTTAGAAAATCAGGTCCATAGCCGGGCACCCTTGCCTGTAATCCCAGCACTTTGGGAAACTGAGGCAGGTGGATCACGAGGTCAGGAGTTCAAGACCAGCCTGGCCAAGATGGTGAAACCCTGTCTCTACTAAAAATACAAAAAATTAGGCCGGGTGCGGTGTCTCATGCCTGTAATCCTAGCACTTTGGGAGGCAAGGTGGGCAGATCACGAGGTCAGGAGATCGAGACCATCCTGGCTAACATGGTGAAACCCCTCTCTACTAAAAATACAAAAAATTAGCCAGGCATTGTGGCGGGCGCCTGTAGTCCCAGCGACTCAGGAGGCTGAGGTAGGAGAATGGCGTGAACCCGGGAGGCGGAGCTTGCAGTGAGCCGAGATTGTGCCACTGCACTCCAGCCTGGGCGACAGAGCGAGACTCCGTCTCAAAAAAAAAAAAAAAAAGTTAGCCAGATGTGATGCTGCGTGCCTGTAATCCCAGCTACTCGGGAGGCTGAGGCAGAGAATTGCTTGAACCTGGGAGCCAGAGGTTGCATTGAGCCGAGATCACGCCACTGCACTCCAGCCTAGGCAACAGAGCAAGACTCCATCTCAAAAAAAAAAAAAAAAAGAAAATGAGGGCCATGTTTTGGGGATGGGGACTCTGGCCTGGCTCGCAGGGTGCCACAGCAGCACAAAGGGCCACCGTCATGTCCTGCCGCTCTTTTCCTTACAGGAAGAGCGTTCGCGGAGCGAACACAACTTAGTGAACATCCAGAAGACCCATGAACGGATGCAGACAGAGAACAAGAGTAAGTACCTGGGCTCAGGAGAGAAAGGGGATGAGATGGGGCTGGGGTGGGTATGGCCAGGACTGGGACTTGAGGTGGTCATTGTATTCAAAATAGATGTGCATGTATCTGCATATTCCAAAATGCAGCAGGGGGGACAGCTTTCCCTTAATCTGGGTGACCTGAAGAGCTAAAATCCCTCCACCCTGAGGATTCGAAAGGCACTGAAATGAGGCTGTATCTAGGGAACCTTGCCCTTAGAACGCACAAGCTCCCCAGTTAGCTGGTGTTTTCTAGAAAGGAGCTTTGTTCCCAGGCGGCCCCTGCATATGCCCTGAGGCCCTCAGGTGGTCAGATTCTGGGGCTGGGGCTTTCTTACTCTGGGCAACTCTGAGAATTGTGTTTTCCTGGGTCCTGACAAATCATTTTCTGTGCGTGTCATGATGGGGAAAAGGTAAGACAGTTCTCTCGCAGATGTAGGGATGGCATTTGTACCATATGGAAATGTGGATTCGTGGAGCCTGGGGGCATCCGTCTGGGGAGCACTCCTGAGCCAGCAGAGCTCTGACTGAAGCTATGGCCTCTCTGTGCCTCCACAAGTGTGATTCCGGTGCATGGAAGCAGTGCCATGCTACTGTGCCTGCCCTGGCCCTGCATCCTAATCCCTATGTTTCCTCTGCAGTTTCTCCCTATTACCGGACAAAGCTGCGTGGCCTTTATACAACCGCCAAGGCCGATGCAGAGGCTGAGTGCAAGTGAGTACTGTGCTCCCACTCCCCCCCCGCCGCTCCCTCCTTGCCTCAGGGCTAGGCTGCAGGCACATTTGGACCAAGTCCCCAGCCTGCCTTCCTCCCATGGATAAGCTGATTGCTACTCCCGGCCTCTCCCTTGGGTCCGGCATTTCCTGTCCCACTGCTAGGCCCACTCTTCCAGTTACCTCTGCTGCTAACGCCTTTACAGAAGGCAGCAAGGCGTGAATCAACACTGCCATTTACTGGTTCTGTGACCTTGGCAGAGTCATTAAAATAGGGATATCAGGGGCTGGGTAGCTCAGATCTGTAATCAAAGCATTACAGAGGTGATTGGGAGGTCGAGGTTAGAGATCACTTGAAACCAGGTGTTTGAGACCAGCCTGGGCAACAAAGTGAGACTTCGTCTCTACAAAAAAATGTTTTAATTAGCTGAGTGTGGTGGCATGTGTCTGTAAGCTTGGCTGGGAAGTCATGCTCACATGACCTAAAGGTTTTATGGTTCTGAGATGGAGAAGTTTCACTTCCAGAAAACTGCTGCTTTTAAAATGATCTTAAGGCCGGGTGGGCACGGTGGCTCATGCCTGCAATCCCGAGGTGGGCGGATCACCTGAAGTTGGGGGTTTGAGATGAGCCTGGCCAGCATAGCAAAACCCCATCTTTACTAAAAATACAAAAATTAGCCAGGTGTGGTGGCGCACGCTACTTGGGAGGCTGAGGCAGGAGAATCCCTTGAATCCAAGAGGTGGAGGTTGCAGTGAGCTAAGATCGTGCCACTGTACTCCAGCCTGGGCAGCAGAGGGAGGCTCTGCCTCAAAAAAAAAAAACTAAAATAAAATAATCTAAAAACATTGTTTCCTTGAATCTCTACAGTGAAACTGCAGTAACTTTAGGAACTTGAACATTACATTCCTCTCCTTTGAGAACACACTGGTTCTCAAGTCTGACTGTGCGCAGAGGCTCTGTTTATTTGGGGGGGATCTCCAACATTGGTATTAACTATCTGACATTTCCTCACTAGGAGGATTCAGGCTTTACACTTTTGGCACAGAAGAGATATCTCTGGTGGATCATATTAGGCGGCATAGGATGCTGTCTGTCCCATTGGTTAAAGTGGTATCTTCCACGTTTCTCTTATATCAGATTACTGCTGTTTTCCATTGTGTGATTGATTGATTGATTGATTGATTGATTAAGACAGGGTCTCACTCTGTCATCCAGGCTGGAGTGGAGTGGCATGATTATGGCTCACTGCAGCCTCAAACTGCTGGGCTCAAGTGATCCTCCCGCCTCAGCCTCCTGAGTAGCTTGGACTATAGGTGCATGCCACCACCCCACCTAATTTTTGTATTTTTTGTAGAGATGGGGTTTCGCCATGTTGCCCAGGCTGGTCTTGAACTCCTCAGTTCAAACATTCCACCCACCTAGGCCTCCCAAAGTGCTGGGATTACAGGTGTCAGCCTCTGTACCTGGCCTTCGTTGCATAATTAGTAAGTGTCTTGTAGGGAGATACTTTGAGACTGTAACTATCCCGTTTATATCAAACACACTAGTTTTAGCATCCATTTGTGATTTGTGCATGAAACAATTGAGATTTTTTAAAGTTCCCCCAGGAGATTCTGATGCCCACCAAGGTTTGAAAGCCACTTCAGTAACACGTCACAGAAGACAATTTAGGACAGGCTGCATAAAACTATGTCCTCCAAACAGGCCTGGCACCAGTGATGAGACTCTCAGAGTTCTCTTTGGCCCCATGGCTCTTGCTCCTTCTCTGCTTTCTGGGGTCCCAGTGCTCACAGCCTGAGGTGACACTGGCTGGGCCATCCCTGCATCGTACGCAGCAGGCAAGCTGTTTCCTATCCCTGTGTTTTTTTGGCTGCCCTTGGCCTACCTCCATCTTTTGGCCCTGGCCTGGTGACGTCCATGAGTCCCATGCCCTGGGGCACCCCAGACACCTCCTGAGATGCTGCATCATGCCCAGTTCCTATGCGTCTCCCTCCTGCCGCACAAAGATCTTTAGAACTCTGGGTCATTTCAGAAGCGCTTGCCAGAGGAATGGACCAGGGTTTGCCATGGTATCGGGGGAGAATAAAATGACCCAAAGTGGAGTTTGTGCTGCTGACTGCTGTGGAAATATTCTTATTTTTTTATTTTTATTTTTATTTTTTTTTGAGACGGAGTCTGGCTCTGTTGCCCAGGCTAGAGTGCAGTGGCCGGATCTCAGCTCACTGCAAGCCCCGCCTCCCGGGTTCACGCCATTCTCCTGCCTCAGCCTCCCGAGTAGCTGGGAGTACAGGCGCCCGCCACCTCGCCCGGCTAATTTTTTTTTGTATTTTAGTAGAGACGGGGTTTCACCGTGTTAGTCAGGATGGTCTCGATCTCCTGACCTCGTGATCCGCCCATCTCGGCCTCCCAAAGTGCTGGGATTACAGGCTTGAGCCACCGCGCCCGGCCAATATTCTTATTTTTTTAAATGGAGTTTTGCTCTGTCACCCAGGCTAGAGTGCAGTGGCACGATCTCGGCTCGCTGCAAGCTCTGCCCCCAAGGTTCAAGCGATTCTCTTGCCTCAGCCTCCCAAGTAGCTGGGATTACAGATGCCCGCCACCATACCGGGCTAATTTTTGTATTTTTAGTAGAGAACGAGTTTTGCTATGTTGGCCAGGCTGGTCTCGAGCTCCTGACCTCAAGTGATCCCCCTGCCTCAGCCTCCTAAAGTGCTGGGATTACAGGCGTGAGCCACCGCAGCCAGCCCTGCTGTGGAAATACTCTTTGGGAAGATTTCCTGAGATTTAGGATGAAGAAGCCTGACTTCAGCAAAGCTCTGTGTTTGCTTCTGCTGGGTTCCTTGGGTTCCTGCCACCCTGGAATCCCCATAAACATCACAGAGGCTTCCTGCGGATGCAAGGCCATGCAGCGGTCTGTCTTTGGGTGCAACCTTTCAGAAAGGATGAGTTCCTTCCACCCAGTACTGCTCTGAGCCAGCACCTCTCCCCAGAGTCTCCCCTCCTTTTGCGTGACCTGGGGTAGACCTGAGGCCCCCTCTCCTCATTTCAGGAGGTTCTGGCAGCCTTTCTGCAGGGTTTGCCGAACGCCGCTTGCCTGTGTCCTTTCCTCTCTGGGATCCTGTATTCTCTTAGTTTTTGGCCTGCTGCTTTCTACCACCTTATTTTTTATGTTCTTATGACTAAAAAACACATACTGAAGATTTCTAGTTTTCTTTTTCTTTTTTTTTCCTGAGATGGAGTTTCGTTCTTTTTTGCCCAGGTTGGAGTGCAATGACGTGATCTTGGCTCACTAACCTCTGCCTCCCAGGTTCAAGCGATTCTCCTGCCTCAGCCTCCCAAGTAGGTGGGAATACAGTTACAGATGCTCGCCACCACGCCTGGCTAATTTTTGTATTTTTAGTACAGATGGATTTTTGCCATGTTGGTCATGCTGGTCTTGAACTCCTGACTTCAGGTGATCCACCCTCCTCGGCCTCCCAAAGTGCTGGGATTACAGGCGTGAGCCACCACACCCAGGCAGATTTCTAGTTTTCACCAGTGAGGTTGGTCTGAATAACCCAGCCTGCCTTGACCAGAACAGGAAACTGCACACACCTGTCATTCCACCTGCGCAGGAGGGACTGCTGGAGCCTGGGACCAGCCTGGGCAATGTAGGGAGACCCAAAACAGAAAAAATGGAAATGAAGTCTATGCTATGTGTGTCAACCAAACCCTCTTTCTCCCTTCTCCCCGCCCTCAGCATCCTTCGGAAAGCTCTGGACAAGATCGCGGAAATCAAGTCTCTGTTGGAGGAGAGGCGGATTGGTGAGTGGGAGAGGATGTGCTGGGAGGTCCTTTGCTAGGACAAGGGAGGCTCTTCGGGCAGCAGTCACCCTCCTGTGGGGGCCTGCAGCCACCGCCTGCTGGGATCCTCCCACGGAGGCTCTGCCACTGAGAAGGGACAGGAGATCATTCCCAGCGCCCAGAGGCAGGGGTTACCCAGTTCTCCCTCAGCAGCCAGAGATCATCCCACTGCAGCCCCTCATCACCTGCCCCTTCTGGGGCCTGGGCCAGTCACCGCCTCCTTCCTGCCATGGCCCACGCCCATCTCTTGTCCTGGCTGGTTTCTGCAGAGCCACCCACTGTGTGTCGTAAAGCCAGCCTTCCAGACCCCTTCAGCCTGCATTAGGCTCTCCTACCCGTCTGCCCTCCCAACAGTCTCACGGTGGGCAGGATCTTGGCACGTCAACGTCCCCACACAGCTATACTGGTTCTGTGTGAAGTCAAGTGGGGTGTCCAGCCGTGCCTAAGGAGGTTGAAGGTGCACATTTAATTGTTGTGGCTCTTTTTTTTTTTTTGAGACAGAGTCTCGTTCTGTCGCCCAGGCTGGAATGCAGTGGCTGGATCTCAGCTCACTGCAAGCTCCGCCTCCCGGGTTTACGCCATTCTCCTGCCTCAGCCTCCCGAGTAGCTGGGACTACAGGCGCCCGCCACCACGCCCGGCTAGTTTTTTTGTATTTTTTAGTAGAGACGGGATTTTACCATGTTAACCAGGATGGTCTCGATCTCCTGACCTTGTGATCCGCCCGTCTCGGCCTCCCAAAGTGCTGGGATTACAGACTTGAGCCACCGCGCCCGGCCTGTTGTGTTCTTTTTAACTTTCTATTGAATTACAACGTATATTAATAGGAGAAAAGTACATGTAAGTGCAGAGTTCAATGAAATATTCACTAACTGAACACACTTCTGTAACCAGCATTCAGATCAGCAAACACAGCCTGAACAGCACCTCGGAAACTGCTTGCTTTCTTCTGCTTCCTCCCCCTGGGTGCGCGCTGTGCTGCCCTCTCACTCAACTGTGGTTCAGCACAGCAGCCCCTATAGGTGTTGACACGTGGCCGATGGGGTCACAGTCCTGCTGGGCCCTTGGGCTCACTCAGGAACTGGGTGCTCCCAGGGGGTCCTCCGACAGCTCAGTGCAGCATGCTGGGGGGTCAGGGCCAGCACCTGTCCCTGGGGCCTCAGGCCTCCCTTCCTTCCCACAGCGGCCAAGATCGCAGGTCTCTACAATGACCTCGAGCCACCCCGAAGACCACAGCAGAGGGGTGCTGGATGACCCTGCTGCAGCAGCGTCAGCTGATGACCCTGCTCCCTGTGGATCGGCCCGTGACAAGTGAGGGCAGCAGCTGCGGTGGGAGGGCTGGTGCCCAGGGGCTGGGACTGGCCCCTTTGTTCTGCTCACAGGCCCCCACCCTCTGTGGGGCCATCCCCCACTAGGGGACTACGTGGCCAGACCTGGAGACAAGGTGGCTGCCCGGGTGAAGGCCGTGGATGGGGACGAGCAGTGGATCCTGGCCGAGGTGGTCAGTTACAGCCATGCCACCAACAAGTGAGTGACACCAGCCCCAGGGCTGCTTTCTGGTCACCGAACTTGCCTGGGCTGCCGCTCCGCTTCCCGTCTGCACAGCAGGAGAAAAGCTCCCCAGAGGGTGCTCCCCAGAGGCCAACTGTGCAAGGAGCACCAGGTCCTCCCCCATCCTCACTCCCCGACAGGGACTGCACCCCTGGCTGCATCCAGCGTTTTCCTCCTTTTGTCCACAGGTATGAGGTAGACGACATCGATGAAGAAGGCAAAGAGTGAGTGTCTAGGCCAGGGTAGGGCACGGAGCCTGGGGGCAGCCTAATGGCTGGGAAGGAGCATCCCCACCTGGCCACATGTTGATATAAGCCCCTCTTCTCCCAGGAGACACACCCTGAGCCGGCGCCGTGTCATCCCGCTGCCCCAGTGGAAGGCCAACCCAGAGACGGACCCCGAGGCCTTGTTTCAGAAGGAGCAGCTCGTGCTGGCCTTATATCCCCAGACCACCTGCTTCTACCGTGCCCTGATCCACGCACCCCCACAGCGGGTAAACCAGCCTCCATGGGAGACAGCCATGGGTGATGTCAGGAACAGGCTGATCAGACAGACGAGGGGTCCTCTCCCCCCTCCCTCCCCTTGTCCTCATCTCACAGGCTCCAAGCTGACAGCACCCACCAGCTGCCCTCCCTCTTCCACTCCAGCCCCAAAGGTCACCATCCCCTTGCAACCCCTGGCAGTCTTGGCAAGCCCTGAGTCAGCAACTCCCTTTCTGCATTCCTAGGAGAACTAGCTCTGAGATGGGAAGCTCCTGCCCTGAGCCCCAGGCTCCTACCCCCTTGTGCTCCTGGTGACATGGGACACAAGCCACCTGAGGCTAGGATCTCTACCTGCCACCATCTGGGTTGCCCTGGGTCCCTGAAAGGCAGCAGACCCTCCAGCTATGGCCCCATTAGGAAGGGAGTCAGCGCCCCTTCCTCTCCCGACCCTTTTCACTGCCCTGGGTCTCCAGCCACTGAGAAAAGAGCTGTGTAGCAGCAGGGACTGGGCCAAGACATCTTGACCCCAGAGTGAAGGATGATGAGAGTGGCTAAGAGTCCACGGCCCAGAGGCTCCTGTGGTCTAGGCTGGGAGAAGGGGGTGCCTGTCCTGGCCTGGGGCTCTCTGAGCAGCCCTCCTGTCTGCCTGCCCCACAGCCCCAGGATGACTACTCGGTCCTGTTTGAAGACACCTCCTATGCAGACGGCTATTCCCCTCCCCTCAATGTGGCTCAGAGGTACGTGGTGGCTTGTAAGGAGCCCAAGAAAAAGTGACGCTGCCTGGTGGACTCACCATCCCCCAACGACACAGGGCAGGCAGGACAGCAGAGGATGTGCTGGGATTAAACAGACATTCCTCCTCCACTCGTCTCCTGGGTTTTACTTCTCCAGACCCTCTCCCCTCTCCAAATAGGGCAAGTTGGGGAGCTGGAGTGGGAAGGTGGCCATATTTGGCCACAGTGGGTGATCACTCTTTCAGTTCATGGTTTCTCTTGGCTTAAAATGGAGACTCTGCATTGAACACAAATCATACTTTATTCTTGAGCCGCTTGGTCAGGCTTGATTCGCACACTCCCTCAGCAGTGACCCCGGGAGCCCCTCTCACAGCTCAGAGCGGAAGCTGAGGCTGCAGCCTGCCATCTTCTCTGCATAGTCCTCATCGAAGCGCTCATTCTGCGCCACGGTGAAGGTGGTCTTCCAGTCCCCAGTCATTCCTGGAGGAGGAAGGCAGGGAGCAAAGCTGGAGTCTCATCCCAGGGGAGGCCCCGAGTGCCTATGGGGAGGCTCCAGCCGCTGCTCCCACCCGCCCCAAACCCCCGTGCTGGCCGGCACCCACCTTTCCTCATGAAGGGGGAGATGCTGTGGTCCATGAGCTCCTGGGGGATGGTGGTGTAGTTGGCCATAGGGTTCTTCTTCATCTCCTTGAATGACGTGTGTTGAACCATGAGGTCCACGGTCTCCTCTGGCAGGGAGCGCCCCACAAACTCCAGGATCTTCCGAATCTCCCTTTTGGGGTTCTGAGGAGCAGAGGCTCCTCAGTGGAGGCTAGGTTTGCTGATTCAGGAAAATAAAAGGGGTCCCCTTCTCTAACCTCAGAGGGGAACTGGCCACTTCCACTAGAAACCCCACAGAGCCAGCTCCTCGACCCCCGGGGCCCCGGTCCCTGGGATAAAATGAATTGCTCTCTGCCCTGTGATCCCATCATGAGCTGGGCTTGGCTCCTATGGGTGAGGACCGGGATGGTCTTCCGTGACTGTGGCCCTGGGTGGCACACCCTTTGGTGGGGATAATCAATAGGAGTAAGTATCTAATCCATGGCCCCCCATGCAGCTGACTCAGCTGCGGGAGATGAGAGCTGTGTGGGGTCCGCTGCCAGGTGGGGCTGTAGCGGGGAGGCCTGGGCCAGGGAGGCAGGATGCGGAATCTGGGCCTACTATGGGGGCCACCCAGGAATGGGGCTGGGCAGCCTTGACGGGTCCCTGTGAGGTGCCTGCCCTCAGGTGTCACATGAGGGGAAGCATCACAGGTGATCTCACCTCCTTCATGTTTTCATAGAAGAGGTAGAGAACAGGGTGGGTGTGGCTCAGCTCCCACCACTCCTGCACGTGCTGGTACCAGGACCCGTAGGACACTGGAGAAGCGGGCAGGGGGCAGCGACACAGGGTTACTGTGCGTTGTAACCACCACCTCTCGGCTCCACACCCTTCTTCCTCCCGTCAAACCCACCTTCTCCGGCCATGAACTTCTCCAGGAAGCTGTCCCAGGTCCCAGGCTCAGGGTGCACCTTGGCCATGTGGTAGAAGTGGCAGTGGTGGAGACCACACATCTCCTTTATGGGCAACATAGACCCACCCAAGCGGGGCAGAAGACTGACCCCAGCACCATCACCATTATTGGTCCGCCACAGGCCAGCTCATCTCTTGGTTTGGCAAAGGAAGAACCTGAGGCTTAGAGGCTGACCTGCTTGAGATCTCATTGCACCGGTAGGGCCAAGCTGGGATCTGAACCCTGCTTGAAGCCAAAACCCTGCCTGGTCCTCTGAGACCATCATATTCTAAAGCACATAATCATCTGCATCAATGCTACAATTCCTGGATCTGGAGCAAGGCATTGCCTCGGCCAGGCATGTTCACCACTACCAAATTTTGTGGGCCTGTGAGGACCTACCTCTACCTTTCTTAGATCTACACTGAAGTCTCATGTTCTGGTCATCAGACCAAGAGGCAGACAGTCCCCTGTCATGGAAGATGAGACAAGGCTGGAGGGAAGTGAGGCGACTTTCAGAAGAACAGGACTGGGGCTAGCTGAGCCGGGCCTCCTTCCCTGGATTCACATGCCCCACACCTTACCTGGACCTTTGATTTTTCTGTTTGTTGTGTGTGCTAGGATTTTTAGACTCTATCTCAGGAGCCCTGAGCTCTGAGATTCTGTCTCAAAAAAAAAAAAAAGACCTTGGTCTTTCTTTTTTTCTGTCGCCCAGGTTGGAGTGCACTGGAGTGATACAGCCATCAACGCTGACCTCCTTATGTGGGCTTAAGCAATCCTCCAGCCTTGGACTTTTGAGCACCTGGCACTGCAGCGCCATACCACCATGCCCTGCTGATATTTTGTATTTCTTATAGAGATGGAGTCTCCCCATATTTCCTGGGCTGGTCTAGAACTCCTGAGCTCAAGTGTTCCACCCACGTTAGCCTCCCAAAGTGCTGACATTACAGCAGTGAGCCATCACAGGTGGCAAACCCTTTTTTTTTTTTTTTTTTTTTTGAGACGGAGTCTCGCTCTGTTGCCCAGGCTGGAGTGCAGTGGCGCAATCTCGGCTCACTGCAAGCTCCGCCTCCCGGGTTCACGCCATTCTCCTGCCTCAGCCTCCCGAGTAGCTGGGACTACAGGCGCCCGCCACTGCGCCCAGGTAATTTTTTCTATTTTTAGTAGAGACGGGGTTTCACCATGGTCTCGATCTCCTGAGCTTGTGATCCGCCCGCCTCGGCCTTCCAAAGTGCTGGGATTACAGGCGTGAGCCACCGCGCCCGGCCGACAAACCTTTTTTAATATTTGTTTGAAACGAAGTCTCGTTCTGTCTCCCAGGCTGAAGTGCAGTGGCATGATCTCAGCTCACTGCAACCACCGACTCTCAGGTCAAGCAATTCTCACACGTCAGCATCCTGACTAGCTGGGATTATAGGCGCCTGCTTCAACGCCTGGCTAATTTTTGTATTTTCAGTAGAGATGAGGTTTCTTCATGTTGGCCAGGATGATCTCGAACTCCTGACCTCGGGTGATCTGCCCACCTCAGCCTCCCAAACTGCTGGTATTACAGGTGTGAGCCACAACAGGCCCAGCTCCCCCCCTTTTTTTTTTTTCCTTGAGACAGTTTTACTCATGTTTCCCAGGCTGCAGTGCAATGGTGAGGTCTCAGTTGACTGCAACCTCTGCCTCCCGGGTTCAAGCAATTCTTCTGCCTTGGCCTCCCAAGTGGCTGGGATTACAGATGTCCGCCACCACACCTGGCTAATTTTTTTGTGTTTTTAGTAGAGATGGGGTTTTGCCATGTAGGCCAGGCTGGTCTCGAGCTCCTAGTCTAAAGTGATTTGCCTGCCTCAGTCTCTTAAAGTGCTGGGATTACAGCCGCGGAGCCACCAAGGCCGCCCCTCTTTTATTCTTCATCTTTTGAGACAGCTCTCTCTGTCACCCAGTCTGGAGGCAGGGTGACCTGGAAGCTCGCTTCCACTCTTGAACTCCCTGTACTCAGGTGATCCTCCCACCAGCCTCCTGAGTAGCTGCTGGTACTACAGGCACACAATTACCATGCATAATCAGATTTTTTTTTTTTGGACGAGACTGGTTTGGAACTTCTGGCTTCAAGGGATCTTCCCACCTCAGCCTCCCAAAGTGCTGGGATTACGGATGTGAAACACTGTGCCCAGCCTCACCTTGACCTTCTGATCCAACAGAGTCTGGGTCAGCAGAGCCAGGGGCAGGTGTGTCTTCAGGAGCCGCAATGTGTACTTTCTCAGAGTCTCCATCCCTGAGCAGTGTGGGTCAGGGAAGGTCTGGGTGAGCCAGCCCCAGCCCTGTCTTCCTCCCCTCCCCTTGCATCCAGGACACGGTCACACACCTGAGGGAATCCCTGGGGCTTTGAACTCAAGGAAGGGCACCCGCATGAAGATGGGAGCTCGGCGACACTTCTCCAGGCCTGCAGATCAAGTGTCCAGAATCTGGCTCACCCAGGTAGTCCCTGAGGGAGGGAGATGGGGAGATGAGCAGGCTGAGGGCACAACTCAAGCAAGGGCTGGGCTGTGGGGACTACTGATGCCTGGGAGAGGCAGGGTCTCCTCACTCCCCAATGGACTTGGGGCAAGCGATGAGCAGGTCACCGGCTCAGCCCGAAGCCTGCAGGGGGTCCCAGTGCCTCTGCAAAGTACTTGATGAGCGGAACCCCCTTCACGTACTCCAGTGGCGGGCGAGAGGTGTCCTGGATCAGCTCCATGTTCCTGTGTCAGGAGCCAGAGCCAGGCCCACTTCCTTTAACACCATCACAACAGCAAGAAAGCGGCATTCTTGCTTTCAGGGAAGTCACTGAGGCCTAGGGAGGCTGAGTGACTTGCCTGCACTCACAAAGCCAGTCAGTGGCAGGGCTGGGGCTGAAACCCCGTCGGCTTCTAATGCGGTGGTTCCCTCAGCCTGGCCACACCTTTCATTCACCTGCAGAGCGGCTCAGGAATCCCAGGGCCTGGGCCATGGTGCAGACTAGTGAAAGTACCTCAAAGGGCGCAGGGGCCTGGTGATACAGTGAAAGCGTGTGACGGTCTCCAGGAGAGTCCAGCTGCACTGAGGAAGCTCTAGGGCCTGGCTGTGCTGTCTCCCTACCAGCCAGTGCCCTTTGTCTCACCATTTCCTACTGTGAACCCCAGCCTCCACCCAGTGTGGGCCTGTCCCCGAGCGTTCTCCTGAGTTCCCTGTGCCCCCCACATGTGGAAACCTCCCAGGCTGACCAGGCCTGTGATCCACTTGATCAGCCAGAGTCCATCCGGCCCCAGGACAAACATGGCCCACTGAGCAACTGAGTTGGTACTAGGGGCCAGAGCCTGCTGTGGGAATGAACAAAACTGATGACTCAGCAAAAGGACGAGCCTAGGCAGGTGGTTCCCGCCTGTAATCCCATCTCAGGAGGTCGAGGCTAGGGAGCTGGAGAGACCAATCTAGCAGCATTGCAAGACACCATCTCTAAAAATCTTTAAAAATGTTTTAAAAAATTAACCAGGCAGGATGGTGGGGCCTGTAGTCCTAGCTACTCCAGAGGCTGAGGCAGGAGAATCACTTGAGCCCAGGACCAGGCAGCGCAGGTGGCCAGGATCCTGCTGCAGCACTCCAGCCCCTGGGTGTGACAGCAGGACCTGGCCTCCCCAGAAAAAAACAAAAAAAAAGCAAGGGAAGGGGATTCACGCCGGCCGGGGTTGTCTGAAATGGGATATCCATGGGGAAAGGGCAGGGATGGGAGAGGCCTCGGCTTCTGGAATGTCGGAGCCTGAAGCTGAGCAGGGTGAGGGCGCCCTGGGCCATTCCAGTCTGTCACTCACCTGAGCTCTCGGGAACCTGGCCTTGTGCCCTCCTCACCCGCAGTGGCTGAGTGTGGGTGCAATGTGGGGAATGCAGGGGTGTTGTCTGTGCTGAGGGTTTTGTAGGTCCAGTGTGGGAGGGATCTGGAGCTAGGGCCGGACTTAGATATGCTTCCGGAAGGAAGGGGTGGGGTTGGGGGTGGAGGAACTTCTCCATTACCCTCCTTAGTATGCCAGCTGGAGACAAGCTTAGAGTGATCTCCAAAGCCACGACTGGGTTTGGTGTGTAGAAAACAGAAGAATGAAAGGGGAAAGGGCCCAATGGTTTGTTTTTGTTTTTTTTAGCTGTCACGGGGCACCTGA
Organism: Papio anubis; assembly: GCF_008728515.1. NCBI lineage: Eukaryota > Metazoa > Chordata > Mammalia > Primates > Cercopithecidae > Papio > Papio anubis. The sequence goes on along the minus strand of NC_044993.1, from coordinate 46,806,568 downwards.
CCTGCCCCTGCCAAGCCGGCCAACAGACAAGCTTTTTCTAATTGACCCAGGCAAGAGAAGGGAGGGATTGGAGGAGAAAGATGGGATAGGTAGGACCAGGAAAGGTCACCTACCTGCCAGCTCCAGGCCAGTCTTGAAGGCGCCAGGGGTTCTGGCCCAGTGCAGCCCACAGGACCCCAGCAGCCCATGCACTCCAGGCTCTGACCACAAGGCCAGTCTGGAGTGAGGTGAGTGGGCAGAGTGAAGGGGCAGGAGAGGAGCATAGTATGGATGCATAGAACAAGAAAGAACAAGGACAATGCAGTCCCCTTGCCCTGGGAGCCAGCCCCAGCTTCATGGCTCCCAGGGGACCTCACAGAGCATCAATAGAGGATCCTAGATGAACCCCGGCAGGTACCTTTCTTTCCCTGGGTTTGAAGGAGGCTCCACAGACAGAGGCCAGAGGAAGTTGAGGCTTGGAAGCCACAGGGCTCTGTGGAAGGAGGGCATCCCCCCATCCTCCTTGTTCTTTGTCCTCACTATTTAAAGTCCAAGGTCAAGCTGGGTGCGAGACAGGTAACCAACCATCTGAGTAAAGGTGAGTCTCCCAAGCCTTCCAAGAGCTGCGTGAGCTCAGAGGCAAGCGGGGAAAGCTGAGGCATGGGGCTTCCAGGCAGAGGAGAAGCTGCTTCCCTGCTAGGGCCACAGGCCCCTCTTCCCTCCTCTGTGCCCTTGAGGAATCCCCATGACTGGCAGGTCCTCAAGCTACTAGCTCCGCCCCTGCCATAGCAACCTTCAGGAGGCCCCCTTGACTCAGACTTTGCATTGCACTCCAGTAACAACGGGTCGGACCCATACGGGGTGGCACAGAAAAGAGGCAAGAATATGAGATTAATAGAGTGGTAGCAAGTGAATAGAAAATCCCAGGCAGCAGTTTCACATGACCAGAAGAAGGAAACTTGAAATAGCTGCATATGCTAAGGGCCAATAAGTCCCTGAAAAATAGGATGAGGACCATCTATTTTCTACGACTAACCAGACACAACATGGCCGTATTTGATGTAGGTTTCACCTAGGATCTCATTGTACGATCAGTAACATACGAAACCACACACCCGCCAGTGCCAAGACGGCTCCAGGAACACCTGGATTTGGGTGTAAATTGTGGCACCACGGTCTTGAGGAATCTTTACCTTTTCCTGGAATCTTCATGAATATATCCCTCTTTAGTTAAAGAAGCCCATAAAGGTCAGTCCCAGACCTCGTAGGGCATGAGACACTCTCTCGAGGACCCCCACATTCCCCTTCTTGAGTGAGTCCTTTTGCTCTGCAAGAAATCTCCCTACATTCATGACTTTCTGACTTGTCCTGAAATTCCTTCTGGCTAAGGTGTCAACAGCCTGAAGACTGATCGAAGTCGATATCCCACCGGTCTTTGAGGACCTCCCCTAGGCCACCAGTATCTGGAGGGGGTTAGGGACACTGAGGATCAGGTCTGCAGCAGGGCTGTCCAGTGTGCCTGCAGAGGCAAGAAGGTTGGTCACAGGCAGCCCAGGGCAGGGAGTTGGGCAGGAGGCCGGGGCCAAAGCCCTCACATCTTCTAATTCTGAGTCTTCTATTTCCTTCGTGCCCATCCGGCACAGCCAGATCAGGTCACCCAAAGCAGTGACATCTCATAGCTAAAAAGGCATGGGGCCGAGAGAGATACAGAGTCAGGCATCACAACCCCCCTCCAGGCTCAGCCCTGAATACCAAGATCAGGACTCGGCTGCCCCGGCCTGGATTGCACAGCTGGGTACCCTCTTCCCAGAGCTGGACCAGGCTGGGGCTGGGGTACTGGCACTCACCTAGGGCATTGGCCCTCTAGGGGCAGAAGCTGCCCTGGTTCTTCCTGAAGGAACTCCTCTGACAGGCAGATCACATGGGCTCTTAGCCAGCAGCCAGGGTTGGGGCAACACAAGGGCCTCTTCATCCCATCCCAGGCAGCAGGCAGGTAAGAGACAAGGAGGGAGAGGGAGCTGGTGGCAAGCCCCTCCGTGCAGCAGGCACTGTTCCGGGCATCACACAGCTCCATCCCGTGAGGAAGGGGTGACTGTTATTTGCATCTTATGGATGAGGAAATGGATGTGGGGGTTTAAAATCCTTGCCCCCTGGGACTAAGCTAGTGAACGTCCTGTGAGCATCAGCAGCGATTGATTGAGTCACAGCCTCACCACTGCAGCCGGACCTGAACTTCCTCACAGCTCAGCAACACCCAGCAGGTCACTGAATTTCCCCAGGGCAAGTCCTCTACTCACTCACAATTAGCGGGAGCTCAGTAGAAGGCGCCTGTCGTCCATTATTTTATTGACTATTTCTTGGCCATCGTCTCTGTGCTGAACTTTGTTCTACAGCAGTGACAAGAGCTGTCCTCGGGCAGTTTAGTGCAAAGGTTGGGGTGGGAGAGACTAAAGAGAGCAATAAAACACCTAGCAGGTCAGATAATAAGTATTCTCGGAAAAGGAGCGGATGGGGAAGTACTCAAGAGGTGCAATTTTATTTTATATTTTTAGAGACGGTGTTGCTCTTTTGCCTGGGCTGTAGTGCAGTGGAGCGATCATAGCTCACTGCAGCCTCCAACTCCTGGGCTCAAGCGATCCTCCCACCTCAGTCTCCCCCGTAACTGGGACTACAGGCATATGCCACCATGCCCGGCTTATCAGAGCTGCAATTTTAAATCGGGAGCCAGGGAAGACCTCCCTGTTCAGGTGGCAGGTTATCAAGATAGAAGGTGTAGAGAAGAACCTTCCAGTCAAAAGGAAAAGGCAGGTTCTGCTGTGCTCAGGAATGGCCAGAAGTACTATCATCCCCATCTTAGAGACGGGGACAGGGTCGCAAAATTGTCAGGGCGTTTCCTGGTTCCTCAACAAACAGCTGGATCCGAAGTTGTCTGGATGGTCGAGCATCGAAGTTGTCTGGACGGTCGATCATCGATGGAGCCTCCGTGCCTGGAGCGGACCTCCCCCGGAGCACGCGGGAGCTCAGGGCGCACAGGCCTGTAGGTTCCAAGGTCCGGCTTAGTCTCAGGCTGGTCGTCAGCAAAGGGACCTGCGCGGCTCCCTGGGACAGAGGAGGCCCGAAGGCCAGTGGCCAGTACGGTGCGTCGGGCGGAGGTAGGGGTGCAGCAGGAACGGGAGGCGCACCCAGGGCGGGGGTGCCAGGCCCACTCCAACCGCGGCAGGGTACGGGGGCATCAGGGCAGCTCCTGGCAGGGGTCGCACCCCAAACCCCTACCACTAGCGGCCGACGGCTCTCCTTCCTTACCCGCCGAAGGGCTGCCACGGCGGACAGGAAGCTGTGCACTATGAGCGCTATCTCCCTGCGGAGGAGAACGGGAATGTCCCTGGGAGTCCCGCCGCTCTCCACCGCGGGTCCCCTCCAATCCCACCCGAAAGTGAGGTCCTCATTCCCCGCCTCAGCAGAGCCCCAGGCCCCGCCCCTGCCTGAAGTCGCGCCCCCTGCACTTGCCCACCTCAGGCCCCTCCTCCAACCCAGGTACCCACCTGTCCCCACTCCTCTCCCTCCTGCGCGCCATCGGACCCCAGCGTGCCCACCAAGACCCCTATGCTGGACTCCAGCCTGTATCATCACCCCGCCCCAGCCCGCTCCTTCCCGGAGTTCCACCGCCGAGATTCCCAGGGCTCCCTGTCACACTCCTCCTCTGCAACAGGCCTCGTCCCCTCCCCAGACGCCCCACCCTTGTCACAGGCCTGGAGGGTCCCTCTCATCAGGCCTGTGCCTCGCGGGGTCCGCCTTCTCCAGGAAGCCGCCTTCCGGCCTCGGAGACCCTCCAGGTCTCACCAGGCGTGCAATGGCGCGATTCAGCTTGCTGCAACCAACGTCCCGACCCCCGGGCTCTAGCGATTCTCCTGTCTCAGTCTCCCAAGTAGTTGGAATTACAGGTTCGTGCCACCATGCCCGGCTAATGTTTGTATTTTTTTCAGAAACGGGGTTTCACCATGTTGGCCAGGCTGTTCTCCAAGCACAGCTGACCTCAAGTGATCCGACAGCTTTGGCTTCCCAAAGTGCTAAGATTACAGGTGTGAGCCACTGCGCCAGGCCTGGGCCTTGTCTTTTGTGCGGCCCCCATTGTGCTACTGGACCCGAGAAGCAGGGCTGACAGTGAACCGCATGTAGACGCGGCCTTGGTGACGGGGGTTCAGGCAGTAGAGCAGGTAGACCCCGAAGAAGCGCCTCCGCCTCTCCGCGACCCCGCGGGATTCTTCCCATTTCAGGAAATTCTCATTAAATACACTTCCGGGTCAGCACTGACATGAGGAAAAGAACCTGACCAGCACCTCGGAACCTGCTTTGTCCCTCCCTGGTTCCTCCCTCTGGGTGCCCACTGTGCTGCCGTCTCACCCATCTGTAGTTCAGCGCAGCAGCCGTGTAGGACACCTGGCCGATCGAGTCACAGTCCTGCTGGGCCCTCAGGCTCACTCGGGAACTAGGGCCTCCCAGGGGCTCCTTCCCACAACTCAGTGCAGCATGCTGGGGGTCAGGGCCAGCACCTGTCCCTGGGGCCTCAGGCCTCCCTTCCTTCCCACAGCGGCCGAGATCACAGGTCTCTACAATGACTCGGAGCCACCCCGGAAGACCATGCGCAGAGAGGTGCTGAAGTGACCCCTGCTGCAGCAGTCAAGCCATGACTGCCTGTGATTGGGGGCCCAGTGACAAGTGAGGGCAGCTTGGCTTCTTTGAGGAGGGCTGGTGCCCGGGGGCTGGGACGGCCCTTTTGTTCTGCTCCTGACCCCACCCCTCTGTGGGGCCATCCCGCCTCAGGGACTCGTGGCCAGACCTGGAGACAAGGTGGCTGCCGGGTGAAGGCGTGGATGAGGGGCGAGCAGTGGATCTGGCCGAGGTGGTCAGTTGCAGCCATGCCCACCCAACAAGTGAGTGACACCCAGCCGGGGCTACTCTCTGGTCGCTGCACCTGCCTGAGCTGCTGCTCTACTCCCTATCTGCACAGCAGGAGAAAAGCTCCACAGAGGGTGATGTGGGCAGGGCCAGCTGTGCAGGGAGCACCAGGTCCTTGTCCTGCCCCGGTCCTCCACGCTCCTTGACAGGGACTGCGCCCCTGGCTACACCCAGTGTTTTCCTCCTTTTGTCCACAGGTATGAGGTGGATGACATCGATGAAGAAGGCAAAGAGTGAGTGTCCAGGCCAGGGCCGGACATGGAGACTGGGGGCAGCCTAACGGCTGGGAAGGAGCATCCCCACCCAGCCACAGGTTGACACAAGTCCCTCTACAGCCAGGAGACACACCCTGAGCTGACGCTGGATCATCCCGCTGCCCCAGTGGAAGGCCAACCCCGAGATGGACCCGGAGGCCTTATTTGGGCCAGGGCGGGTCATGGAACTTGGGCGAGGCAGGAGAGGTAGTCAAGGAGACAACCACCTTCTCAGGATGCTGCGACCTTGGTGACCGCATGGCCAACACAGTAAGCCTCAGCATTCGCCCGGTCACTGAGTTCAAGCAAAGCTATCCCCAGTAGGGACTTTCCCTTTTGAGAACATGTGCATTTTGATTTTACCTGTCCTCAAACTGACCCTTTGCTCATTTTAATAGTAAAAACCACACCCCTGGGTGGAGATTTAAAATGCTAATGAGACATGTGTCCTAGAAACAGGCATGTATAGCAAATGCCCATGTGCACCCAGAGGACCACCCAGATCATGCTTACTAGTGACGCCGCTTCCCACTCATTATGAAAAATTGTGTAAGATTCCCATAAGGGGAGTTTTCCTGTAGTAATCAACACTGTTCCACCCTGACGAGAAGCCCGTTCTGAACTCGCTCGAGGTGTATTGTCTATTATGCACTTAACTTGCAAAATACAGTTTTTCTTTTGCAAAACTTTACTCTGTGCTGCACTTCTTTTGCTGTACGTCTGTTGTTTAAATTATTTTATTTATTTATTTATTTATTTATTTATTTATTTATTTATTTATTTATTATTATTTTAGATGGAGTCTCGCTCTGTGGCCTAGGCCGGAGTGCAGTGGTGCAATCTCGATTCACTGCAACCTCCTCCTCCTGGGTTCAAGCGATTCTCCTTCCTCAGCCTCCCGAGTAGCTGGGATTATAGGGTTCACCACCACACCTGGCTAATTTTGTATTTTTAGTAGAGACGGGGTTTCGTCATGTTGGCCAGGCTAGTCTCGAACTCCTTACTTCAGGTGATTCACCCACCTCAACTTCCCAAAGTGCTGGGATTACAGGTGTCAGCCACCGCGCCCCGCCTGCTTAATTTATTTTAAACCAAGAAGAGGAAAACCCAGGTATCACAACAGCCCTCAAGCTGGGAAGGAGTGCCCCCAGCCACAGATTGACACAACCCTGAGGAGACACACCCTGAGCTGGCAGTCACGGCCTCAGTGGAAGGCCAACCCCCAGATGGACCCCAAGGCCTTGTTCCAGAGGGAGCAGCTCATCATGGCCATGTATCCCCAAACCACCTGCTACCACCACGCCCTGATCCACACGCCCCCACAGCAGGTAAAGCAGCCTCCAGGGGAGAGGTCATTGGTGACACCAGGAACAGGCTGATTAGAGAGGCTAGTGTCCCCTTCCTTGTCCCCTTTGTCCTCATCTCCCAAGCTAATGGGACCTGCCATCAGCCCTCCCTCCTCCACTCCAGCCCCAAAGGCCACTGACCCCTTGCCAACCCTGGTAGCCTTGGCAAGCCCCGAGTCAGCAGCATCCCTTCTGCAGCCCGAGGAGAACCAGCTCTGGATGGGAATCTCCTGCCCTGAGCCCCGGGCTCTTGCCTCCTTGTGCTCCTGGTGACATGGGACACAAGCCACCTGAGGCCAGAATCCCCGTCTGCCACCCTCTGGGCTGCCCTCGGTCCTCTAAACACAGCATCCCTGAAAGGCAACAGACCCTCCAGCTATGGCCCCACTGGGAGGGAGTCAACGCCCCTTCCTCTCCCCACCCTTTTCACTGCCCTGGGTCTCCAGCCACTGAGAAAAGAGCTGTGTAGCAGCAGGGACTGGGCCAAGACTTCTTGACCCCAGAGTGAAGGATGATGAGAGTGGCTGAGAGTCCACGGCCCAGAGGCTCCTGTGGTCTAGGCTGGGAGAAGGGGGTGCCTGTCCTGGCCTGGGGCTCTCTGAGCAGCCCTTCCTGTCTGCCTGCCCCACAGCCCCAGGATGACTACTCAGTCCTATTTGAAGACACCTCCTATGCAGACGGCTATTCCCCTCCCCTCAGTGTGGCTCAGAGGTACGTGGTGGCTTGTAAGGAGCCCAAGAAAAAGTGACGCTGCCTGGTGGACTCACCATCCCCCAACGACACAGGGCAGGACAGCAGAGGATGTGCTGGGATTAAACAGACATTCCTCCTCCACTCATCTCCTGGGTTTTATTTCTCCAGACCCTCTCCTCTCTCCAAACAGGGCAAGTTGGGGAACTGGAGTCGGGAGGTGGCCGTATTTGGCCCCAGTGGGCGATCACTCTTTCAGCTCAGGGTTTCTCTTGGCTTGAAATGGAGACTCTGCATTGAACACAAGTCATGGTTCTGTTGTTGTTGTTTTAAGACTGAGTCTTGCTCTATCGCCCAGCCTGGAGCACAGTGGCATGATCCTGGCTCAATGAAACCTCCACCTCCTCGGTTCAATCGATTCTCCCACCTCAGCCTCCGGAGTAGGTGGGATTACAGGTGCACACCACCATGCCCAGCTAATTTTTATATTTTTAGTAGAGATGGGGTTTCGCCATGTTGGCCAGGCTGGTCTTGAACTCCTGACCTCAAGTGATCTGCCAGGCTGAAGTGCTGAGATTACAGGCATAAGCCAGTGAGCCCAGCTCAAATAAAAATAGTATCTAATTTAATTTAATTATTTATTTATTTTCAAGACAGAGTTTTGCTCTTATGCCCAGGCTGGAGTGAAGTGGCATGATCTTGGCTCACTGCAACATCTATCCCTGGGTTCAAGCGATTTTCCTGCCTCAGCCTCCGCAGTAGCTGAGATTACAGGTGCCTGCCACCATGCTTGGCTCATTTTTGTGTTTTGGTTTGTTTGTTTGTTTGTTTGTTTGCTTGCTTGTTTGTTTTTGTTTTCTTTGCTTGTTTTAGTAGAGACGGGGTTTCACCATGCTGGCCAGACTGGTCCTGAATCATAATTTATTTATTTATTTTTTTTTTTTTTTTTGAGACGGAGTCTCGCGCTGTCGCCCAGGCTGGAGTGCAGTGGCCGGATCTCAGCTCACTGCAAGCTCCGCCTCCCGGGTTCACGCCATTCTCCGGCCTCAGCCTCCCGAGTAGCTGGGACTACAGGCGCTGCCACCTCGCCCGGCTATTTTTTGTATTTCTTAGTAGAGACGGGGTTTCACCGTGTTAGCCAGGATGGTCTCGATCTCCTGACCTCGTGATCCGCCCGTCTCGGCCTCCCAAAGTGCTGGGATTACAGGCTTGAGCCACCGCGCCCGGCCTCATAATTTATTTTAATTAAATTTTATTTATTTATTTCTCAAGGCAAGGTTCACTCTGTCCCTCAGGCTTGAGTAGATTAGCCTAGTCACAGCCAACTACAGCCACAATCTTCCTGGCTCAGCTGATCCTCCTGCCTTCTCTTGCCAAGTAGCTGGGACTACAGGTGCCCACCACCACGTGCAGATCATTTTCTCAAATTTTTGTAGGGATGGCGTCTTGTAATGCTGACCAAGCTGGTCCCAAACTCCTCTCCTCCAGTGATCCTCTGGCCTCAACTTTGCAAATTGCTGGGATTACAGGCATGAGCCGCTCTGCCTGGCCCACAAATCATATTTTATTCTTTTTTAAAAAAATTGATTGTATTTTGTTATATTTATATTTTTTTCAACAGAATCTCACTATGTTGCCCAGGTTGGTCTTGCACTCTGGGTTCAAATCAGTCCTCCCACCTCCAGCTTTCCAAATTGCTGGGATTACAGATATGACCTACTGTCCCTGGCCCTCAATTCATATTTGATTCTTGGTGACAGCTTGGTCCGGGCTCCAGTTCGCACACTCCCTCTGCAGTGACCCAGGAGCCCCTCTCACAGCTCAGGCTGAGGCTGCAGCCTGCCATCTTCTCCAGCATAGTCCGCGTCGATGCCCTTGGTGAAGGTGGTTTTCCAGTCCCCAGCCATGCCTGGGGGAGGAAGGCAGGGAGCAAAGCTGGAGTCTCATCCAGGAGGCCCCGAGTGCCTATGGGGAGGCTCCAGCCGCTGCTCCCACCCGCCCCAAACCCCCGTGCTGGCCGGCACCCACCTTTCCTCATGAAGGGGGAGATGCTGTGGTCCATGAGCTCCTGGGGGATGGTGGTGTAGTTGGCCATAGGGTTCTTCTTCATCTCCTTGAATGACGTGTGTTGAACCATGAGGTCCACGGTCTCCTCTGGCAGGGAGCGCCCCACAAACTCCAGGATCTTCCGAATCTCCCTTTTGGGGTTCTGAGGAGCAGAGGCTCCTCAGTGGAGGCTAGGTTTGCTGATTCAGGAAAATAAAAGGGGTCCCCTTCTCTAACCTCAGAGGGGAACTGGCCACTTCCACTAGAAAACCCACAGAGCCAGCTCCTCGACCCCCGGGGCCCCGGTCCCTGGGATAAAATGAATTGCTCTCTGCCCTGTGATCCCATCATGAGCTGGGCTTGGCTCCTATGGGTGAGGACCGGGATGGTCTTCCGTGACTGTGGCCCTGGGTGGCACACCCTTTGGTGGGGATAATCAATAGGAGTAAGTATCTAATCCATGGCCCCCCATGCAGCTGACTCAGCTGCGGGAGATGAGAGCTGTGTGGGGTCCGCTGCCAGGTGGGGCTGTAGCGGGGAGGCCTGGGCCAGGGAGGCAGGATGCGGAATCTGGGCCTACTATGGGGGCCACCCAGGAATGGGGCTGGGCAGCCTTGACGGGTCCCTGTGAGGTGCCTGCCCTCAGGTGTCACATGAGGGGAAGCATCACAGGTGATCTCACCTCCTTCATGTTTTCATAGAAGAGGTAGAGAACAGGGTGGGTGTGGCTCAGCTCCCACCACTCCTGCACGTGCTGGTACCAGGACCCGTAGGACACTGGAGAAGCGGGCAGGGGGCAGCGACACAGGGTTACTGTGCGTTGTAACCACCACCTCTCGGCTCCGCACCCTTCTTCCTCCCGTCAAACCCACCTTCTCGACCCATGAACTTCTCAGGGCTGTCCCAGGTCCCAGGCTCAGGGTACGCCAGCCATGTGTGGTAGGTGGTGAGGAACCGCCACATCGCTGCGTTCACGGGCAACATAGACCACCTGGGGGCAGAAGACTGGGCAGCACCATCACCACAGCCGCCACAGGGCTGACTCCATCTCTTGGCCGGGAAGAACCCTGAGGCTTAGAGGCTGACTTGCTTGACATCTCGCTGGCACAGGGTGGGGACAAGCCGGGGTCTCTCAGCTTCTACTCGAAGCCAAAACCCTGCCTGGTCCCTGAGACCATCATATTCTAAAGTAATATAATCTGCATCAATGCGTCACACCCTGATCTGGAGCAAGGCATGCTCCGCCAGGCATGTTCCCACTACCACCAAATTTTGTGGGCCCGTGAGGACCCACCCTCTACCTTTCTTAGATCTACACTGAAGAGTCTCATGTTCTTGGTCATCAGAGCAAGAGGCAGACAGTCCGCCCGCCGCGGAAGATGAGACAAGGCTGGAGGAAGTGAGGCGACTTTCCCAGAAGCACAGGACCAAAGCTGGGCTGAGACGGGGCCTCCTTCCCTGGATTCACACGCCCCACACCTGGACCTTTGCTTTTTCTTTTTGTTGTGACAATATTTTACTTTATTTTATTATATTATTTATTTATTTATTTATTTATTGAGACAGAGAGTCTCAGAAAAAAAAAAAAAAGAAAGAAAAGAAAAGAAGATCTTGGTCTTTCTTTTTTCCTGTTGCCCAGGTTGGAGTGTACTGGAGTGATAATAGCTCACTGCAACCTTGACCTCCCAGGCTCAAGCAACTCTCCAACCTCAGACTGTCAAGTAGCTGGCACTAGAGCGCCATGCCACCAAGCCCTGCTGATATTTTGCATTTTCATAGAGATGGAGTCTCCTCGTGTTTCCCGGGCTCGTCTGGAACTCCTGAGCTCAAGCATTCCACCCACCTTGGCCTCCCAAAGTTCTGGCATTACAGCACTGAGCCATCATAGGTGGCAAACCGTTCTTTTTTTTTTTTTTTTTTTTTTTTTTTTTTGAGAGGGAGTTTCGCTGTTGTTGCCCAGGCTGGAGTGCAATGGCATGATCTCAGCTCACCGCAACCTCTTCTCCTGGGTTCAAGTGATTCTCTTGCCTCAGACTCCTGAGCAGCTGGGATTACAGGCATGTGCCACCACACCCAGCCAATTTTGTATTTTTAGTAGAGATGGGGTTTTTCTATGTTGCTCAGGGTGGTCTCAAAGTCCCAACCTCAGGTGATCCGCCCTGCTCAGCCTCCCAAAGTGCTGGGATTACAGACGTGAGCCACTGCGCTCGGAACCTTTTTAAAATCTTTCCTTATTTATTTACGTTGTTTGAAACGAAGTCACTTTCTGTCTCCTAGGCTAGAGTGCAGTGGCTCGATCTCGGCTCACTGCAACCACTGGCCTGCCAGGTTCAAGTGGTTCTCCTGCCTCAGCCTCCTGAATAGCTAAGTATACCGGCACCTGCCCCAACGCCTGGCTATTTTTGAATTTTTAGTACAAACGGGGCTTCCTGATGTTGGCCAGGGTGGTGGTCTCCAACTCCTGACGTGAGGTGATCTGCCCGCCTCAACCTCCCAAAGTGCTGAGATTACAGGAGTGAGCCACCACCTGCCTGCCCCTGCCACCCAACTTTTTTTTTTTTTTTTTTTTTGAGACAGAGTTTCACTCTTTTTGCCCAGGCTAGATCTCGGCTCACTGCAGCCTCTGCCTCCCAGGTTCAAGCAATTCTTCTGCCTCAGCCTAGCAAGTAGTGGGATTACAGGTGCCCAGCACCATGCCTGGCTAATTTTTTCGGATTTTTAGTAATGATGGGATTTTGCCATATTGTCCAGGGTGGTCTCCAACTCCAGACCTCAGGTGATCTGCTGGCCTCAGCCTGTTAAAGTGCTGGGATTACAGGCATGAGCCACCGCACCTGCCAGCCCCTCTTTTTATTCTTCATCTTTTTTTGAGATAAGGTTTCTCTGTCACCCAGTCTGGAGTGCAGTGGTGTGATCATAGCTCGCTTCACTCTTGAACTCCCAGGCTCAGGTGATCCTCCCACCTCAGCCTCCTGAGTAGCTGGTACTACAGGCACACACCACTATGACACCTGATTTCTTTTGTTTTTGAAGAGACTGGTCTGAACTCTTGGCTTCATGATCTTCCCACCTCAGCCTCCCAAAGTGCCGGGATTGGATGTGAAACACTGTGCCCAGCCCTCTACGGACCTCTCTGGATCCAACATCACAGAGTCTGTGGGGCAGCAGGAGCCAGGGGCAGGTGTCTTCAGGAGCCGTGGGGCCGGTGTGGTGGCCTTCAGAGTCTCCATCCCTGAGCAGTGGGGTTTTGTGTGTGTCTGCAGCTTGCAAGCCCCAGCCCTGTCTTCCTCCCCTCCCCTTGCACCCAGGACACGGTCACACACCTGAGGGAATCCCTGGGACTTTGAACTCAAGGAAGGGCACCCGCATGAAGATGGGAGTCAGCACTTCTCCAGGTCAGCCACGCTTTGCAGGATCATACAGAATCTGGCTCACCCAGGTAGTCCCTGGAGAGGGAGGGGAGGAGCAGGCTGGAGGGCACAACCTCGCTGGCCAAGGTGGGGACTGGCGCCTGGGAGAGGGTGGTGGCCCCTCCTCACCTACCGGACTTGGGGTAGTGCCATGAGCAGTCATCGGCCGGGCCCGAAGCCTCTGCAGGGTCCCAGTGCCTGCACTTGATGGCTGAACACCCTTCACGTGATCTAGTGGCGGCGAGAGGAGGTGTCCTGGATCAGCTCCATGTTCTGTGTCAGGAGCCAGAGCCAGGCCTACTTTCAACACCATCACAACAGCAAGAAAGCGCATTCTTGTTTCTTTCAGGAAGCTTCACTGGGGCCTAGGGAGGCTGGAGAGTGACTTGCCCACGCCACAAAGCCAGTCAGGCAGGGCTGGGGCTGAAACCATGTCAGCTCCTATCAAAGGGTGGTTCCCCAGCCTGCCTGGCTCCTTTCATTCACCTGCAGAGCTGTTCAGGAATCCCAGGGCCCGGGCCATGGTGCACCAGTGAAAGCACCTCTGCAGCTGGCCAAAGCCCGTGATACAGAGGGTGTGTGACGGGTTCCAGGAGAGTCCAGGGCTGCACTGAGGAAGTGCCCCTGGCTGTGCTGTCTCCCACTGTGCCAGTGCCCTTTAACCTACCATTTCCCTGCCAGGGAACCCCAGCCTCCCACTCCAGTGTGGGGCTCCTGTCCCCGATGCTCCCCTCTCCTTGAGTTCCCCCTGTGCCCCTCACATGTGGAAACCTCCCAGGCTGGACTAGGCTCAGGATCCACGGTCTCGCCACAGTCCATCCGGGCTCCAGGACAAACACGCCCATTGAGCAACTGGAGTTTGGCACTAGGGCCAGCCTGCTGTGGGAATGAACAGAACCTGGATGACTCCAGCAAGAGGACAGGCCTAGCAGGGGTGGTTCTCACTTCTATAATCCCAGACCAGGAGGCCGAGGCTGTGGGAGTTGGAGACCAATTCAAGTAGCATTGCAAGACTCCATCTCAAAATCTTAAAATATATTTTAAAAATTAACCAGGCAAGATGGTGAGGGCCTGTAGTCCTGGCTACTCCAGAGCTGAGGCAGGAGAATCACTTGAGCCCAGGAATTAAAGGCTGCAGTGGCCAGGATCCCACAGCACTCCAGCCTGGGTGACAGCAGGACCTGGCCTCCCAGAAAACAAAAAGCAAGGGAGGGGGATTCACTGCCGGGTTGTCTGAAATGGATATCCATGGGGAAAGGGCAGGGATGTGAGAGGCCTCGGATTTCTGAAATGTCGGAGCCAGAAGCTGAGAGGGTGAGAGGGCACCCTGGGTCTTTCCAGTGTGTCACTCACCTGAGCTCGAACCTGGCCTGTGCTCCCTCCTCCGTCCGCAGTGGCTGAGTGTGGCAGTGTGGGAATGCAGGTGTTGTCTGTGCTGAGGGTTTGTAGGTCCAGTGGGAGGATCTGATGAAATGAGCCCTAGATTTAAGCCTCGAAGGAAGGGGTAGGATTGGGGGTGGGGAGCTTCTCCATTACCCTCCTTAGTATGCCAGCTGGAGACAAGCTTAGAGTGATCTCCAAAGCCATGACTGGGTTTGGTGAGTAGAAAACAGAAGAGTGGGCCGGGCGCGGTGGCTCAAGCCTGTAATCCCAGCACTTTGGGAGGCCGAGATGGGCGGATCACGAGGTCAGGAGATCGAGCCATCCTGGCTAACACGGTGAAACCCCGTCTCTACTAAGAAATACAAAAAATAGCCGGGCGAGGTGGCAGCGCCTGTAGTCCCAGCTACTCGGGAGGCTGAGGCCGGAGAATGGCGTGAACCCAGGAGGCGGAGCTTGCAGTGAGCTGAGATCCGGCCACTGCACTCCAGCCTGGGCGATAGCGCGAGACTCCGTCTCAAAAAAAAAAAAAAAAAAAAAAAAGAAAACAGAAGAGTGAAAGGGGAAAGGGCCCAATGGTGGGTTTGCTTTTGTGGGTTGTTTTTTGGTTTTTTTTTTTTTTTTTTTTTTGAGTTGTCACGGGGCTCCTGACCTGCCCCTGCCAGGCAGGCCAACAGACAAGCTTTCTCTGATTGACACAGGCAAGAGAGGGGAGGGATTGGAGGAGAAAGATGGGATAGGCAGGCCCGGGAAAGGTCACCTACCTGTCTGATCCAGGCCAGTCTTTAAAGCTCCAGGGGTTCTGGCCCAGTGCAGCCCAAAGGCCCCCAGCAGCCCATGAACTCCAGACTCTGACCACAAGGCCAGTCTGGAGTGATGTGTGTGGGCAGAATGAAGGGGCAGGAGGGGAGCAGAGTATGGATGCATAGAACAAGAAAGAACAAGGACACTGCAGTCCCCTTGCCCTGGGAGCCAGCTAGCTTCAGCAGCTTCCTTTCTGGAGCCCCAGGAGAACCAGCTCTGAGATGGGAAGCTCCTGCCCTGAGCCTGGGGCTCTTGCCCCCTCATGCTTCTGGTGACATGGGACACAAGCCACCTGAGGCCAGCATCCCTGCCTGCCACCCTCTGGGCTGCCCTCAGTCCTCTGAACATAGAGTCCCTGAAAGGCAACAGACCCTCTAGCTATGGCCCCACTGGGAGGGAGTCAGCGCCCCTTTCTCTCCCCACCCTTTTCACTGCCCTGGGTCTCCAGCCACTGAGAAAAGAGCTGTGTAGCAGCAGGGACTGGGCCAAGACTTCTTGACCCCAGAGTGAAGGATGATGAGAGTGGCTGAGAGTCCACGGCCCAGAGGCTCCTGTGGTCTAGGCTGGGAGAAGGGGGTGCCTGTCCTGGCCTGGGGCTCTCTGAGCAGCCCTCCTGTCTGCCTGCCCCACAGCCCCAGGATGACTACTCGGTCCTGTTTGAAGACACCTCCTATGCAGACGGCTATTCCCCTCCCCTCAATGTGGCTCAGAGGTGCGTGGTGGCTTGTAAGGAGCCCAAGAAAAAGTGACGCTGCCCGGTGGACTCACCATCCCCCAACGACACAGGGCAGGACAGCAGAGGATGTGCTGGGATTAAACAGACATTCCTCCTCCACTCATCTCCTGGGTTTTACTTCTTCAGACCCTCTCCCCTCTCCAAACAGGGCAAGTTGGGGAGCTGGAGTGGGGAGGTGGCCGTATTTGGCCCCAGTGGGCGATCACTCTTTCAGCTCGGGGTTTCTCTTGACTTAGAATAAAGACTCTGCATTGAACACAAATCATAGTTTTGTTGTTGTTGTTTTAAGACTGAGTCTTGCTCTATCGCCCAGCCTGGAGCACAGTGGCATGATCCTGGCTCAATGAAACCTCCACCTCCTCGGTTCAATCGATTCTCCCACCTCAGCCTCCGGAGTAGGTGGGATTACAGGTGCACACCACCATGCCCAGCTAATTTTTATATTTTTAGTAGAGATGGGGTTTCGCCATGTTGGCCAGGCTGGTCTTGAACTCCTGACCTCAAGTGATCTGCCAGGCTGAAGTGCTGAGATTACAGGCATAAGCCAGTGAGCCCAGCTCAAATAAAAATAGTATCTAATTTAATTTAATTATTTATTTATTTTCAAGACAGAGTTTTGCTCTTATGCCCAGGCTGGAGTGAAGTGGCATGATCTTGGCTCACTGCAACATCTATCCCTGGGTTCAAGCGATTTTCCTGCCTCAGCCTCCGCAGTAGCTGAGATTACAGGTGCCTGCCACCATGCTTGGCTCATTTTTGTGTTTTGGTTTGTTTGTTTGTTTGTTTGTTTGCTTGCTTGTTTGTTTTTGTTTTCTTTGCTTGTTTTAGTAGAGACGGGGTTTCACCATGCTGGCCAGACTGGTCCTGAATCATAATTTATTTATTTATTTTTTTTTTTTTTTTTGAGACGGAGTCTCGCGCTGTCGCCCAGGCTGGAGTGCAGTGGCCGGATCTCAGCTCACTGCAAGCTCCGCCTCCCGGGTTCACGCCATTCTCCGGCCTCAGCCTCCCGAGTAGCTGGGACTACAGGCGCTGCCACCTCGCCCGGCTATTTTTTGTATTTCTTAGTAGAGACGGGGTTTCACCGTGTTAGCCAGGATGGTCTCGATCTCCTGACCTCGTGATCCGCCCGTCTCGGCCTCCCAAAGTGCTGGGATTACAGGCTTGAGCCACCGCGCCCGGCCTCATAATTTATTTTAATTAAATTGTATTTTATTTATTTCTCAAGCAAGGTTCGCTCTGTCCCTCAGGCTTGAGTGGATTAGCCCAGTCACAGCCAACTGCAGCCACAACCTCCCTAGCTCAGCTGATCCTCCTGCCTTCACTTGCCAAGTAGCTGGGACTACAGGTGCCCACCACCACGTGCAGATCATTTTCTCAAATTTTTGTAGGGATGGCGTCTTGTAATGCTGACCAAGCTGGTCCCAAACTCCTCTCCTCCAGTGATCCTCTGGCCTCAACTTTGCAAATTGCTGGGATTATAGGCATGAGCCGCTCTGCCTGGCCCACAAATCATATTTTATTCTTTTTTAAAAAAATTGATTGTATTTTGTTATATTTATATTTTTTTCAACAGAATCTCACTATGTTGCCCAGGTTGGTCTTGAACTCCTGGGTTCAAATGATCCTCCCACCTCAGCCTTCCAAATTGCTGGGATTACAGATATGACCTACTGTCCCTGGCCCTCAATTCATATTTGATTCTTGAGCCGCTAGGTCAGGCTTGAGTCGCACACTCCCTCTGCGAAGTGATGACCCAGGAGCCCCTCCTGCAGCTCAGAGGCGGAGGCTGGAGGCTGCAGCCTGCCATCTTCTCCCGCGCGTCCATCCAGGCTGGCTCACCATTCTGCACCAGGTGAAGGTGGTTTTCCAGTCCCCAGCCATGCCTGGGGGAGGAAGGCAGGGAGCAAAGCTGGAGTCTCATCCCAGGGGAGGCCCCGAGTGCCTATGGGGAGGCTCCGGCACCGCCCACCATTAAACCCCACGTGCTGGCGGCACCCACCTTTCCTCATGAAGGGGAGATGCTGTGGTCCATGAGCTCCTGCAGGGGACGGTGGTGTAGTTGGCCATAGGGTTCTTCTTCATCTCCTTGAATGGCGTGTGTTGAACCATGAGGTCCACGTTCTCCTCTGGCAGGGGGCCCACAAACTCCAGGATCTTCCGAATCCTCTCCCTTTTAAGGGGTTCTGAGGCAAGAGGCTCCCTCAGTGGAGGCTAGATTGCTGATTCAGGAAAATAAAGGGGTCCCCTTCTCTAACCTCAGAGGGAACTGGCCCTTCCACTAGAAACCCACAGAGCCAGCTCCTCGACCCCCGGGGCCCCGGTCCCTGGGATAAAATGAATTGCTCTCTGCCCTGTGATCCCATCATGAGCTGGGCTTGGCTCCTATGGGTGAGGACCGGGATGGTCTTCTTCCGTGACTGTGGCCCTGGGTGGCACACCCTTTGGTGGGGATAATCAATAGGAGTAAGTATCTAATCCGTGGCCCCTCATGCAGCTGACTCAGCTGCGGGAGATGAGAGCTGTGTGGGGTCCACTGCCAGGTGGGGCTGTAGCGGGGAGGCCTGGGCCAGGGAGGCAGGATGGGGAATCCGGACCCGCAGTGGGGGCCGCCCAGGAACGGGGCTGGGCAACCTTGTGGGTCCCTGTGAAGTGCCTGCCCTCAGGTGTCACATGAGGGGAAGCATCGCTCGTGGTCTCACCTCTTTCATGTCTTCTTAGAAGAGGTAGAGAATAAGGTGGGTGTGGCTCAGCTCCCACCACTCCTGCATGTGCTGGTACCAGGACCCATAGGACACTGGAGAAGCGGGCAGGGGGCAGCGACACAGGGTTACTGTGCATTGTAGCCAGCACCTCTCGGCTCCACATCCTCCTTCCTCCCGTCAAACCCACCTTCTCCGGCCATGAACTTCTCCAGGAAGCTGTCCCAGGTCCCAGGGTCAGGGTGCACCTTGGCCATGAGATAGAAGTGGTAGTAGGAGACTGCCACGTCCTTTGGGTTTCAGGCAACATAGAACACCTGCAGGGGCAGAGGACCCAACCTCAGTGCCATCACCACACAGCTCGCCCCAGGCCAGCTCATCTCTTGGTTTAGCAAAGGAGGAACCTGAGGCTTAGCGGCTGACCTGCTCGAGATCTTACGGCACAGGTAGGGCCAAGCTGGGATTTGAACCCTGCTCAGATATCACAGTCTGGCCTGGTCCCTGGATCCATATTCTACACTAATGTAATCTGCATAAATGCCTTCACACCCCAATTTGGAGCAAGACATGCCCGGTCCCCTCCAGCTCCCTCCTCAGTGGGCCCGTGAGCACCCACACGCTGCCTTTCTGAGGCAGACACTGAAGAGTCTTGTGTTTCTGGTCATCAGACCCTTGCCAGAGCAAGAAGCAGATGGTGTCCCCACTGAAGATGAGACCAGGTTGAAAGAAGTGGAGCGACCTTCCCAGAAGAACAGGACCGAAGCTGGGTTGCGCCGGAGCCTCCTTCCCTGGATTCCCATGCCCCGCATCTGGACGTTTTTTGTTCTTTTTGGTTTTTTTCTTTCTTTGAGTCGGGGTCTCTTTCTGTCACACAGGCTGGAATGCAGTGGTGTGATCATGGCTCCACTGCAGCCTCAAACTTCTAGGCTGGGTGATCCTCCCAGATCAGTCTCCCAAGAAGCTGATACCACAGGCACATGCTACCACACCTGGTTTTTTTTTTTTTTTTTTTTCTGGGAAGAGACTGCATCCCTATGTTGCCCGTGCTGGTTTCCAACTCCTGGCCTCAAGTCAGCCTCCTGCCTTGGACTCCCAAAGTGCTGAGCTGATAGGCGTAAACCACTGTGCCCGGCCTCACCTTGACCTTCTGATCCAGCTTAGGTCACCAGGGCGGGGAGCCAGGGCAGGTGTGTCTTCAGAGGCCGTGGGGCGGATGTGTCTTTCAGAGTCTCCATCCCTGAGCAGTGGGTCAGGGAAGGTCTGGTGAGCTGAAGCCCCAGCCCTGTCTTCCTCCCCTCCCCTTGCACCCAGGACACGGTCACATACCTGAGGGAATCCCTGGGGCTTTGAATTCAAGGAAGGGCACCCGCATGAAGATGGGAGCTTGGCGACACTTCTCCAGGTCACCGCCTTGGTAGATCATGTCCAGAATCTGGCTCACCCAGGTAGTCCCTGGAGAGGGAGGGAGATGGGAGGTGAGCAGGCTGAGGGCTGCTCGCTAGCCAAGGTGGGGACTGGCCTGGGAGGGAGAGGGTGGGAGTGGCCACCTCCTCACCTACGGACTTGGGGTAGAGTGCTGACAAGGCTGGCGCAAGGTCATGGGCTGGGCCGGGAAGCTCTGCAGGGGTCCCGAATGCCTCTGCAAAGTACTTGATGGCGGAACCCCCTTCCGTGCTCAGTGGCGGTGAGGAGGTGTCCTGGATCAGCTCCCATGTTCCTGTCGGGGGCCAGAGCCAGGCCTGTTCCTTAACACCATCACAGCTTAGCCAAAGTGCTTGCCCAGGGAAGTCACTGAGGCCTAGGAGGCTGAGTGACTTGCCCACCTCTAAAGCCAGTCAGTGGCAGGGGCTGGGGGCTGCAAAACCAGGTCAGCCTCTAGTGGGAGTGGTTCCCCAGCCTGGCCACACCTTTCATTCACCTGCAGAGCTGTTCCAGAATCCCAGGGCCTGGGCGTGGTGCAGACCAGTAAGCACCCTGTGGCCCTTGGGGTCCAGATAGCAGAGTGTGTGACGGTCTCCAGGAGAGTCCAGCTGCACTGAGGAAGCTCTAGGGCCTGGCTGTGCTGTCTCCCTACCAGCCAGTGCCCTTTGTCTCACCATTTCCTACTGTGAACCTCCAGCCTCCACCCAATGGGCTCCTGTCCCCGATGCTCCCCTCCTTGAGTTCCCTGTGCCCCTCACATGTGGAAACCTCCCAGGCTGACCAGGCCTGTGATCCACTTGCCCGGCCACAGTCCATCTGGGCTCCAGGACAAACATGGACCACTGAGCAACTGAGCTGGTATTGGGGGCCAGAGCCTGGTGTGGGAATGAACAAAACTCTGATGATTCAGCAGAATGAGGAGGGGGCACGGTGGCTCATTCCTGGAAACCCAGAGCTTTGGAAGCCCAATGGGAAAGAATCACTTGAGCCTTAAACTTTGAGACCAACCTGGGCAATATAGCAAGACCCTATCTCTAGAAAAAATATGTTTAAAAATGAACTGGGCAGCCAGGTGCAGTGGCTCACACCTGTAATCCCAGCATTTTGGGAGGTCGAGGTGGACAGATCACCTGAGGTCGGGAGTTCGAGATCAGCCTGACCAACATGGAGAAACCCCTTCTTTACGAAAAATACAAAATTAGCCAGGCGTGATAGTGCATGCCTGTAATCCCAGCTACTCGGGAGGCTGAGGCAGGAGAGTCACTTGAACCCGGGAGGCAGAGGTTGCAGTGAGCTGTATCACGCCATTGCACTCCAGCGTGGGCAACAAGAGTAAAACTCCGTCAAAAACAAAAAACAAACAAAAAAAACCCAAAAACTAAATTAAAAATAATTTTGAAAAATTAGCTGGGCATGGTGGCTCTCTCCTGTACACTCAGCTACCTGGGAGGCTGAGGCGTGATGATCATGCAAGCCCATGATTTTGAGGCTGCAGTGAGCTACAGTTTGGCCACTGCACTCCAAACGGTGTCAGAGCCAAGCTCTGTCCCAAAGAAACAAAAATAAAAAAGAAGGAAGGGAAGCCAGGCTGGGGTTCCCCTAGTGAAACTGGATATCCATGAGGAAGCAGCCAGTATGGCAGAGGCCTCGGCTGCTGGAATGTTGGCTGCAGAAACTGAGCAGTGTGAGGGCGTCCTGGGCCATTCCACTCTGGTACTCATCTGATCTCTCTGGAATCTGGCTCTCTTGTCCTCGTGGCTGAGTGTGGGGAGTGTAGAGCTATGGTCTGCCCTGAGGGTGTGGTAGGTCCAACGTGGGAGAGATCCAGAGTCAGGGCCAGACTTGGGTTTGCTCCGGGAAGGAAGGGGTGTGATTGAGAGTGAGGGAACTTCTCCATTACCCTCCTTAGCACCACAGCTGCAGCCAAGCTTAGAGTAATCTACAAAGCCAAGATGTGAGTTTAGTGTTTAGTCGTGATTAGAAAACACAAGAATAAAAGGCAAAAGAGCCCAATGTATGCATCTTTTTAAAATTTAGTTTAATTAATTAATTTATTTATTTTGAGAAGGAGTCTTGATCTGTTGCCCAGGCTGGAGTGCAGTGGCATGATCTTGGCTCACTGCAGCCTCCACCTCACAGGTTCAAGCGATTCTCCTGCCTCAGCCTCCTGAGTAGCTGGGATTACAGGCACCCACCACCACACCCAACTAATTTTTGTTTTTTTAGTAGAGACGGGGTTTCTCCAATGTTGGTCAGGCTGGTCTTGAACTCCTAACCTCAGGTGATCTGCCCACCTTGGCCTCCCAAAGTACTGGGATTACAGGCATGAGCCACCACGCCTGGCCCTTTTTTTTTATTTTTTGAGCTCTCACCAGGTTCCTGAACTGCCCTCTGAATTCCACCCTACAGGGCAGGCCAATAGAGGAGCTTTTTCTAATTGACCCAGCCAAGGGAAGTGAGCTGGTGAGTGGGGAAAAATGGGTACTCACTAGACAGAAACGGGGCAGGTCATGTTTCCCAGGGCAGTCTTGAAGGCACCAATGCTTCTAGTCCAGTGCAGCCTACATGCAAGCCCCCAGCAGCCCAGGCATTCCAGGCTCTGACCACAAGGCCAGTCTGGAGTAATATGTGTGGGCAGAGTTGAAGGGGCAGTGGTGGAGCAGAGCATGGATGCATAGAACAAGAAAGAACAAAGACACTGGAGTCCCATCACCCTGGGAGCCAGCCCCAGTTTCATGGCTCTCGGAGAAACTTCTCGGAGGAACAGTTTCATGGCTCTCGGAGTATCGCTAGAAGATCCTAGAAAAACAGCAGCTTGTGGCACATGCTTTTGTTACCCTGGGTTTGAAGGAGGCTTCAAGAGACCAGAGGAGGCTGAGGCTTGGAAGCCACAGGGCCCTGTGGAAGGAGGGCATCCCCTCATCCTCCTCGTTCTTTGTCCTCACTATTTAAAGTTCAAGGTCAAGCTGGGCATGAGACAGGTAACCATCTGAGTAAAGGTGAGTCTCCCAAGCTTTCCAAGAATTGCCTGAGTTCAGAGGCAAGCGGGCAGGTGGGAGTGTGGGGGAAGCTGAGACACGGGCCTTCCAGGCAGAGAAGAGCCTGCTCACATGCTAGGGCCACAGGCCCGTCCTCCCTCCTTTGGAAGCCCCTTGACTGGCAGGACCATGGGCTACTAGCTCTGCCCCCGCCCTCAGCAACCAACAGAAGGGACCCTTGACAGAGACTTTGTATTGCATTCCAGAAAAAAGCCCCAGACCCGCAGTGGGTGGCACAGAAAAAAGGTGGGAGGGGCGTTACACAGATCAATCCTATGAGGCAGGGGTGACTATTATTCACATCTTAGAGATGAGGAAATGGAGGTGGGGGGGTTAAAATCCTTGACCCCAGGGACTAAGCTGGCCAGTGTCCTGTGAGCATGAGCAGTTATTGATTGAGTCACAGCCTCACCACTGCAGCCAGAGCTGCCAGGTCACTGAACCTCTGCAGGGCAAGCCCTCTACTCACTTAAATTTACCGAGAGCTCAGTAGAAGCCAGGACCATCGTCTGTTATTTTATTAACTATTTGTTCGCCATCTGCTCTATGTGGGACTTTGTTCTACGGCAGTGACAAGAGCTGCCCTCAGGCAGTTTAGCACACAGGTTCGGATGGGGTTTAATGAGATGCATAACATTTGTAGTATGGCAGACAATAGTGTTCACGAAGGGGGGAGGGCAGGGAAGTGCACAAGAAAGAGCCGCAATTTTATTGTATTTTATTTTTTTAGAGACAAGGTCTTGGTCTTTCCCCCAGGCTGGAGTGCAATGGAGTGATCATAGCTCACTTCCGCCTCCAGCTTCCGGCTCAAGCCATCCTCCCACCTCAGCCTCCCCTGTAGCTGGGACTACAACCATGTGCCACCATGCCCGGCTTCTCAGGGCTGCAATTTTAAATCGGGCGATAGGGAAGACCTCCCTGTGGAGGTGGCAGGTTATCAAGACAGAAGGTGTAGAGAAGAACCTTCCAGTCAAAGGAAAAAGGCAGGTCCTGCTGTGCTCAGGAATGGCCATAAATACTATCATCCCCATCTTAGAGACGGGGACAGGGTCGCAAAATTGTCAGGGCGTTTCCTGGCTCCTCAACAGCTGGATCCAAAGTCTTCTGGAGGATAAGCCGCCCTGCCGGGGGCGACCTCCCCTGGAGCGCGCGGGCGCGCGGGGCGCACAGGCCTCTTGGGCCCCGGGACCGGCTCAGGCTCAGGCTCGGCGTCAGCAAAGGGACCTGCGTGGCGCCCTGGGGCGGAGGAGGCCCGAAGGCCAGTGGTCAGTGCGGTGCGGCGGGCGGAGGTCGGGGAGCAGTGGGACCGGGAGGCGCGCCCAGGGCGGGGGTGCCAGGCCCACTCCAACCGCGGCGGGGTACGGGGTGGTCAGGGCGGCTCCAGGCAGAGGTCGGACCCCAAATCCGGGCCACATGCCGCCGCCCGGTCTCCTTCCTTACCCGAAGGGCGGCCACGGCAGACGGGAAGCCGTGCACGACGAGCACAATCTCCCTGGGGAGGAGAACAGCGATGTCCTGTGAGCCCCGCCGCGCCCCACTGCGGGCGTAGCCCAGCGCCCTCGCCGCGGGTTCCCTCCTATCCCGCCTGAGAATGGGGTCCTCACTCCCGGCTTCAGCTGAGCCCCAAGCCCTGCAACTTCTGAAGGCACGCCCCCTGCACCTGCCCACCTCAGGCCCCGCCTCCAGCCCAGGTACCCACCTCTTCCCGTTCCTCTCCCTCCTGTGCTCCACCCGACCCCAACGTGCCCATCAAGACGCCTGCGCTGGACCCCAGCCTGGATCATCACCCTTGCCTCAGACAGCTTCTCCCCGGATTTCCACCGCCGAGATTACCAGGGCACAGCCTCCCGTTAGGCTCCTCCCCTGCGACTGGCTCAGTCCTCGCCCTAGACGCCCCGCCCATGTCACAGGCTTGGCGGGTCCCTCTCATCAGGCTTGTGCCCCCCGGTTCCACTTCCTCCAGGAAGCCTTCCTCCGGACAGAGAGACCCTTCCCCTGTTATCAGGGACCTCGCCCACTGGTCCGCCTAGCTCCACCTTTTTTGTGGCCCCATTGTGCTGCTGGACCTGACGAACAGGGTTGACAGTGAACCCCACATAGACAGGGCCCGGGTACCAGGGATTCAGGCAGTAGAGCAGCTGGATGCTGAAGAAGTGCCCGGCCTCACCCCGATTCCCGCTGGACCCTTCGAATTTTAGGAACTTTTCACTAACGAAACACATTTCTGTGTCAGCACCGACATCAAGAAGAGAACCTCACCAGTACCTCAGAACCCGCTTTGTCCGCCGCCTGGTTTCTTCCCTCAGGTGCCCGCTGTGCTGCCGTCTCACCCTTCTTTAGTTCAGTGCAGCAGCCCCTGTAGGCCACCTGGCTGATCGGGTCACAGTCCTGCTGGACCCTCAGGTTCACTCAGGGGCTGGGGGTTCCCAGGGGGTCCTCCAACAGCTCAGTGCAGCATGCTGGGGGGTCAGGGCCAGCACCTGTCCCTGGGGCCTCAGGCCTCCCTTCCTTCCCACAGCGGCCAAGATCGCAGGTCTCTACAATGACTCGGAGCCACCCCGGAAGACCATGCGCAGAGGGGTGCTGATGACCCTGCTGCAGCAGTCGGCCATGACCCTGCCCCTGTGGATCGGGAAGCCCAGTGACAAGTGAGGGCAGCAGCTGCGAGGGAGGGGCTGGTGCCCAGGGGCTGGGACTGGCCCTTTGTTCTGCTCACAGGCCCCCACTCCTCTGTGGGGCCGTCCCCGCCTCAGGGGACTACGTGGCCAGACCTGGAGACAAGGTGGCTGCCCGGGTGAAGGCCGTGGATGGAGACAAGCAGTGGATCCTGGCCAAGGTGGTCAGTTACAGCCATGCCACCAACAAGTGAGTGACAGCAGCCCGAGGGCTGCTCTCAGCCCCTTCTGTCCCCCTGCCCCACAGCCCCAGGATGACTACTCTATCCTGTTTGAAGACACCTCCTATGCAGAAGGCTACTCCCCTCACCTCAGTGTGGCCCAGAGGTAGCTGGTGGCTTCCAAGGAGCCCAAGAAAAAGTGACACCGCCCGGTGGACTCGACATCCTCCACCATCCTGGGGCAGGACAGCAGAGGATATGCTGGGATTAAACAGACATCCCCTCTCCACACATCTCCTGGGTTTTACTTCTCCAAACCCTTCTCCCTTGCCCAGACATGGTGACCTAGGGAGCTGGAGGCTGGGGGAGAGGGGACCATATCTGGCCCCACTGGGCATTCACTTTTTCAGCTCAGAGTTTCTCTTCCTTTCCAATACAGGCTCTACATGAACACAAATCGTATTTTATTTTAATTGAACTTTATTTTCTTTGGAGGGAGGGTCTTGCTTGTCATCCAGGCTGTCGTGTATGGGCATAATCGTAACTCACGGTATCCACAACCTCCTGGGCTGAAATGATCCTCCAGCCTCTGCTTCCCAAGTAGCTGGGACTACAGGTAAGTGCCAGCACATGTGGCTAATTACGTTACATCTTTGTAGAGATGAGGTCTCACTATTTTACCAGGCTGGTCTCAAATGTGTGGCCTATTGCGATCCTCCCAGCTCAGCCTCCCAAATCGCTTGGATTGCAGATGTGAGCCACTGTGCCTGACTCAAAAATCATACTTTATTCTTGAGCCCATTGGTCAGGGTAGATTCACACACTCCCTCTGGAGGGACCCCGGGAGCCGCTCTCACAGCTCAGAGCGGAAGCTGAGGCTGCAGCCTGCCATCTTCTCCGCATAGTCCTCATCGAAGCGCTCATTCTGCGCCACGGTGAAAGTGGTCTTCCAGTCCCCAGTCATGCCTGGGGGAGGAAAGGAGGGAGGGAGTAAAGCTGGAGTCCCGCCCAAAGAGAGGCTGTGAGTGCCAATGGGGAGGCTCCAGCTGCTGCTCCCACCGGCCCCAAACCCCCGTGCTGGCCGGCACCCACCTTTCCTCATGAAGGGGGAGATGCTGTGGTCCATGTACTCCTGGGGGACGGTGGTGTAGTTGGCCATAGGGTTCTTCTTCATCTCCCTGAATGACGTGTGTTGAACCATGAGGTCCACGGTCTCCTCTGGCAGGGAGCGCCCCACAAACTCCAGGATCTTCCGAATCTCCCTTTTGGGGTTCTGAGCAGCAGAGGCTCCTCAGTGGAGCAAAACAAAACAAGTCCCCTCTCTAACCTCAGAGGGCATCTGGCCACTTCCCCGAGAAACCCCGAAGAGCCTTGATCCCTGGGGCCCTGGTCCCTGGGGTAAAATGAATGGCTCTCTGCCCTGTGATCCCATCATGAGCTGGGCTTGGCTCCTATGGGTGAGGACCGGGATGGTCTTTTTCCGTGACTGGGGCCCTGGGTGGCACACCCTTTGGTGGGGATAATCAATAAGACTAAGTATCTAATCCGTGGCCCCTCATGCAGCTGACTCAGCTGTGGGAGATGAGAGCTGTGTGGGACCCGCTGCCAGGTGAGGCTGTAGCGGGGAGGCCTGGGCCAGGGAGGCAGGATGGCAAATCCGGGCCTGCTGTGGGGGCCGCCCAGGAACAGGGCTGGGTGGCCTTGGCGGGTCCCTGTGAGGTGCCTGCCCCCAGGGGTCACATGAGGGGAAGCATCACAGGTGGTCTCACCTCCTTCATGTCTTCATAGAAGAGGTAGAGAACAGGGTGGGTGTGGCTCAGCTCCCACCACTCCTGCACGTGCTGGTACCAGGACCCGTAGGACACTGGAGAAGCGGGCAGGGGGCAGTGACACAGGGTTACTGTGCGTTGTAGCCACCACCTCTTGGCTCCACACCCTCCTTCCTCCCGTCAAACCCACCTTCTCCGGCCATGAACTTCTCCAGGAAGCTGTCCCAGGTCCCAGGCTCAGGGTGCGACTTTTCCATACGGTGGAAGTGGTAGTAGGAGACCGCCACATCCTTTGGGTTTCGGGCAACATAGACCACCTGCAGGGGCAGAGGACCCAGCCCCAGCGCCATGACCACACAGCTCGCCCCAGGCCAGCTCACCTCTTGGATTGGCAAAGGAGGAACCTGAGGCTTACAGGCTGACTTGCTTGAGATCTCACGGCACAGGTAGGGCCAAGCTGGGATCTGAACCCTGCTCAGAAGCCAAAGTCCTGCCTGGTCCCTGAGACCATATTCTATACTAATATAATCTGCATCAATGCTGTCACACTCCGATCTGGAGCAAGGCATGCCCGGTCCCCACCAGCCCCCTCCTCTGCTGACCTGTGAGTACCCACACATTGCCTTTCTTAAGTGTGCACTGCAGAGACTCACTATCTTGGCATCGGACCTTCATCAGAGCAAGAGATAGACAGTGTCCTCTCTCAAGATGTGATGAAGGCCGGGCACGGTGGCTCACGCCTGTAATCCCAGCACTTTGGGAGGCCAAGGTGGCCCGATCACCTGAGGTCAGGAGTTCAAGACCAGCCTGACCAACATGGCAAAACCCCATCTCTACCAAAAATACAAAATTAGCTGGGCGTGGTGGCAGGTGCCTGTAATCCCAGCTCCTTGGGAGGCTAAAGCAGGAGAATCGCTTGAATCCAGGAGGCGGTGGTTGCAGTGAGCCAAGATAGCATCATTGTACTCCAGCCTGGGCAATAAGAGTGAAACTCTGTCTCAAAAAAAAAAAAAAAAAAAGAGAGAGAGAGAGAAAGAAAAAAGGGCCAGGCACAGTGGCTCACGCCTGTAATCCCAGCACTTTGTGAGGTCGAGGCGGGAGGATCACAAGGTCAAGAGTTCGAGATCCGCTTGACCAACATGGTGAAACTCTGTCTCTACTAAAAAGAATACAAAAATTAGCCGGGCATGGTGGCATGCCTGTAATCCCAGCTACTCAGGAGGCTGAGGTTGCAGTGAGCCGAGATCACGCCACTGCACTGCAGCCAAGGTGATAGAGCAAGACTCTGTCTCAAAAAAAAAAAAGATGTGATGATGAGCCTCGTAGAAGTGAGGAGGCCCTTCCAGAAGAACAGGAACATGGCTGGGGGGCGCCTGAGCTCCCCTTCCTGGCTTTCCTTGCCACTCAGCAGGAACTTTTTTTTTTTTGTAGAGATGGTTTTGCTGTGTTGCCCAGGCTGGAGGGCAGCAGCAGGATCAGGGCTCATTGCAGCCTCCAATTCACATAAACAATCCTCCCCGCTGAGCCTCCTAAGTGGGAACAGTCTGTGCCACCACACCAGGTTTTTAATTTTTTTTGTAGAGATGGGATGCCATCTCTACAGCAATGTTGCCCAGGCTGGTCTCCATCTCTCGCCTTCAAGGGATCCTCCCACCTCAGCCTCAAACTGGGATGACAGGTGTGAACCATTGTGCCAGGTCTCACCTTAACCTTCTGATCCAACAGAGTCTGGGGGAGCAGGGCCAAGGGCAGGTGTGACTTGATGAGCCGTGGGGCCGGTGTGTCTTTCAGCATCTCCATCCCTGAGCAGTGGGTCAGGGAAGGTCTGGTGAGCTGAAGCCCCAGCCCTGTCTTCCTCCCCTCCACTTGCACCCAGGACCCAGCCATGCACCTGAGGGATCCCCTGGATCATTGGCCTCAAGGAAGGGCACCCGTATGTAGATGGGAGCCCGGTTACACTTCTCCAGGTCGCCGCCCTGGTAAATCATGTCCAGTATTTGGCTCACCCAGGTGGTGCCTGGAGAGGGAGGGAGATGGGAAGTGAGCAGGCCGAGGGCACAACCTCGCTGGCCAAGGTGGGGACTGCCACCTGGGAGAGGGTGGGTGGCCCTCCTCACCTACCGGACTTGGGGTAGGTGCTGATGAGCAGGTCATCGGGCTGGGCCCGGAAGCTCTGCAGGGGTCCCAGTGCCTCTGCAAAGCACTTGATGAGCGGGACCCCCTTCACGTACTCCAGTGGCAGGCGGGAAGCATCCTGGATCAGTTCCATGTTCCTGCGTCAGGGGCCAGAGCCAGGCCCATTCCCTTAACACCATCACAACAGCACCATGTGCGGAATTCTTTTTTTTTTTTTTTTTCCTCAGATAGAGTCTCACTCTGTCACCCAAGCTGGAGTGCAGTGGCACAATCTCAGCTCACTGCAAACTCTGCCTCTTGGGTTCAAGCAATCCTCCCGCCTTGGCCTCGCAAGTAGCTAGGATTACAAGCATGTACAACCACGCTCAGCTAATTTTTTTTTTTTTAAGTAGAGATGGGGTTTCACCATGTTGGCCAGGCTGGTCTCGAACTCCTGGCCTCAAGTGATTCATCTGCCTCAGCCTCCCAAAGTGCTGGGATTACAGGTGTGAGCCACCGCCCAGCTG
Source organism: Papio anubis (assembly GCF_008728515.1). Lineage (NCBI taxonomy): Eukaryota > Metazoa > Chordata > Mammalia > Primates > Cercopithecidae > Papio > Papio anubis. The sequence goes on along the minus strand of NC_044993.1, from coordinate 46,776,558 downwards.
CCCCTTGGCAGAGATTTTGCTTTCAGGGATGTCACTGAGGCCTAGGGAGGCTGAGCAACTTGCCCGTGCTCAACAAAGCCAGTCAGTGGCGGGTCTGGGACTGAAACCAGGTCAGCCTCTAGTGCGGTGGTTCCCCAGCCTGGCCACACCTTTCATTCACCTGCAGAGCTGTTCAAAATCCCAGGGCCTGGGCCGTGGTGCAGACCAGTGAAAGCACCCTCGCGGCGCAGGTGTGTGACGGTCTCCAGGAGAGTCCAGCTGCACTGAGGAAGCTCCAGGGCCTGCCTATGCGTCTTCCTGCCAGCCAGTGCCCTTTGTCTCATCATTTCCTGCTGTGACCCCCAGCCTCCATCCAGTGGGCTCCTCTCCCCAGTGCTCCCCTCCTTGAGCCCCTCAGGCCCCTCACATGTGGAAACCTCCCAGGCCGGCCAGGCCTGTGATCCACTTGCCCGGCCACAGTCCATCTGGGCTCCAGGACAAACACGGCCCATTGAGCAACTAAGCTGGTATTGGGAGCCAGAGCCTGGTGTGGGAATGAAAACTCTGATGACTCAGCAAAAGGAGGGGCGCAGGCAGGGTGACTTCCGCCTGTAATCCCAGAGCCTTGGGAGGCCAACGGGAAAGGATCCCTTGAGCCCCAGAGTTTGAGACCAACCTGGACAACAAAGCAACCCCTCTCCTCTACACAAAATAGTTTTCAAAATTAGCCGGGTGTGGTGGCTTGCTCTTGTAACCCCAGCTACTCAGGAGGCTGTGGCGGCAGGATTGCCTTAGCCTAGGAATTTGAGGCTGCAGTGGGCCAGGATCCCACTACACTCCAGACTGGGTGACAGAGCAACACCTTGTCTCAAAAATATACAAAGGAAAAGAAGGAATGGAGGGGGATTCTGGCCAGACTGGGTTGTCTAATTGAAATGGGATATCCATGGGAAAGGGCAGGGATGACAGAGGCCTCAGCTTCTGGAATGTTGGAGCCACAAGCTGAGCAGGGTGAGGGCACCCTGAGCCATTCCACTGTGTCACTCACCTGAGCTCTCGGGAACCTGGCCCGTGCTCTCCTTGCCTGCAGGGGCTGAGTGTGGATGCAGTGTAGGGAGTGCAGGGCTGCTCTCTGCCCTGAGGGTTTTGAAGGTCCAATGTGGGAGGGATCTAGAGTCAGGGCTGGGACTTGACTCAATTCCAGGAAGGAAGGGGTGGGGTTGAGGGTGGGGAAGCTTCTCTATTACCCTCCTTAGCACCACAGCTCCAGCCAAGCTTGGAGTGATCTACAAACCCAAGATGTGAGTTTAGTGTGTAGAAAACATAAGAATGAAAGGCAAAAGGGGCCAACATTGGTATTTGGGGTTTTTTTGTTTTGTTTTGCTTTGTTTTTGAGCTGTCACCAGGCTCCTGACCCTCCCACTGAACTCTACCCTGCAGGGCGGACCAACGGACAAGCTTTCTTTTTTTTTTTTTTTTTTTTTTTTTTGTGAGACAGAGTCATGATCTCAGTTCACTGTAACCTCCACCTCCTGGGTTCAAGTGATTCTCCTGTCTCAGCCTCCCAAGTAGCTGGGATTACAGGTGTGCGCCACCACACCCGGCTAATTTTTCCTTTTTCAGTAGAGACAGGGTTTCGCCATGTTGGCCAGGCTGGTCTCAAACTCCTGAGCTCAGATGATCCGCTTGCCTCGGCCTCCCAAAGTGCTGAGATTACAGGCCTGGCTGACAAGCTTTCTCTAATTGACCCAGGCAAGGGAGGTGAGTGGATGGAAGGGAAAGGTGGGATAGGCAGGCCCGGGAAAAGTCACCTAACTGCTGGCTACAGGCCAGTCTTGAAGGCGGCAGGGGTTCTGGCCCAGTGCAGTCCATAGGCCCCCAGCAGCCCAGGCATTCTAGGCTCTGACCACAAGGCCAGTCTGGAGTGATGTGTATGGGCAGAGTGAAGGGACAGAAGTGGGGCAGAGCATGGACGTACAGAACAAGAAAGAGGCTGAGCATGGTGGCTCACACCTGTAATCCCAGTACTTTGGGACGCTGATGTGGCAGGATCACATGAGGTCAGCAGTTCAAGACCAGGCTGGCCAACATGGTAAAACCCTGTCTCTACTAAAAATACAAAAATTAGCTGGGCATGATGGCGGGCACCTGTAATCCTAGCTACTTGGGAGGCTGAGGCAAGAGAATCGCTTGAACCCAGGAGGTGGAGGTTTCGGTGAGCCAAGATCATGCCACTGCACTCCAGCCTGGGCAACAGAGTGAGACTCTGTCTCAAAAAAAAAAAAAAAGACCAGGTGTAGTGATTCATGCCTGTAATCCCAGCACTCTGGGAGGACGAGGCGGGCAGATTATGAGGTCAGGAGTTCCAGACCAGCCTGGCCAACATAATGAATCCCCGTCTCTACTAAAAATACAAAAATTAGCCAGGCGTGGTGGCACATTACTGTAGTCCCAGCTACTTGGGAGCCTGAGGCAGGAGAATTGCTTGAACCCGGGAGGCGGAGGTTGCAGTGAGCCAAGACTGCGCCATTGCGCTCCAGCCTGGGTGACAAAAAAAAAAGAAAGAACAAGAAAGGACAAGGACACTGGAGTCCCATCGCCCTGGGAGCCAACCCCAGCTTCATGGCTTCCGGGCAACCTCACAGAGCATCAATAGAAGATCCTAGAAGAACAACAACCCTGGCAAGTGCTTTTCTTTCCCTGGGTTTGAAGGAGGCTCCACAGACAAGAGATTAGAGGCTCCACAGACAAGAAACTGGAAGCCACAGGGCCCCGTGGAAGGAGGGCATCCCCCCATCCTCCGTGGTCTTTGTCCTATTTGCATTCAATTCCAAGGTAAGTCTCCCAGGCTTTCAAGAATTGCATGAGCTCAGAGGCAAGTGGGGGAAAGCTGAGGCATGGGGTTTCCAGGCAGAGTAGAAGCTGTTCACATGCTAGTGCCAGGGGCCCCTCCTGCCTCCTCTGTGCCCCTGAGGAAGCCCCGTGACTGGCAGGACCTTGGGCTGCTAGCTCCACCCCCACCCTCGGCATCCACCATAAGGCACCCTTGACTCAGACTTTATTGTACTCAAGTAAAAACCCGCTGGACCCGCGGCAGGTGGCACAGAAAAGAGGTAGGAGGTGGGTAGGGACACTGAGGATCAGGTCTCCAGCAGGTCTGTCCAGTGTGCCTGCAGAGGTAAGAAAGTTGGTCACAGGCAGACCAGGGCAGATAGCAGGGTAGGGAGCCCGCCACCAAAGCCCACTCACCTCTTCTAATTCTGAGTCTTCTACTTCTTTCTCAGTGTCCATCTGGCATAGCCAGATCAGGTCTCCCCAAAGCAGTGACTTCTCACAGCTACCAAGGAGAGGGGCAGGTAGGAGATACAGAGTCAGATGCCACAAGCCCCCTCCAGTATCGGCCCTGGATGCTGAGATGAGGACTCAGCTGCCTGGGCCTGGATTGCACAACTGGGCACCCTCTTCCCAGAGCTGGACCAGGCTGGGGCTGGGGGACTGCACTCACCTAGGGCATTGGCCCTCTAGAGGCAGAAGCTGCCCTGGTTCTTCCCGAAGGAACTCCTCTGCCAGGCAGATCATGTGGGCCCTTAGCCAGCAGCCAGGGTTGGGGCAACACAAGGGCCCCTCTTCATCCTGTCCCAGGCAGCCGGCAGGTAAGAGACAAGGAGGGAGAGGGAGCTGGCAGCACGCCCCCTGTGCAGCAGACACTGTTCCGGGCATCACACAGCTGCATTCCGTGAGGCAGCAGTGACTCTTATTTGCATCTTACGAATGAAGAAACTGAGGTGCAGGGTTAAAATCCTTGCCCCTGGGACTAAGCTGGTGAATGCCCTGTGAATATCAGCAGTGACTGATTAAGTCACAGCCTCACCACTGCAGCCAGGACTGAACTTTCTCACAGCTAAACAACCCCCTGCAGGTCACTGAATCTCCACAGGGCAAGTCCTCCACTCACTGGCAATTAGCAGGAGCTCAGTAGAAGGCACCCATCATCCATTATTTTATTAAATATTTAGGCCGGGCACAGTGGCTCATGCCTGTAATACCAGCATTTTGGGAGGCTTAGGTGGGCAGGATCACCTGAGGTCAGGAGTTTGAGACCAGCCCGGCCAACATGGTTGAAACCCCGTCTCTACTAAAAATACAAAAATTAGCCAGGCGCGGTGGCAGATGCCTGTAATCCCAGCTACTCCAGAGGCTGAGGCAGGAGAATTGCTTGAAACCGGGAGGCAGAGGTTGCGGTGAGCCAAGATCGCACCATTACATTCCAGCCTGAGAAACAGAGTGAGATTCCGTCCCAAAAAAAAAGAAAAAGGAAAAGAAAATTTCTGGGCCATCGGCTCTATGCAGAACTTTGTTCCACAGCAGTGGTAAGTGCTGCCCTCCGAGAGTGCAGTATGGCAGTTGGGGTGGGAGTGACTAATGAGATCCAGAAAACACGTAGCATGCCAGACAATATTAAGTGTTAAGGGAAAGGGGGTAGCAGAAAAGTGCACAAGAATGAGCTGCAATTCATTACATTGTTTTAGAGACAGGGTCATGTCCAGGCATGATGGCTCACGCCTGTAATCCCAGCACTCTGGGAGGCTGAGGCAGGCAGATCACTTGAGGTCAGGAGTTTGAGACCAGCCTGGCCAACATGGTGAAACCCCATCTCTACTAAAAACACAAAAATTGGGCAGGTGTGGTGGCACACTTGGGAGGTTGAGACAGGAGAATCGCTTGAACCTGGGAGGCGGAGGTTCCAGTGAGCTGAGATCACTGCACTCCAGCCTGGGCAACAGAGCAAGACTCCCTCTAAAAAAAAGAGAGAGATAGACAGGGTCATGCCCTGTCGACCACACTGGAGTGCAGCGGAGCGATCGTAGCTTACTGCACCCTTGAACTCCTGGGCTTAAGCAATCCTCCCACCACAGCCTTCCCAGTAGCTGGGATTACAGTCTCCTGCTTGCCACCATGCCCGACTACTCAGAGCTGCGATTATAAATCGGGAACCAGAGAAGACCTCACTGAGAAGGTGGTAGGTTATCAAGACAGATGGCCTAGGGAAGAATCTTTTCATCAAAGGGGAAATGGTGAAGGCCCTGAGCAGGTCCTGCTTTGCTCAGGAATGGCCGTAAGTACTATAGCATCTGCATCTTAGAGATGGGGATAGGGTGGCCAAAGAGTGTCAGTGGGTTTCCCTCAAGAAAGAGCTGGATCCGAAGTCGTCTGGACCCTAGAGCCGCCCGTGCCTGGCGGGGACCTCACCTGGATGGTCTGGGCGCACAGGGAGCAGCAAGCCCCTGGATCCCCCTGGTCTGGCTCAGGCTCAGCGTCATCAAAGGGACCTGCGCGGCGCCTTGGGGCCGGGGCCTGGGGCGGTGGAGGCCCGAAGGCTAGGGGCACGTGCGGCGGCGGCGGCAGGCAGAGGTCCTGGCGGAGGTCGGGGCGCAGCCAGCGCAACGTGAGCGGGAGGCGCGCCCAAGGCGGTGCGCGCAGCATGTGCGCCAGCACGCGCAGGTGGAACGCGAAGGCCGTCTCTCCGCGCAGGCGAGGCCCCACGTGCGCCAGGCGGCGCGAGGCATGAGGATGTTGCCAGGCCCACTCAAACTGCGGGCGGGGTACAGGGGCGTCAGGGCGGCTCGGAGCAAGGGGCGGACCCCAAACCCTCGCCCGGCCGCTGCCGCCCGGTCTCCTTCCTTACCCGAAGGGCAGCCACGGCGGACGGGAAGCCGTGCACGACGAGCACCATCTCCCTGGGGAGGAGAAAGGGGGTGTCCCTGTCGCAGCCCAGAGCCTTAGCCGCGGGTCCCCTCCAATCCCACCCAAGAGCAGGGTCCTCATTCCCGGCTTCAGCCGAGCTCCAAGCCCCGCCCCGGCCTGAAGGCACGCCCCCTGCACCTGACCACCTCAGGCCCTGCCTCCAGCCCAAGTACTCACCTGTCCCCCCCCTCCTCTCCCTCCTGCGCTCCACCCGACCCCAGCGTGCCCACCAAGACCCCTACGCTGGAACCCAGCCTGGATCACCGCCTCCGCCCCAGCTAGCTCCTTCCCTGAGTTCCGCCGCGGAGATGCCCCGGGCACCGCCTCCCCGTCACGCTCCTCCCCTGCGACAGGCCCAGTCCCCGCCCCAGAGGCCTCGCCCATGTCACAGTCCTGGCCGATGTTTCTCATCAGGCCTGTGCCCCGCGGGGTCCCCCTCGTCCGGGAAGCCTTCCTCCCGGCACAGAAGCCCTCCCTGTCTCACCAAGGCCCTCGCCCGCTGGTCCGCCAGGCCCCGCCTTTTTTGCGGCCCCCATTGTGCTGCTGGACCCGACGAGCAGGGTTGACAGTGAACCCCACGTAGACGCGGCCCCGGTACCGGGGGTTCAGGCAGTAGAGCAGGTAGACGCCGAAGAAGCGCCCTGGCCTCGCCGTGACCCCCGCGGGACCCATCGGGCCTTGTGGTTCGGGAACCGCAGCAGGGGGTTGATTGCCGTGACCTAGGGTCCAGGGGAGGGGTGGATCGCTAGGGCTGCAGGGTGCTTGCTTCGGAACAAGCTCTCGGGGACTATCCGGAGGCAGCCTGGAGGCCGCCGTAGCGCGGGTACGTGCCCCTCTCCTGTCTGGAGGCGGGGGTAGAAGTCCGACCGCGGAAGCCAGACTGCTGTCCAGTCAGCGAGCGCCTACCATTCAGCATTGGCTCCGCCCGAGTCCCACCTTCCTCAGACTCTGATTGGCTGACAGATGGCAAGAGCGAAAAGCCCGAACTGTTGGAAAGCCCGGCTGCTTGAGGGCGGAAGTACTGCGTTGACGTACGCCTTAGTAAGGGCGGAAGTGAGTTTCCCAGCGGAAGTGGCTCCTGTAAGGCTGCAAGACAGCGTGGCCGGCGTCGGAGCAGGGGTTGTGTCCCCGCTGGGCTGCCGTCCCAGCTGGACTACCGCCATGGAACTCAGCGCCGAATACCTCCGGGAGAAGCTGCAGCGGGACCTGGAGGCGGAGCATGTGGTGAGTTGAGCAGCCGGACGGGAGAAAAGAGCTCGGGAGGCGGATTCGGCACCATTCATATTCTTCCGCTCGGTAGGAGGTGGAGGACACGACCCTCAACCGTTGCGCCTGTAGCTTCCGAGTCCTGGTGGTGTCGGCCAAGTTCGAGGGGAAACCGCTGCTTCAGAGACACAGGTGAGGCCCTGGGAGCACCTTGCCCAGCGCGGTCTCAGCTCCTGCACCACAACCCCAGCCACTCCCCCTACCCCTGCAACCTAACTCCCGCACTCCCCCGCGGCGTGGCTCAGGGACCTTGAGGATCCCGCCTTCGTGACCCCTGCTTCGAGTATTTCGATGTAGACCCTCTCCCCACGTACATGTTCCCACGGCCCGGGGACTACAACCTTGGAGACACCCACAGTCTCTTGGGTCACCCTAGTCTCGGGGTGTGCAATCCTCGCCTGCCTTTTCCTAACCCCATCTCTCGCCCCAGGCTGGTAAACGCGTGCCTAGCAGAAGAGCTCCCGCACATCCATGCCTTTGAACAGAAAACCCTGACCCCAGAGCAGTGGGCACGTGAGCGACAGAAATGAGAGACTGGGATCTACACAGCCATTAAATTATAAATCTGGACCAGCTTCTGTGTCGGTGTGTGTGTGGGAGGGGTGCTGAGGCCGAGTCTAGGACCTGGCCTCTCCCTGCCCCGCCTCCGTCCATTGTTTTACCTTGGACACGTCCGTCTCCCCATCTAGGCCTCTATCCCTGCTTGTAAAATGAAAGTTCTACTGTAAAAGTCCCTTCCAGGGTCTACCGAGAAAGCCTTCTCTCTGTAACTCTGTGTAGACGTCTGGGAGTCTGTACTGCCACCAGCCACCCAACTCCCAGAGAGCTCAGGGTTCCTGCTCTCTGCCAGCCTTCAAGATGCAGAGATGAGAAAGTGATCCGGGTTTCAGGGCCCTGACCAGTTGAACAAACCTCTCCCTCTCCCCGACATCACTGCAGTATCAGAGGCACCATATAGAATTCCACATATTCCCTGCACGTTCCCCCGACCTTCTCAGGCCCAAGAGGGAGTGTGCCCAAGTAGGGGTTCATCAACACCTGGAATGCTGATGTTTTCAGACCCGCTGGAGAAGGTTCCAGTGGCTCCATAGCCCTGGGCTTGGTGTGTCTACAGCTGCCCCCTGGAGGACCATGGAAGTTTTTGGAATAGTGGGTGTGGGACGGGGGTAGGGGTGAGATTAGAGCAGGAATATAAGGCTGACCTGAGTCAGAAAATTGGGGCAGGTAATGCCCTGGGTATCAGTCTTCACCACAGGTTAGTAGGGTTGCTAGGACCTTGTTTTTTTTAATTGTTTTTTGTTTGTTTGTTTCAGACAGGGTCTTGCTCTGTCGCCCAGGCTGGAGTGCAGTGGCACTATCTCAGCTAATTGCAACCTCTGCCTCCCAGGTTGGAAAGATTCTTGTGCTTCAGCCTCCTGAGTAGCTGGGATTACAAGCATGCGCCACCATGCCCGGCTAATATTTGTACTTTTAGTAGAGACAAGGTTTCACCATGTTGGCCAGGCCGGTCTCAAACTCCTGGCCTCAAGTGATCTGCCTGCCTTGGTCTCCCAAAGTGCTGGGATTATAGGCGGGAGCCACTGTGCCTGTGCTAGGACTTTGAACAGAGGTCCCTGAGACCTAGGGAGGGAGCCCCAGTGGGGGCCAGGGCTTGTTGAGAGTGAGAAATTGCAAGTTTCAGCCATCACACACTCTGTTCTCCTGCGTTTTTTTTGTTTGTTTGTTTTTGGGTTTTTTTTAGACGGAGTCTTGCTCTGTTGCCCAGGCTGGAGTGCAGTGGCGCGATCTTGGCTCACTACAACTTCCGCCTCCTGGGTTCAAGCGATTCTCCTACCTCAGCCTCCCTAGTAGCTGGGATTACAGGCGCACGCCACCACGCCCAGGTAATTTTTGTTTTTGTTTGTTTGTTTGTTTGTTTTTGAGACGGAGTTTTGCTCTTGTTGCCCAGGCTGGAGTGCAATGGCATGATCTCGGCTCACCACAACCTCCGCCTCCTGGGTTCAAGCGATTCTCCTGCCTCAGCCTCCCAAGTAGCTGGGATTACAGGTATGCACCACCACGCCCGTCTAATTTTGTATTTTTAATAGAGATGGGGTTTCTCCATGTTGGTCAGGTTGGTCTTGAACTCCCAACCTCAGGTGATCCGCCTGCCTCGGCCTCCCAAAGTGTTGGAATTACAGGCATGAACCACCATGCCCGGCTTTCTTTTGTTTTCTTCCCACACCTCTACTGCCCAGGTAGTTTTCTATGGCATACTGAAGAGGTGGGGCCTGGAAATGAGGCCATGGGTGGTCCCTGCTTGATATGAACCAAACCCCACTATGGCTAAGATGCCCATCCCAGATAGCCCTGTGTCCTCCCATCTCAGGATCACCCACTAAGTTGGGCATCAAAACCTATTCCCACGCCCACTCCCCACAAGGCATGACAGACCTGTCTGGCCAGGTCCCTCACAGAGGCCAGGCCTAGGCAGAACCCACAGGAAGGGCTAGAGAGGCAGAAGCGCTCACTACACAGGGGAAGACTCTGAACTCAAAAGGGGAGACATAGGGCCAGGCACAGCTGTAATTACGGCTCACGCCTGTAATCCCAGCACTTTGGGAGGCTGAGGCAGGCAGATCACTTGAGGCCAGGAGTTTGAGACCAGTCTGGCCAACATGGTGAGACCCCACCTCTACTGAAAACACAAAAGTTAGCCGGACGTGGTGGCTTACGCCTGTAATCCCAGCCACTTGGGAGACTGAGGCACGAGAATGGCTTGAACCCAGAAGGCAGAGGTTGCAGTGAGCTGAGATTGTGCCGTTGTACTCCATTTGGGCTACAAGAATGAAACTCCATCTCAGAAACAATTAAATAAAAAAGTGGGGAGACTTAGACTCTGACTTGGGCTCCACCCTTTGGTGAGCTGGGTTCCTACTCTCAGCCTCAGTTTCTTTGGTAAACTAGAGTCAGCCTGTTGCTTTAGTTCTATCTTTTCCTCACAAAAAGTTCCCTTGTTTTACATATAAAAACATATATTTATTTATTTATTTTTTTTTTTTTTGAGATGAAGTCTCACTCTTGTCCCCCAGGCTGGAGTGCAATGGCATGATCTTGGCCCACTGCAACCTTCGCCTCAGGTTCAAGCAATTCTCTTGCCTCAACCTCCCGAGTAGCTGAGATTACAGGTGCCTGCCATCATGCCCAGCTAATTTTTGTATCTTTAGTACAGACGGGGTTTCACCAAGTTGTCCAGGCTGGTCTCGAACTTCTGACCTCACCTGCCTCGGCCTCCTAAAGTGCTGGGATTACAGGCATGAGCTGCCGCATCTGGCCTATTTATATTTTTTAGAGACAGTGTTTTGCTCTGTCACCCAGGCTGCAGTGCAGTGGTGCGATGGCTCATTGCAGCCTCGACCTCCTGGGTTCAAGGGATCCTCCCACCTCAGCCTCCTGAGTAGCTGGAACTATAGGTGCGTACCACTATGCCTGGCTAATTTTTTATTTTATTTTTTGTAGAGATGGTATCTCGCCATGTTGCTCAGGCAGGTCTCAAACTCCTGAGCTCAAGTGATCCTCCCGCCTCAGCCTCCCAGAGTGCTGGGATTATAGACGTGAGTCCCCATGCCCGGCCTCCCTCGTTATTTTTATCTTTGGACCTGCAGTTTAAAAGATGCCCACCCTGTAAGTGATGGTTGGTTCCTTTCCTCACAAGCAACAGTGCCAGCAGAGTCACATGCAACCTGATGTTTTGGTTGATTACGAAAAGCAGATTTTCGGTAAATTTGGGAATTATTGAGGTCCTAAGCTAGGGCCTTAAATAGCTCAGCTGCGTCAGCTCTGAGAAGGAGCTCGGAAACGGAGAGCAGCCTCCTGGCCTGTATCAGCATGGCTGGTTTCTACCCACGAAGGCCCTGTTCCCGTGATGTAGTAAGTCAGGGGGCATCCCACATCCCCTGCCATGGGTCAGTCCCCTCAGCGCGGTAGAGGGGAAGCTCTATGGCTGGTCCATTCAGCAAACCCTACGTCTAGGGAACCAGTCATCAAGAGTCTGGGAGGTACCAGAAAATAAAGCCATTTTATTATGTTTTTTTTATCTGCCATGTGACTGGGAATGGGGAGTGAGTGGATGGGTGTGAATGGCTGACCCTGCTGAAGGCCCTGCGGGGCTCTACTTGGCCTGGACTGTCTCCTCCAGCCTGTCCAAGCGCTTCTGGAGCTCCTGCACCGTGGCCTGGAGCTTCCGCATCTCCTCCTCCAGCCGGGACACGGCATCCTGGGGACCCGGTGCTGCGTTAGGCCCAGCTCCTCCCTGGCTCCCCTTACCCCAGCATCTGCTGAGCCCCATCCCTAGAGCCCTGGCCTTGGGCCCTTTAGTCACTCAGCTGGTTGCTGCCTAGAGACCTGCAGGCCTATCAGTCTGAAACCTGTGTTCTGAGGCCTCAGGATTACCCACTCCCAGCCCCGCAAAGATTCCCAATGTTGTGAGTTGGGGCTGCCCCAAACGCCAGCCCCACCCCACCCTCCCAGTTTGATTCCCTGGCTCCCTGGCCCTCTCACCGAGCTGGGAGTGCCACTGGCCTCTGGTGCTGCCCTCCTGCGCCCGGTGTCGAGGCCCCGGTTGACCCTCAGCTCCCGGCTCTTTGGGGGTACGTAGCCATCCTTGAGGGAGATGAGGAGGGGCCCAGCATCCCGACCCCCCAGCCACTCCTCAGCCGTGAGGGCAGGGTCGGGCCCTGCGGTGGGTGGGTACAGGTCCTCCTGGAACAGGTCCGACTGTGGGCAAGGCCAGGGCTAGTGAGGAAAGCGCTTATGCCAGGACACCCCCCTGCAAGACCGCGAAGTCGGTGCGCAGCCCGGAGCCCGGGGTGGGGCGGGGGAGCATCACCTTTCGAGGCACTGTCATGGCAATGGGCTCACACCTCCGCTCGTGCAGCTTGTAGAACCTGTGGGAAGGGGAAGGTAAGCGGGGCCCACAGCCTGGTTGGGCGGGCTTGGGACTGCCCAAGGAGCATGCTGCAGTCAGGGTCAGGAGTCAGTCACCTGGCAATCTCACACTTGTTCACCTCCAGGCCACGTTTGGGCATGTAGCCCATGCCCCGCTGGGACTCCTTGGAACTGAACATGGAGAGATAGTGCAGGAACGGGGCCTCAGAAGTGATCTCAAAGTACCGGATCGAGCTGTCACCCTGTAGGTGGCGGGTGCGGAGGGAGGGTCAATACCAGTGGATGCCCACTGCTCTGGCCCTCTCCAGACCCATCCTGCCCATCTCCCACCCCCACCCCGTCTGATGAGGCCACCTTGCCACAGAGGTAGACGATGTTGGTGTCAGGATCAAAGAAGGGCAGCAGGACACCGCTGCTGGTGTCCAGCTCCTGCAGGGACAGCGGCTCCTCCAGGTGTTTCTGTAGACACAGGTGAGAGGTAACATCCCAGGCCCTGGGATGGTGGTCTTCCCTGGGCAGTGACCTGTGAGGGCCCTCCTGACCAACCAGTGGGAACACCCATCTCATGCCTGGGTAAACTGAGGCCCATGGCCATCCTGCCAGGCGAGTGGCAGAGCAGGGACGAAACTTCCAGTCTGGTTCCCAGCCCGGGGACCCTCGGCTTCCTGCCCCGGCACTCACTGTGTCCCACAGCGCCACCTGCCGCTCACTCATGCGGCTGAAGCCCGTGGTCAGGATCTTCCCCTCTGACACGAACACCGCACGCACGGGCCGGGTCCCCTCATGGGGACGGTCCTTCTCCTGCAAGGAAAGGGAGGTGGTAAGTCAGGCACCCATACACACCCTACGGGGCCAGTCCCACGTGGAGGCGAGGGAGGGCAGCATCCAAGAGCCTGGTTGATGGTGGATAAGAAGGATAAAGTCTGTAGGGTCAAGGGTCAGGGTGGATGGCGACTCACAGCTACGACGGTGCATTTGCGGGGCTCAATGATGCGCACACGCTTGTCGCGGCAGGAGGTACAAATGAGGCCTCCGTCTCGGCTCCAGTCCACACTGTAGATCGTGTCTGGGTGCACCTCTGGGCCCAGCGTCAGCACGGCTGCCCCAGTGCCCACGTCCCACACCATGATCACGTTGTCACAACCTGCACATTCCCCACAGTGTCAGAAGCCATGAGCCTCCTGCCCTCATCCACTGCAGGCCACCAGCCACCCCCAGGCCCCTCCTCCCGCAGCACCTGCACTGAGCAGCACGTTCTGGGCTGTGGGGTGCCAGGCCACAATGCCCACACGCTTGGTGTGGCCCTCCAGGGTGACGACAGGCTCCCGCAGGGGCAGCACCAGGCCCCCATCCGGGATCTCCCACACCTGCAGAGAAGGGGCCAGTGAATCTTCAGGACTCCAAATGTCAGATCCCATCCTAGAGCCCCTCTCCCAGCCCATGGGTCCCCACCACCACTCACCATGACTGTGCAGTCCTCGGAGCCACTGGCAATGACGTTGTCATTGTGCGGGCACCAGGCGATGTCTAGCACAGGGGCTGTGTGGCCACAGACCGTGGGCGCATTCTTGTCCACACGTCCAGTCTAAAGGCACAGCAGGGCCTTGGATGGAGGTGCTTTTGCCCCCCAAACCCAATCCAGCCTCCCCACACCTCCTTCAGAGAGGACCAGAGAGGAAAGAAAGCTGTGGGGTCCCTGGGGGCTGGAACAGGGCCTGGGGTGGGGGGGTTCTTCTTCTCTTGTTCCAGTCCCCAAATGGCGTGGGCAAACCCCAGGAGGGCTGGCCACGCATAGCAGAGGATGGGGCCCGTGCGAAACCCTGGTGGAGTTCCTGCCCGTCTCTGTCTCAGTCTGTCTCTGCCCTTAGGGTTGGCACCCCCACCCCAGCTTTCCCGAGTGAGGCTTCCATGGGCACAACTGGCCCTGGAGTCAGGACAGGTGTATGAGGGCTGGGGGGGTAGGGGCGGCTCCCCAGAGAGTGAGTGTGAGAGGTGGGGCTGCAGACGTGGGTCCTCCCAAAAGGAGAGGGGTCGGGGAGCCTGTCATAACTGGCCCCAGGCAGGAGCAGAGGTTTGGAAATGGCTTCTTCCGGGGACAGCTGCTTCAGCAGGGCTTCCTGTGTGACAGCCGTGCGGGGTGCGGGCCCATCTCTCAGCCCGACAACCACTTCCTCTTCTCTTTGCTTCCATCGGCCCTTTTAAGGTAACAACTTGGGGCCCATCTCCCCTTCCTGTCTTACCCCTCAAAGAGCACAGGAGTGTGCTGGGGGTGTGGGGCAGCAGATAGCCAGCGGAGAGGGCAGCAGGCTCCAGGGGAGGGCAGGGCTGGGGTCGGGGAGAGTGCCTCTTGCATCATCCCTGCCTGCGAGCTGGGGGCCAGAGTTGCTAGGTCCTAAGACAGGCCCAGAGCCAGAGTCCCTCCCAACCCTGAGAATGCTGCCAGGGCCCCCAGACCCCATCCCAACCCTCTCTGTGTTTCCATGGGGAGAAAGCCCCAGGCTGAGGCTGGGGAGGGCTGGTCATGGGTCTGCAGGACTGTCTGCAGTCGGGGGCCCCCAGACCCCATCACAGCCCTCTCTGTGTTTCCAGCCCCAGGCTGAGGCTCAGAAGGGCTGGTCATGGGCCTGCAGGACTGTCTGTAGTCCTGGTCACTGGTGTGACCCATCTTGTGTTGGCTCCTTCTGAGCATCAGTTTCCACACAGCCACAGCACAGAGGAGCTAGAGGAAGTGTAAGGCTCATGGGGCCCAGCTCAGTTTTCCAGATGGCAACACAGGCCCTGGAAGGCCTGGTGACAGTCACCTAATCAGGACCTCCACAGAGCCATGGGTCGGGTGGAGGAGCTGCTACCCCCAGGGCCCCAGGGGCTCACCTTGCCCAGGGGCAGCACCAGGAAGGCCCCTCCCCCGCTGGCCTCACAGATCAGGGCCACAAACTTAGGGTTGACAGCACAGAAGCCACTGTCCCAGGTGGTCTGTGAGACGCGCACATCTTCATAGCACTGGTCGGCCTTGGCCGGCTGTCCAAACACGTGGCGGAACTTGCTGGAGCGGACCACCTGCCGGCTCATTCTAGGGGCACACAGGATAAGAGCATTTCCCCCTTCGGGTCAACTCTGATCTTCCAGTGGTCCCCACCTCCCCCAGGACACCCCTCAGTCTGGCTTTTGAGGTCCCAGCATCATCTCCAGGGGCTCCCTATCCTTTCCTCTGTGGCTTATGCCCGCTCGCCTTCCCCAGCCTCTCCTTCCATCTAACCTGCAAGCCCCCTTCTCCCTGGCCCCAGGCCACTCTGAGTCACACTCTCGATCTGTACCCTCAGCCTCTGCAACAGAGCCTGGCGTGGTGTTGCCCCCACTGCATGTTTGTTGACTGACTGGCTGATGGATGCAGAGCCCGTCCTTCCTAATGGTTCAGACTCAGGCGTCATCAGCCCAGATGGCTCTGAGGGTGGGTTCTCTCTTAGTTACAGTGTCCAGAGCCCACCTCCCTCACACCCACACAGCGCTTCCTAAAGGCAGGGACAGGGGCTGGCCTCCTTCCCCTGCCGGTGCGGGGCTGGACATAGGAGGAAGTGGCGTGGGGGCTGCCCGAGGGGAGTGAGGCGGCAGGATGGCTTCCCCAGCAGGTCTCTGGCTCAGGTCCCAGTATCTTCTCCTCCCCATACCTCTGCCTCTTGCCTTCGCTCAGAAAAGCAGGTGCCCTTAAGAGCCATCTCCACCCCCATGTGAACTGCACACAGGAAGGGAGAAGCCACTCCAACTGCTCTGATGTCCAGCTAGGATGGTTTCCCCCAGTGTCTGGTGGGGAGCAAGGAACTCCAGGGACGACCTTGTGCCACCGCATCACCCTCCTGCTCAGGGAAGGGGCCTGTGCTGCCGCTCAGAGGGTACTGTGCCCAGAGCCTCTGCCCCTAGCCTCAGCCTTGCCTACTCACTGGGGGCTTCAACGCCCCCGGCCACCCCAGGACTCCCAAAGAGGCTGCTAGGTCGGCCTGCCCAAAGAGCGGTGAGGAGCGTACGTGAAGAGCCCCAGTCTTGAGGAGCAGCCAGGGTCTGGAGAGAGAGGAGCCCCGGACCAGAGGTGGGGGACAGGAAGCCATCGCCCCACCCTGCCTCCTCCCCCGCCGCAGGTACCAGGCCCGGAAACCACGGAAAGGGGAACTTGGTCTTTTCTTGTTTTGCTCTCAACCCCTTCCTGTCTCCAAGCCCAGGGCAGCTGCCCCACTCACCCCACCCTGTCCCCGTCCCCACCCTCCCTGAGACTTAATTCCGGGGGGAGTCGGGCCCTCGACACTGTGCTGACCCCCGGCTGCCCACCTCCATCTTGGCCGCGGTGGTCCCTCGCCCTCGCCTCCGCAGAGCGCTCTGGGGCCCCGGCGGCCCCCACTCCAGGCAGCGTCCCCCCACGGGCTGCTGCGCCCGCTCCCTGGCCCCGGCGCTGGCTGGGTCGCGGTGACAGCCGCGCGCCCCCGCAACCCGCGGCTCCCACACGCGCGCGGCCCCACAGGTGGCCCTCGCCCCGGTCCACCCGCGCCTCCTGGGCCCAGCCTCACCTGCTGCAGAGAGAGGACAGTGACCCCCCAAAAGCCGGAGGTGGAGGAGGAGGAGGAAGAGGAGGAAGGAGCTGGAGGAGCCGGGGACTCGCCCGCTGAGGATGCTCTTGTCAAGACAATGAATGAGAAGCAGCCGTGCGCCCGCCTCCAGGGTGGCCGCGCCCCTTGGGGCGGAGCTCTTCCAGGCCCGCCCTGCGCTCCCGGGCCCCCGCTGCGGCCGCCTCCCTCCCCTGCCCCAGCCCGCGCCCCACGTTGGTTCCTAACCATAGCGCAGGCTGCCAGCCCGGCTCCGGGAAGCGAATCTGCACTTCTTTTTAAAATGTCAAAAGGCAAAAACACCCCGTTGCTTCTTTTCTCCCTGCGTCCGCCCCTAGCCTCCTCTCCAGCCTTTCCCTGGCAGGCACGAAAGCGCTCCAGGCCCGCCCGCCAGGCCTCGGTGCCCGCCCCGGCCCGGCGACGCCGCCCCCTCCTCCCGACCCCGCAGACGCGAGCGCGGGGAGCGCAGGGGGCGCGGGGGGCACGGGCGAGGAGGAGCCCCGAGCGCGCTCCCGGACCCAAGGGACCTGGCTCTTGCCTGGCTCCGAGATCTACACATGGGTGGCCCCGGGAGTCGCTTCTCCTCCCTGGTCTCCTGTCTTCATCGGGAACACCCCTGCCCTCCTGCTGAAATAATTCGGCATCACGGGCACCTACTTCGTGCGAGGGGCTACAGGGTCGAGCGAGGCAGGCGAGCCAGGCAGGCTCCCGCCCGTGAAGAGCCCAGCCTGGGGGAAGGAGGAGGAGCCCACGGCCGCTCCAAGCCCCGGCTTTGGCGAGGGCTCGAGGGCAAGGAGGAGTAGTTCCCACCCTTAGATTCAGAGAGGCTTCTGGAGACAGCAACAGCGGGCAGGAAAGGCCTGCTCTAGAGTCAGACTATGTCATGAGTGCGACCGCAGCCTGTCACCTGCTGAGTGACGTGTGGCCGCTACTTAACCTTTCTCAGCCTCGGTGTCTCCCTCTGTAACAGTCATACCTGCCACGTAAGAGGTATGGGTATGATTACCTAAAATAAGCCAAGAAAGTCAGTAAGGACCTCATCTAGAAAGTGGCGAGGGCTTAATAAACGTTAGCTCTCGGCCATGCGTGGTGACTCACGCCTGTAATCCTAGCACTTTGGGAGGCCAAGGCTGGCGGATCACCTGAGGTCAGGAGTTTGAGACCAGCCTGGCCAACATGGTAAAACCACATCTCCACTAAAAATACAAAAATTAGCGTGGTGTAGTGATGCATACCTGTAATCCCAGCTACTCAGGAAGCTAAGGCATGAGAATAGCTTGAATCCGGGAGGCAGAGGCTGCAGTGAGCCAAGACTGAGCCACTGCATCACCCAGTCTTCCCTGGGTGAAAGAGCAAGACTCTGTCTCATTTAAAAAAAAAAAAAAAAAAAAAAAAAAAAAAAAAGTTAGCTCTTGTCATTCTTGTTTACAAAGTATCTGGGCTGGGCCCAAAAGGATGAGGAAGAGCCAACAGGCAAGGCTAGAGGGGTGACCTGTAGGCTGAGGGACAGCCCTGTCATGTGGAGAGGTTCAAGGAACAGCAAGGGACGGGTTCAAGTCCCACCTCTGCCACTGACTGGCTGTGCGATCTTGGGCAAGAGGGCTGATCTCTCTGAACCTCGTTTTCTCATTGGTAAATGGGGAATTAATAAGATTTGTCCTGCCCACCTCACAAAGTTATGAGGCTCTGGCCAGGCGCGGTGGCTCACGCCTATAATCCCGGCATTTTGGGAGGCCAAGGTGCGCAAATCACGAGGTCAGGAGATCGAGACCATCCTGGCTAACATGGTGAAACCCTGTCTCTACTAAAAATACAAAAAATGAGCTGAGTGTGGTGGCGGGAGCCTGTAGCCCCAGCTACTCTGGAGGCTGAGGCTGGAAAATGGTGTGAACCCGGAAGGCGGAGCTTGCAGTGAGCCGAGATCGCAGCACTGCACTCCAGCCTGGGCGACAGAGCGAGACTCCATTTCAAAAAAAAAAATTAGCTGGGCGTGGTGGTGGGCGCCTGTAGTTCCAGCTACTCAGGAGGCTGAAGCAGAAGAATCGCCTTAACCCAGGAGGCAGAGGTTGCAGTGAGCTAAGATTGCACCACTGCACTCCAGCCTGGGCAACAGAGTAAGACTCCATCTCAACAACAACAAAAAGTTACTAAACTCAAACGAGACAATAAATCTGTAAATGTTCTATAGATTATGCAATTGTAAAAACCTTAGGGTTGTACCGTACTCAAAGGCCTGCAACTGGATGGGACTAGACCAAGGTGAGGTGGGTACTCTGATGTGCAGTCTCCAACAGAAGTGACAGGAATAATAACTGGCATTTATTGAGTGCCTACTGTGTGCTGTGCACTGTTCTAGAGACTATACTATGTTCATGTAATCCTCATAGCACCCCTGGGTAGCAAATACTATCTGAATTTTACAGATGCAGAAACTGAAGCACACGCTGACTTCAGCTCGGGAGGGCCTCATGTCCACACACAGGACAAGTGCATTGGTGAAGGACCTGGAAACCAGGTCCCTGAAGGTGGTGAGCCTGACGGCCCTGGAGAGGGCAAGGTGCAGGCAGACAGTGCTGCTTCCAGAGGCCAAGCAGGCCGCAGCATGGGAAGGGGTGAGCAGGCTTGGGGCTGCCACAAAGGACAGGAGCAAGGCCGGTGGGTGGAGGTTCTGGGAAGCAGATGTCCATGCAGCATAAGAATTAGTTACAGCAGTGAGTGGGGAAGGCCCTGGCAAGGCTCTCCATGTTTGAGAGGGGGCCAGCCTTCTCAAAGGGTTTCCTTATAAGGGGTGTCAGAGGGCATTTGCCCAGGAGCAGTGAAAGTTACTTGAGCCTAGGAGTTTGAGACCAGTGTGGGCAACATAGCAAGACCCCATCTCTAAAAAAAAAAAAAAATTTGAAATTAGCCAGCTGTGGTGGCATGCGCCTGTGTTCTCAGCTGCTTAGGAGGCTGAAGTGGGAGGATTGCTTGAGCCCAGGAATTCCAGACTAAACAGTGAGCTGTGATTGTACCACTGCACTCCAGCCTGGGTGAGAGGGAGACCCAGTTTCAATTAAAAGAAAAAAAAAGGGGGACCTTTGCCTCTGTTGTTCCTGCTGGTCTAGCCTCTTACCATTGCCTCTTTTTTTTTTTTTTTTGAGACAGGGTCTCGCTCTGTTGCTCAGGCTGGGGTGCAATGGCACGATCACAGCTCACTGCAGCCTCAGCCTCCCAGGCTCAAGCGATCCTCCCATCCATCCTCAGAGCCTCCCGAGTACCCGGGATCAGAGACACATGCCCACCACACCTAGCTAATTTTTTAAATTTTTGGTAGAGATAGGATCTCAGTATGTGGCCTCGGTGGGTCTCGACCTCCTGGGCTCAAGCAGTCTTCCTGCCTCAGCCTCCCAAAGTGCTGCAATTACAGGCATGAGCCACCGTGACTGGCCCCGTTGCCTCTTTATTGGATTTTCTTTTGGGGAACCAACCCTTCCTTACAGGCAGTCCATGAGGTTCAGGAAGGGACCTGGCATAGTCACATGACCTGTGCTTCCCAGCCAAAGCAACTGTATTCATTGGTTCACTTGATTCAACTTGTGCCCAAGACTCATCTTGGAGCTGCTGTGAAAAAGATGTCCTCTTTCCACTGGGGGTTAGGAAGCTGATAGGATGTATGCCCAGCACTGCTGGTGACATCTTATTGGCATGCAGGAAAAGCTGGTCAGAGCAAGGCACGGTGGCTCACACCTGTAATCCCAGCACTTTGGGAGGCCGAGGGGAGCAGATCACCTGAGGCCAGGAGTTTGAGAACAGCCTGGCCAACATGGCAAAACCTGTCTCCACTAAAAATATGAAAATTAGCCAGGCATGGTGGCGTGTACCTGTAGTCCCAGTTGCTTGGGAAGCTGAGGCAGGAGAATCGCTCAAACCCGGGAGGTGGAAGTTTTGGTAACCCGAGATCACGCCACTGCACTCCAGCCTGGACAACAGAGCAAGAGTTCGTCTGAAAAAAAAAAGAACAAAAAAGCTGGCTAGGATGAGTCATCTATACAGAGGCCTGCAGAGGCGAGATACGAAGAGACATATTCTTGAGATCATTTGAGTATCTGGATCAAGCTGTGCCTGAAATCCTTAACTTTTCTGTTGTATAAGGCAATGCACTTCTTTTTCACATAAGCCAATAAGTATGACTTGGATTTTTGGCACTTGCAGCTGAAAAAATTCTGATTACACCTACCCTGCAGGTAGACAGGACCAGAGGCCCTTCCTAGGAGCCAGATACCTACATTAGAGGTGGACTGAAGTGTTGGGATCAAGTCCATACTCCTCTTTTTAATTTATTTATTTATTTATTTATTTATTTATTTATTTATTTATTTGAGACAGAGTCTCACTCTGTTACTCAGGCTTGAGTACAGTAGTACGATCTCTGCTCACTGTGACCTGCACCTCCCAGGTTCAAGCGATTCTCCTGACTCAGCCTCCCGACTAGCTAGGATTACGGTGCATGCCACCTTGCCTGGCAAATTTTTGTATTTTTAGTAGAGAGGGGGTTTCACCATGTTGGTCAGGCTGGTCTTGAACTCCTGACCTCAGGTGATCCACCCACCTCAGCCTCCCAAAGTGCTGGGATTACAGGCGTGAACCACCGTGCCCGGCCAAAGTCCAGAGTCTTTAGCAAGGTTCACAGAGCTTCCCTGGTCTGTCTTGCTCAAAGGAGGCTGTGGAGCATGGTGGGGTCAGGCACCCCGGAGAACCCTGGTTTCAGCATCTCCTTGCTGTCCCTGGCCAGGTGCGGTTTCCTCATCTAGGACAGCTGCACGGTGGCCCTCACTTTATAGAGGATGAGGACTAATGGAAACTGTCTATAAATGCTGGGCACAGTGCCAGGAACCAGACTGGAGTGTGCTGGCAACTTTCCCCACCCCCTCTGCCTTCTCCATGGAGAAAGTGTGGCCCTAGAAAGACACAAGTAACATGCTATCTTTGGGAAGTCGCTTCCACTTGGAGTTTCTGCCCTTTGCATGGCAGCATGCTTTGTAAACATATGAAAGGGACTCTTTTTCTCATTTTTCTTTTTCTTTTTCTTTTTCTTTTTTTTTTTTTTTTTTGAGATAGAGTCTTACTCTGTAACCCAGGCTGGAGTGCAGTAACCTGATCTTGGCTCACTACAACCTCCACCTCCCAGGTTCAAGCGATTCTCCTGCCTCAGCCTCCCAAGTAGCAGGGATTACAGGTGCCCACCACCATGCCCAGCTAACTTTTTGAATTTTTAGTAGACACGGGATTTCACCGTGTTGTCCAGGCTGATCTCAAATTCTTGACCTCAGGCAATCTGCCCATCTTGGCCCCCTAAAGTGCTGAGAGTGCAGTGAATTACCGGTGCCCAGCCCTTTTTTTCTTATTTTTTTATTTAATTTTGAGTGTTGCGGGCGAGTGTGCTCTGTCGGGGTTGGAGTGCAGTGGTACGAGAAATCACAGCTCACTGCGGCTCCGCCAAGGCTCAAGTGAGAGATCCTCCCGCCTCAGCCTCATCCAGTGCTGGGACTGACACGTTTGTGTACCCCAGCTAATTTTTTTTTTTTTTGGGGCGGAGTCTCGCTCTGTCACCAGGGCAGGTGCAGTGGCCGGATCTCGGCTGCTGCAAGCTCGCCTCCTGGGTTGTAATTCTCTGCCTCAGCCTCCTGAGTAGCTGGGACTACAGAGCTTCGCCATCTACGCCCAGTGGTTTTGTATTTTTAGTAGAGGCTGAGGTTTCACGTGTTAGCCAGGATGGTCTCGATCTCCTGACCTGTTGATCCGTCTGAAGCCCTCCCCAGTGCTGGGATTACAGGCTTGAGCCACCTTAGGCCTGCCGGCTAATTTTTAAATTTTTTGTAGAGATGGGGGTTTGCTATGTATTACTTTGGGCTGGTCTTGAACTTTCCCTGAGGTGCAGGCAATCCTCCCGTAGCTTTTCCCAAAGTGCTGGAATTAGGTTGGCCTGCACTAGCCTCTTTTGAATTTTTCAAGGAACGTGGTCTCACTGTGTTGCTTATTTTTCCATGCTCTTCCTCACCTATCCATCCGTCATCCATCCACCACCTACTTGTGGTATCCCAGGCAGGGTGCTTTGTGCAGGGCATTCAGAGGCTAATTAGCCACCTGCCATTCAGGAAGAACAGCTGATTAAGAGAGGGAGTGATGAGTGCCGACGGCTTGGGGCCGGCCAACAGTGCCCTGAACTAATTCCAGGCCTTTTTTTCTTTCTTTCTTTCTTTTTTTTTTGAGACAGAGTTTCGACTCTTGTTGCCCAGGCTGGGAGTCTGGCTAAGCAATCTCAGCTCCTGCAGCTTCTGCCTCCCAGATTTCAAGCGATTCTCCTTGCCTCACCCTCCTGAGGCTGGGATTACAGGCATGCCACCACGTCCAGCTACTTCTGTATTTTTTTAGTAGGGGCAGGGGTTTCACCATGTTGGTCAGGCTGGTTTTGAACTCCACACCCTCAGGTGATCCTGCCCACCGGCCTCCCAAGGGAGTGCTAATTCCAAGGCCTTTGAGTGGGATTTTTGTTCGGATGACTCACATTATAGGAGATCCTAAGAAATGCTGGTGGGTTGGCTTTGGTGGGTGGCTCAAGCCTGTAATCCAGCACTTTGGGGAGGCAGGGGCGGAGTGGATCCGAGGTCAAGGTGGGGGGTTGCCACCTTCGCCTGGTAAAACCCAAATCTCTACTAAAAATAAAAACTTAGCGAGAGGCTGAGGTGGGGCGGGCACCTGTAGTCCCAAGCTGCCGGGAGAGCTGTAGGAGGCAGGAGGAAATAAATGTAAACCCGGGGTGAGGGCTTGCAGTGAGCTGAGATCGGCCACTGCACTCCCAGCCTGGAGTTGACAGAGCGAGACTCAAGTGCCAAAAAAAAAAAAGAAATGCTGGGTAGTCATCTCACACCTTCATCTGAAGCAAAACTGCACAGAGAACAGAACTAACCTAGAGGGACAGTAGGGTCAAAGAGAAAGGGAGAGAGAGTAAAACAGACTCCCAAGCCCTGGGTCCAGCCGCGCAGGAAGCTAGATCTTTCCATTATGTAAAGCAACAAATTCTCTGTCTCTCTCTCCTTTTTTTTTTTTTTTTTAATCAAATTTGAACTAGGTTTCTTTCTTCTTTTTTTTTTGAGACGGGTCTCACTCTGTCGCCAGGCTGGAGTGCGATGCGGCAATCTCAGCTCACTGCAAAGCTCCACCTCCCAGGTTCACACCATTCTCTGCCTCAACCTCCCAAGTAGCTGGGACTGACTACAGAGGCCCACCACCACACCGGCTAATTTTTTTTTGTATTTTTACCCCAGTAGAGACAGGGTTTCACCATGTTAGCCAGGATGGTCTTGATCTCCTGACCTTGTGATCTGCCCATCTTATCTCATCTGGGATTCTAGGTAATCCTGATGCCAGCCCTTCTTTCTTCTTTTTTTTTAACTTTTGATGGTAATAAAGTTTTGTTTTATCATAGTGTGTTATTATTATTATTATTATTTTGAGATGGAGTTTCACTCTGTTGTCCAGGCAGGAGTGCAGTGGTACAATCTCGGTTCACTCCAACCTCTGCCTCCCAGGTTGAGGCGATTCTTCTGCCTCAGCCTCCTGAGTAGCTGGGATTACAGATGTTCACCACCATGACCAGCTAATTTGTGTGTATTTTTAGTAGGGCCAGGACACACCGGCTGAGCTGGTGCCAGGCTCTGACCTCAGGTGATCTGCTGCCTTGGCCTCCCCAAAATGCTAGGATTACTGGGCATGACCTGCTTTTAGCCTTTTATCTCTTTTAAGATTTGCTTGACCGAGCAGTAAACCATGCCTGTAATCCCAGCACTGGGAGGCTGAGGTAGTGGATCACCTGAGGGATGAGACCGAGACCAGCCTGACAACTGTGGAGAAATCCTGTCTCTGCTAAAATACAAATTAACCGGGCATGGTGGCACATGCCTGTAATCCCAGCTGCCTAGGAAGGCGAGGCAGGAGGGCCGCTTGAAACTGGGAGGCAGAGGGTTGATGGCTGAGGGCCCAGCGCCGATGCACTCCAGCCTGAGCAACAGAATGAAACTCCATCTCTCAAAAGAATTGTTAATTTTTTTTTTTTTTAAAATCAGGGTCTCACTCTATCACCCAGGCTGGAGTGCGGTGGCTGGGGTGCTTGCTCACCATGGGACTCGACCTCCCTAGGCTTAACCGTCTCTACCTTGGCCTCCTAAAGTGCTGGGACTACTGTGGCATAGGCCACCTCATGCAGCGATTTTTAGACAGAGTCTCATTTCTATTTGCCCAAGCTGGGTGCAGTGCCAATCTCAGCTTACTGCAACCTTCACCTCCTGGGTTCAAGCAATTCTCCTGCCTCAGCCTCCTGAGTAGCTGGAATTACAGGCATGCACCACCATGCGCAGCTAATTCTGCATTTGTAGTAGTGACAGGGTTTCACCATGTTGGCCAGGCTGGTCTCCAACTGCTGACCTCAAGTGATCCTCTCGCCTCAGGCTCCCAAAGTGCTGGGATTACAGGCATGTGCCACCATGCCTGGCCTGTAGACATTTTCAAATACAGAAAAGGGGAATAATTATATAATAAACTCTTTGTACTCATCATCCAGCTTTAACAATGGTCAACATATATTGGCAATATTTGATTTAAACATGGCAATATTAGCAAACATTGATTCATTTCTTCTTTCACACTATTTTCTTAGAATATATTAAAACAAGCTGGGTGTGGTGGCTCACGCCTGTAACCCCAGCACTTTGGGAGGCCGAGGCGTGCGGATCACAAGGTCAGGAGATCAAGACCATCCTGGCTAACAAGGTGAAACCCCGTCTCTACTAAAAATATAAAAATTAGCTGGGCGTGTTTGCGGGCGCCTGTAGTCCCAGCTACTCAGGAGGCTGAGGCAGGAGAATGGCGTGAACCCGGGAGGCGGAGCTTACTTGCAGTGAGCTGAGATTGTGCCACTGCACTCCAGCCTGGGCAGCAGAGTGAGACTTCATCTAAATAAAAAAAAAAAAAAAGAATATATTCAAACAAATCTCAGACATCATAGCATTTCAACTTAAATACTTCAGTATTAGCCAGGCATGGTGGCTCACGCCTGTAATCCCAGCACTTTGGGAGGCTGAGGTGGGTGGATCACTAGGTCAAAAGATTGAGACCATCCTGGCCAACATGGTGAAACCCCGTCTCTACTAAAAATACAAAAATTACCTTTTTGTATTGTGGTGCGTGCCTGTAGTCCCAGCTACTCAGGAGGCTGAGGCAGGAGAATCACCTGAACCCAGGAGGTGGAGGTTGCAGTGAGCTGAGATCACGCCACTGCACTCCAGCCTGGCAACACAGTGAGACTCCATCTCAAAGATGCAGTGACTCAAACCTGTAATCCCAGCACTTTGGGAGGTCAAGGTGGGCAGATCACCTGAGGTCAGAAGTTTGAGACCAGCCTGGCCAACATCACAAAAACCCGCCTCTACAAAAATACAAAAATTAGCCTGGCATGGTGGCGTGTGCCTGTAATTCCAGTGTGGTGGCGAGATCTCAGCTCACTGCAACCTCTGCCTCCTGGGTTCAAACGAGTCTCCTGCCTCAGCCTCCCGAGTAGCTGGGATAGGTACACACCACCACACCTGGCTAATTTTTGCATTTGCTGTAGAGACAGGGTTTCACCATTTTGCCAAGGCTGGTCTTGAATTCCTGGGCTCAAGCGATCTTCCCACCTCAGCCTCCCAAAGTGCTGGGATTACAGGTGTGCACCACCATGCCTGGCGGATTCTTTTTATTCTAGTTGTAACGTTATTTTCCTTCTTTTTAAAACCAACTTTAATTACATACAACAAAACACATTTTAATTTTCTTTTTTTCTTTTTATTTTTTTGAGATGGAGTCTCACACTGTCACCCAGGTTGGAGTGCAGTGGCGCAATCTCAGTTCACTGAAACCTCCACCTCCCAGGTTCACGCAATTCTCCTGCCTCAGTCTCCCAGGTAGCTAGGATTACAGGTGCACACCACCACACCCAGCTAATTTTTTGTATTTTTAGTTGAGACAGGGTTTCACTATGTTGGCCAGACTGGTCTCGAACTCCTGATCTCGTGATCCACCCACCTCAGGCTCCCAAAATGCTAGGATTACAGGCGTGAGCCACCGCGCCCAACCCACTTTAATTTTCATACAATAAAGCACGTTCATTTAAGTGCATCATTCAGTTAGCTTTGACAAATATACATACCCTTACATGGGTATGTATTACATTTACTACCATAATCAAAACATGAAATACTCGCATCACCTATAAAAGTTCCTTCCATTGGTCAGGCGCAGTGGCTCACGCCTGTAATCCCAGCACTTTGGTAGGCTGAGGCGAGTGGATCACGAGGTCAGGAGATGGAGACCATCCTGGCTAACATGGTGAAACCCCGTCTCTACTAAAAATACAAAAAATTAGCCAGGCGTGGTGGCACATGCCTGTGGTTCCAGCTACTCAGGAGGCTGAGGCAAGAGAATCGCTTGAACCCAGGAGGCAGAGGTTGCAATGAGCCGAGATTGCACCACTGCATTCCAGCCTGGGCAACAGAATGAGACTCCATCTCAAAAAAAACAAAACAAAACAAAACAAAAAACAGTTCCCTCCACAATCCATCCCCAACCTCAGCCCCAGACAACCACTGATCTGTTTGCTGTCATTATAGATTAATTTTGCCTGTTCTAGAATGTTCCACACAAATGAAA
This sequence comes from Papio anubis, assembly GCF_008728515.1. NCBI lineage: Eukaryota > Metazoa > Chordata > Mammalia > Primates > Cercopithecidae > Papio > Papio anubis. The sequence goes on along the minus strand of NC_044993.1, from coordinate 46,749,334 downwards.
TATGTAGTATAGTATGCATCTGCTTTTTTTCACTTTTCATGTTTTGAGATTCATCATATTATTGTATGTCAGATGAAGATTATTTTACCTAACCACAGTACCATTACGTAATACGTAATTACACCTAAAAAAACTAGCAATAAATTTTTTTGGAAATGTACTAAAATTTAATTATCCGTAAAAGCTTTCTTTTTTTTTTTTCCCCCCCCCCAGATGGGCTCTCACTCTGTTGCCCAGGCTGGAGTGCAGTGGCACAATCTCAGTTCACTACAGCCTCCACTTCCTGGGTTCAAGCAATTCTCATGCCTCAGCCTCCCAAGTAGCAGGGACTATAGAAGTGCACCACCCCTCCTGGCTTTTTTTTTTTTTTTCCAAGATGGAGTCTCACTCTATCGCCCAGTCTGGAGTACAATGACATGATCTTGGCTAACTGCAACCTCTGCCTTCTGGGTTCAAACAATTCTCTTGCCTCAGCCTCCTGAGTAGCTGGGATTACAGGTGTGCGCCACCACACCCAGCTAATTTTTTGTATTTTTAGTAGAGATGGGGTTTCACCATGTTGGCCAGGCTGGTCTTGAACTCCTGACCTCGTGATCCACCTGCCTCGGCCTCCCAAAGTGCTGGGATTACAGGCATGGGCGACCGTGCCCGGCCAATTTTTGTATTTTTAGTAGAGATGTGGTTTTGCCATGTTGGCCAGGCTGGTCTCGAACTCCTGGTCTCAAGTGATCTACCCACCTCGGCCTCCCAAAGTGCTGGGATTACAGGCATGAGCCACCGCACCCAGCCCAGAGATATAATTTAACAGTAAAACAGAATAAGCTATGTTAGAGTTGGTTTAGTGCAAACTTGTGCAACCCCAGGATGGCCCAGGATGGCTTTGAATGCAGACCAACACAAATTTGTAAACTTAAAACATTATGAGATTTTTTTGTGATTTTTTTTTTTTTTTGCCCATCAGCTATCGTTAGTGTATTTTATGTGTGGCCCAAGACAATTCTTCTTCCAATGTGGTCCAGGGAAGCCAAAAGATTGCACACCCTGGTTTAGTATATTATATATTTTATCTTTGAAAGCCATAGAAATCATTTGTCCCAGGCGGAGCGCAGTGCCTCACACTTGTAATCCCAGCACTTTGGGAGGCTGAGGTGGGCGGATCACAAAGTCAGGAGTTCAAGACCAGCTTGGCCAATATGGTGAAACCCCATCTCTACTAAAAATACAAAAATTAGCCGGGCCTGGTGGTGGGCACTTGTAGTCCTCGCTACTCTGGAGGCTGAAGCAGAGAATTGCTTGAACCCGGGAGTCGGAGGTTGCAGTGAGCTGAGATCATGCCATTGCACTCCAGCCTGGATGACAGAACGAGACTCCATTTCAAAAAAAAAAAAAAAAGAAAGAAAGAAATTTGTCCCAGTTTTTTTCTATAAAAGATCCATTTTCCCAAAGCATTTTGCACAGATTTTAATTAGAATGCAATGACAGACGATATTTCATAATTTTTTAAAATATAAAATGAAGTCAATGACTCAAAAAAGTTATCCGCTGCAATGAATTTGAAAGGAAGTTTCATAATCTATATAATTGCAGATATAGAGTATAATGATTCAACTCTTCAGTGCTTGGCAGAGAGGAGTCATGATTAAAAGGTCAATATGAAATCATTTGAGGCTGAGTGTGGTGACTCGTGCCTGTAATCCTAGCACTTTGAAAGGCCGAGGTGGGAGAATTGCTTGAGTCCAGGAGTTCGAGACTAGCCTGGGCAACATAGTAGGACCTTGTCTCTACAAAAAATTTAAAAGGAAAAAATAAATAACTGGGCATGGAAAAAATAAATAACACATGCCTGCAGCCCCAGCTACTCGGGGGGCAGCTGAGGTGGGAGGATTGCTTAAGCCCAGCAGGTTGAGGTTGCAGTAGGCCATGATTGTGTCACTGCACCCCAGCCTCAGTAACAGAGAGTCCCTGTCTCAAAAAAAAAAAAAGAGAGAGAGAATGAGAGAAAGAAGGAAAGAAATCATTTGATAATAGACCAGGTGCAGTGGCTCATGCCTGTAATCCTAGCACTTTGGGAAGCCGAGGTGGGCAGATTGCCTGAGGTCAGGAGTTCGAGATGAGCCTGGCCAACATGGCGAAACCCCATCACTACTAAAAATACAAAAATTAGCCAGACATGGTGGCACACATCTGTAGTCCCAGCTACTCAGGAGGCTGAGGCAAGAGAATCACTTGAACCTGGGAGGTGGAGGCTGCAGTGAGCCGAGATTGTGCCACTGTACTCCAGCCTGGGCGAGAGAGTGAGACTCTGTCTCAAAAAAAAAAAGAAAAAAAGAAATCATTTGATAATACTAGCAACATCTAACATTTGAAATGCATCCATGCTCTTCTGTATAATCGTATTAGAGTTGAGTGTACTTATTTTCACATCTGTTATAGCTGCCTTTGCAAAGGAAAAATACTATTGTCTTATTTTCCAAGAGATATACGCAGAGCAATTTTTTTTTTTTTTTTCTGCAGGGAACTTGTGCAAACCAACATAAGATCTAAATTCTCCACATAATATATAAAGCAGGAGAAGGCTCATCAGATTTCTTTTTTGAATTCTCGGATGCTGACACTTTCCAATTAGGCAACCGTTCTTCATCCTGCAGTTGGCTCAGAGCTGCAGCCGACTGTGGGCCTGCCATAGCAGACATGATTTCTTTTTTTTTGAGATGGGGTTTTGCTGTTTCGTCCAGGCTGGAGTGCAGTGGCACGATCTCAGCTCACTGCAACCTCCGCCCCCCAGGTTCCAGCAATTCTCCTGCCTCCACCTCTGGAGTAGCTGGGATTATAGGTGCCTGCCATCATGCCCAGCTAATTTTTGTGTTTTTAGTAGAGATGGGGTTTCACCACGTTGGCCAAGCTGGTCTTGAACTCTGTACCTCAGGTGATTCACCTGCCTTGGTCCCCCAAAGTGCTGGGATTCCAGGCACGAGCCACCACACCTGTCTAATTTTTCTATTTTTTTAGAGATGGGGTCTTGCTATATTGCCCAGGCTGGTCTCAAACTCCTGACCTCAGATGATCCGCCTGCCTTGCCTCCCAGATTGCTGGGATTACAGGCGTGAGCCACTGTGCCCGGCCTGAACTCGGTCTTGAACAGGAGTTTGCCAAGCAAAGAAGAGAGGCAAGACGGAGAAGAGCCATTCAGATGAAGGCAAGAAAAGATCATGACGTTTTAGGGAATGGAGAGCTGTCCCCCAAGGCTGGGGCCTCAGGTGCTTGGGGTGATAGGAAAGGTCAGAAGGCTGGGAAGGTCCATAGGGGCAGAGCATGGGGGACCTCAAACAGGGCCTTCTCAAGGCGTTTCCTTTGCTGGGTAGCAAGGAGCCCCCACCAGTCTCCAAGTAAAGAAGTAACAGAGTCTCACTGGCAAGTGGTTGCTCTCCTAGCCTGGCACCTCCTCATGTGGCCCTGATCTTCCATCTACCTGCAGGATCAGCACTGATTCACATTCCGAAAGCGCTCCTGCCCAGGCACAGTGGCTCAGGCCTGGAATCCCAGCACTTCAGGAGGCCAAGGCAGGAGGATCATTTGAGGCCAGGAGATTGAGAAAAGCCTGAACAACATAGTGACACTCCATTTCTACAAAATATAAAATATGGGCCAGGTGCAGTGGTTCACGCCTGTAATCCCAGCACTTTGGGAGGCCGAGGCAGGCGAATCACCTGAGGTCAGGAGTTTGAAATCAGCCTGACCAACATGGTGAAACTCTGTCTCTACTAAACACAAAAAATTAGCCAGGCGTGGTGGCACACGCCTGTAATCCCAGCTACTCGGGAGACTGAGGCAGGAGAATCGCTTGAACCTGGGAGGTGGAGGTTGCAGTGAGCCGAGATTGTACCATTGCACTCCAGCCTGGGCAACAAGAGCAAAACTCTATCTCAAATAAATAAATAAATAAATAAATAAAATTAAGTATTAGCCAGGTGTGATGGCGTGTGCCTGTAATCCTAACTACTCGGGAGGCTGAAACAGGAGGATCCCTTGAGCCCAGGAATTGGAGGCTTCAGTGAGCTATGATCACGCCACTGCATTCCAGCCTGGATGACAGAGGGAGACCCTGTCTCTAAAAAAATGTTTTTAAAGTAATGGTTCTCACTGGGCCCAAGACCGATCCCTCTTGGGACACATTCCTCCCATTTCTTCAGTGACCTCACCCCATCGTTTCACCCTTTTCTCCTCTACTGCCAGGCCTCTCTCTGCAGACCCTCTCTTTTCAGGATATAAAACACACCCAGGTTCCTGTGTCAGGGGGAACCTCTCTCAACTTGGCAACCTCAAACCACTTCCTTATTTCACTCCTATGGTTCACACATGAGTTTCTTGAGAGAGCGGTGGACACTCACTGTCTCCACTTCCTCATTTCCTACTTTTCCACCTACTTGAGTCTGGCTTCTGCCCTCGCCAGCCAGGTCCAGTGGCTCATGCCTGTAATCCCAACACTTTGGGAGGCTGAGGCGGGGCAGATCACCTGAGGTCAGGAGTTCAACATCACCCTGGCCAACATGGTGAAACCCCGTCTCTACTAAAAATACAAAAATTAGCTAGGGATGGTGGTGCACACCTGTAATCCCAGCTACTGGGGAGGCAGGAGAATCACTTGAACCCGGGCGACAGAGGTTGCAGTGAGCCGAGATTATGCCATTGCACTCCAGCCTGGGTGACACAGCAAGACTCCATCAAAGAAAAAAAAAGATTTGCCCTCACCAGGGTCACTAGTAACCTCCTGGTCATCAAATCAGACAAACACTTTTTGGTAATCGTCCGATGTTACTGACTACGCCTCCCTCATGAACATGTTCCTTTCACATCTGCCATGCACCCTCCCCTTGTTCTCACCTTTCCTCTGTAGCTTTCTCTGTCAATCCCCTGTGGGGTGTCTCTTCCTCTGCTTTACTCATTATACCCAGAGTCCTCCCAGGATTCCACCTCTTAGTTACTTATTTAGATTCAGGGTCTTGTTCTGTCACCCAGGCTGGAGTGCAGGGGCGTAATTACAGCTCACTGCAGCCTCAAAGTCCTGGGCTCAGGTGATCCTCCTGCCTCAGCCTCCCAAAGTGCTGGGACTAAAGGCATGCAACACCATGCCTGGCTAATATTTGTGGTTTTTGGAGAGGCGGGGGGCGGTCCCACAATGTTGCCCAGGCTGGTCTTAAACTCCTGGCCCTAAACAATCCACCCATCTCAGCCTCCCAAAGTGCTGGGATTACAGGCTTGAGTCCCTGCCTCCATCTCTTCTTATTCCGCTCAAACTCTGCACACTATCTTATCCACATAGGCAACTTCGATTGCAAACTCTGATGATTCCCAGCCTGTCTCTGAGGTACAAACCTGTCTCTGTGTTTCCTGGTTCTGACCTGCATGTCCCATTAGAACCCCAGGGAGGGCCTCCTGGAGTGAGGAGTCTTAACCTTGAATCTCCCTCTTTCTCTCCATCACCACCGACACTACCTGAGTTGAGTTGCTTCTACCATTGCAGGAGCCCCCTAAGTAATCTGCGGGCCAACTCACCTTCCTCTGATCCATCTTTTATTTATTTATTTATTTATTTATTTATTTATTTTTTTTTTTTTTTTTTTTTTTTTTGAGATGAGGTCTTGCTCTGTCGCCTAAGCTAGAGTGCAGTGGTACAATCATAGCTGACTGCAGCCTCTAACTCCTGGCCTCAAGCAATCCTCCCGCCTCAGTCTTCAGAGTTGCTGGGACTACAGGCATACACTACCATGCCTGGCTAATTTTGCTCCTGTTGCCCAGGCTGGAGTGCAATGGCGTGATCTCGGCTCACTGCAACCTCTGCCTCCCAGGTACAAGCAATTCTCCTGCCTCAGCTTCCCAGGTAGCTGGGACTACAGGTGTGCACCACCATGCCCAGCTAATTTTTGTATTTTTAGTAAAGACAGGGTTTCACCATGTTGGCCAGGATGGCCTCGATCTCTTGACCTCATGATCCACCTGCCTTGGCCTCCCAAAGTGCTGGGATTACAGGCGTGAGCCACTGCACCCGGCCCGCTAATTTTTTATATTATTTGTTGACTTAGGATCTCCCTGTGTTGCCCAGGCTGGTCTTGAACTCCTGGGCTCAAGAAATCCTCTTGCCTTGGTCCCCCAAAGTGCTAGGATTACAGGCGTGAGCCAACACACTGGGGCCATTATTTATTATTATTTTGTTTGTTTGTTTTGAAACAGGATCACACTTGGTTGCCCAGGTTGGAGTGCAGCAGTGTGATATCGGCTCACTGCAACCTCTGCCTCTCCAGTTCAAGCAATCCTCCCACCTCAGCCTCCTGAGTAGCTGGGACCACAGGCGCATGCCCAGCTAATTTTTTACATTTTTTGTAGACACAAGGTTGCACCATATTGCCCAGGCAGTTCTTGCACTCCTGAGCTCAAGTGATCCACCCACCTTGGCCTCCCAAAGTGCTATGATTATAGGTGTGAGCCACTGCACCTGGCCAAATTGACAACCATTTTGTTATTTCTCATTATTCTAGGATTTTAAGAGGAAGCATCTCGAGAAAGGAAGCAAAAGCATTTAGTCTACTGAAAGGATAGGCCTGTAATTGTCACGGAATAACTTCTACTACATTCTATCGGTTAAGCAGTCATGGAAGCTGAGTGTGGTGGCTCATGCCTGTAATCTCAGCACTTTGGGAGGCCAAGACAGGAGGATCACTTAGGGCCAGGAGTTCAAGACCAGCCTGGGCCACAAAGTAAGACCCTTGTCTCTAAAAAGAAATTAAAAATTAGCCAGACTATAGGTGGCATGTGCCTGTAGTTCCAGCTGCTTGGGAGGCTGAGGTGGGAGGATCACTTGAGCCCAAGAGGTCAAGTCTGCAGTGAGCTATGATGACACTACTGCACTCCAGGCTGGGCGATAGAGTGAGACCCTGTCTATACACAGATAAACAAACAAACAAACAAACAAACCACTCTTTTTGGCGACAGATGGGGTTTCGCCATGTTGGCCAGGCTGGTCTCAAACCCCTGAGCTCACGTGATCCATCCGCCTTTGCCTCCCAAAGTGCTGAGATTACAAGTGTGAGCCACCACACCCAGCCAACTCCTTTTGATGTGGAAATTTGCAAAGGATTGGCAACCGTTTTTCATCCACTAGAGAGGACTGTGCAGGTAACGTGAGCATCTGAGGCAGGGCGGGTGAACCAGAACAGGGAGTGGAGGGGCCATGGTGGTGCCAGCCACTTGTCACCATGGAGAAATGCTGGCCCTGTGTAGCCAAACTTGCTTTTCAAGATAAAGTAGAAATATGGATTTTTATGTGAAAGCTCTAGATCTTTCAATGTTGGCAACTAATTCAAAAATTTCTAAAAATGTTGTGTGAGCAAAACTAAATATGTCTTTGGTTTGGATGTGGTTTTTCTGGCCAGAGTTTTTTTTTGTTTTTTTTTTAAAGAACTAGAGACAGGGATTTGCTATGTTGCCCAGGCTGGTCTGAAACTCCTGATCTCAAGTGATGCTCCCACTTCAGCCTACCAAAGTGTTAAGATTATAGGCATGAGCCACCAGGCCCTGCCCTGGCCAGCAATTTTTCTTTTTTGACTCTGTTTTTTGCCCTTGACATGGGCCTGAAATCTCTTTTTAAAAATTAATTTATTTATTTTTGAGACAGAGTCTTGCTCTGTCACCCAGGCTGGAGTGCAGTGGCACCATCTCGGCTCACTGCAACCTCCATCTCCCTGGTTCAAGCGATTCTCCCGCCTCACCCATCCGAGTACCTGGGACTACAGATGTGCACCACCATGCCGGGCTAATTTTTGTATTTTTTGGTAGAGATGGAATTTCATCATGTTGGCCAGGCTTGTCTCAACCTCCTGACCTCAAATGATCCATCCACCTAGGCCTCCCTAAGTGCTGGGATTACAGACGTGAGTCACTGCGCCTAGCCTAAATTTATTTTTAATTTATATATATTTTAGAGACAGGGTCTCGCCATGTTGCCCAGGCTTGTCTCGAACTCCTGAACTCAAGCTATCTGCCTCAGCCTCCCAAAGAGCTGGGATTACAGGTGTGAGCCACCGTGCCCAGCCTGGACCTGAAATCTCTTACTGTTTGTTTGCTACCAAATTTTCATGTACCCTACTTATCCCTTAAAACTTGAAGAGGTGTGGTGGCTCGGTGAGCCGAGATCGCACCACTGTACTCCAGCCTGGGTGACAGAGTGAGACTCCATCTCAAAAATATAAAAATTGAAATAAATAAATAAAACTCAAGTCAAGATTTCCTTCTTGCCGGGCGCGGTGGCTCAAGCCTGTAATCCCAGCACTTTGGGAGGCCGAGACGGGCGGATCACGAGGTCAGGAGATCGAGACCATCCTGGCTAACACAGTGAAACCCCGTCTCTACTAAAAATGCAAAAAACTAGCCGGGCGTGGTGGTGGCGCCTGTAGTCCCAGCTACTCCGGAGGCTGAGGCAGGAGAATGGCGGGAACCCGGGAGGCGGAGCTTGCAGTGAGCCGAGATCGCGCCACTGCACTCCAGCCTGGGCGACAGAGCGAGACTCCGCCTCAAAAAAAAAAAAAAAAAAAAAAAGATTTCCTTCTCTGGGAACTGCCTCTCCCCTGACCCACTACCACCACCCAGTGCTTTCCTTTCTGTTTTGTGTTAGTGACCCTTGCTGTATCCCTCAATCATTGTAACTCGTACATTGGATAGTCGTTGTTTGTATGTCCACCTCTTCCACAAACTGAGTTGTTGTCTGTTTCTTTGAGACAGGATTTTGCTCTATCACCTTGGCTGGGGTGCAGTGGTGTGATTATGGTTCATTGTAGCCTTGACATCCCATGCTCAAGCACTCCTCCTCCTGCCTCAGTCTCCCCAGGACGTGGGCCCACAGGCACGCGCCACCGGAGCTGGCTAATTTTTCATTTTTTTGTAGATGAGATCTCACTGTGTCGCCCAGGATGGTCTTAAACTCCTGACCTCAAGTGAGCCTCCTGCCTCAACCTCCCAGAATGCTGGGGTTACAGGCATGAGCCACCGTGTCTGGCCCTCAAAATGAATTGTATTTGCCCAGCACAGGGGCCAACACACGGCTGGCATTCAATAGATAAAATCCTCTTTCTTTTGCAACACTGCTAAGTAACCAGCTCTTGCATACTCTGCCTCCACTATGTTATTTCCTGGCCAGTCCATCCTCTGTCCCCACTGCCCACTACCCTGGCCAAGCAGAGCATACCTTACCTCCTCTTCCCCATGGTGATTGGTTTACAGAAGAATTTATGACCCACCGTAGACCAGTGAAATTCTTCCCAAGCACTATTGCAGGAACTTTTGGGGATGATATTTCTTTTGACTCTGGTTGACAAAATGGCAGAAGGAAGAGGCTACCTGAAAATGAAGCTAACAGCTGGGCGTGATGGTTCACATCTGTAATTGCAGCACTTTGGAAGGCCAATGGAGAATCACTTGAGGCCAGGATTTCAAGACCAGCCTGGGCAACATAGCAAGACCCCATCCTTAAAAGACATTTAAAAATTAGCTGGACCAGGCTGGAGGCGGTGGCTCATGCCTGTAATCCCAACTACTTTGGGAGGCGAGGCAGGTGGATCATGAGGTGAGGAGATCGAGACCAACCTGGCTAACACAGTGAAACCCTGTCTCTAATAAAAATACAAAAAATTGGCCTGGTGCGGTGGCTCAAGCCTGTAATCCCAGCACTTTGGGAGGCTAGAGGCAGGTGGATCCACGAGGTCAAAGATCGAGGAACCATCACAGCTAACAGGTGACGTCCTACAAAAAATACGGCCCGGTAGCGGTGGCTCAAGCTGTAATCCCAGCAGCAGCACTTTGGGAGGCGAGGCGGGTGGATCATGAGGGTCGGGAGGTCATGCATCCTGGCTAACAGTGAAACCCGTCTCTACTAAAAATACAAAAAAACTAGCGGGTGGGGGTGTGGGGTGCCTGTAGTCCCAATACTCGGAGGCTGAGGCAGAATGGTGGACCCGGGGCTGAACTTGCAGTGAGCTGAGATCGGCCACTGCAACCTGGGAGACAAGCCCGAGAACTCCGTCTCAAAAAAAACTAGCTGGGTGAGGTGGTGAGCCTGTAGTCCCAGCTACTTGGGAAGCTAGGGATAAGATTAGCAAACCGGGGCCCGGAGCTTGCAGTGAGCGAGATCAAGCCACTGTGCTCCAGCCTGGGTGACAGAGTGAGACTCTGTCTCAAAAAAAAAAAAAAAAAAAAAAATACAAAAAATTAACTGGGCATGGTGGCCGCAGCGTCCCAGCTACTCTGGAGGCTGAAGTGGGAGAATAAGCGAACCTGGGAGGGAGGGTTGCAGCCAAGATGGTGCCACTGCAGCAGCCTGGGCAGCTAGAGAGCAAGACTCTGTCTCAAAAAAAAATTAGCTGGAGCAGCGTGCACCTGTGAGTCTAGCCTACTTTGGGAGGCTGACACAGGAAAATTGCTTGAGCCTGGGAGATTGAGGCTGTAATGAACCATGACTGCACCACTGCATACCACCGTAGGCAACAGAAGGAGACCCTGTTTCCAAAAAAAAAAAAATTCACCAGGCGTGGTGGTGCTTGCCTGCAGTCTCAGTGACTCGGGAGGCTGGGGCAGGAGGAATGCCTGAGTCCAGGACTTTGAGGTTAGAGTGAACTGTGTTGCACCCAGCTCTGGGCAACAGAGTGAAATTCTGTCTCAAAAAAATGTTTTTTGTTTTGGTTTTTTGGTTTTTTTTGAGATGGAGTCTCACTCTTGCTGCCCAGGCTGGAGTGCAATGGTGCGATCTTGGCTCACTGCAACCTCTGCCTCCCAGATTCAAACAATTCTCCTCCCTCAGCTTCCCAAGTAGCTGGGATTACAGGCATGCACCACTATGCCCGGATAATTTTTATATTTTTAGTAGAGACGGGGTTTCACCATGTTGGCCAGGCTGGTTCGAACTCCTGACCTCAGGTGATCCACCCACCTTGGCCTCCTAAAGTGCTGGGATTACAGGTGTGAGGCACTGCACCTGGCCCAAAAATATGTTTTTTTAATTGAAGCTAACACAGGTAAGGGATTGGTGAGACAAGTTCCTGATGACATTATTTGAACACCTATTCGGGCTTTCCTGAAGCCAGTTATACACAGGAATTTTCATTTACATCAATCAATAAATTTATTTCTGGCTTTATCTATGGCTCACGCCTGTAATCCCAGCACTTTGGGAGGCCGAAGCGGGTGGATCACTTGAGGTCAGAAGTTCAAAACCAGCCTGGCCAACATGGTGAAACCCCATCTCTACTAAAAATACAAAGAAAATTATCTGGGCGTGGTGGTGCACTCCTATAATCCCAGCTACTTGGGAGGCTGAGGCAGAAGAATCACTTGAACCCAGGAGGTGGAGGCTGCAGTAAGCTGAGATCGAGCTACTGCACTCCAGCCTGGGTAACAGACCAAGACTTCGTCTCAAAAAAAGAGAAAAAAAAAAAAAGAAAAAATCAGAAAAAGAAAAAAAAAAGAATAGAAGGGAGTTTCGCTTCAGTAAGAGAAGACTAGCGATGCCGGGCACAATGGCTCACACCTGTAATCCCAGCAGTTTGGAAGGCCGAGGCAGGCAGATTACCTGAGGTCATGAGTTTCAGACCAGCCTGGCCAACATAGGGAAATCCTTTCTCTACTAAAAATACAAAAATTAGCTGGGTGTGGTGGTACACGCTTGTAATCCCAGCTACTCAGGAGGCTGAGACAGGAGAATTGCTTGAACCCAGGAGGCGGAGGTTGCAGTGAGCTGAGATCGTGCCACTGCACTCCAGCCTGGGTGACAGAGCAAGACTCTGTCTCAAAAGAAAAAAGAAGACTAGCGGCACAGATTTCACGAGCAACCTATATATAGCTATTTCAGAATCACAGAATGCAGTCATCTTTCTAAAACACAGCCTTAATGCTACTCTCCTACTTTGTAAACTGGAAGAGCTTCCTGGCACTCTCCTGTTAAATCCAAACTCTTTCTTATAACCTCTATTCAGAATTAAGTCCCTTCCAACAGAATTGCCTAATTTTAAGAGCTGGGAGATATTTCTGTTTACTATTTTACATTTCTTTTTTTCTTTTCTTTTTTTTTTTTAAGATGGAGTCTTGCTCTGTCACCCAGGCTGGAGTGCAGTGGTGTGATCTCAGTTCACTGCAACCTCTGCCTTCCGGGTTCAAGCAATTCTCCTGCCTCAGCCTCCTGAGTAGCTGGAATTATAGACATGCACCACCATGCCTGGCTAATTTTTGTATTTTTAGTAGAGACGGTTTCACCACATTAGCCAGGCTGGTCTTGAACTCCTGACCTCGGGTGATCTGCCCACCTTGGCCTCCAAAGGGCTGGTGGATGTGAATTGCTATCTCTTTGTACTTTTTTTTCTTTCTTTTTTTTTTGAGTCTTGCTCTATCGCCCAGGCTGGAGTTCAGTGGCCTGATCTCGGCTCTTGGCAACCTCCGCCTCCCAAGTTCAAGTGATTCTCCTGCCTCAGCCTCCCGAGAAGCTGGGACAACAGGCACCCGCCGCCACACCCAGCTAATTTTTGTATTTTTAGTAGAGATGGGGTTTCACCATATTGACCAGGCTGGTCTCGAACTCCTGACCTTGTGATTCGCCCACCTCAGCCTCCCAAAGTGCTGGCATTACAGGCATGAGCTACCGCGCCCAGCCTCTTTGTACTTTTTATTTGCGTTTACTTAATGACTAAAGATGTTGAGCATCTTTTCTTGTGCTTAATGGCCACTTGTACATTTTTGTAGAACTGTCTATTCAGATCCTTTTCCCATTTTTAATTGAGTTGTCTTTTTATTATTGAAATGTAAGAGGTCTTTATATATTTTGGATACAAGACTTATATCAGATATATGACTTGCAAATATTTTTTTCTTATTCAGTGGGCTGTTTTTTCACTTTTTTTTTTTTTTTTTTTTTTTTTTTGAGACAAGAGTCTCGCACTGATGCCCAGGCTGGAGTGCAATGGCGCGATCTCGGCTCACTGCAAGCTCCGCCTCCCGGGTTCCCGCCATTCTCCTGCCTCAGCCTCAAGGGTAGCTGGGACTACAGGAGCCCGCCACCATGCCTGGCTAATTTTTCGTATTTTTAGTAGAAACGGGGTTTCACCGTGTTAGCCAGGATGGTCTCCATCTCCTGACCTCGTGATCTGCCCGCCTCGGCCTCCCAAAGTGCTGAGATTATAGGCATGAGCCACCGTGCCTGGCCTGTTTTTTCACTTTCTTGATGGTGTTGTTTGAATCACAGAAGTTTCACTTTTTCGTTTCAAAAAAAATTTTTTTTTTTTTTTTTTTGAGGCAGAGTCTTGCCGTGTCCCCCAGGCTGGAGTGCAGTGGCACGATCTCGGCTCACTGCAAGCTCTGCCTCCCAGGTTCATGCCATTCTCATGCCTCAGCCTCCCGAACAGCTGGGACTATAGGTGCCTACCACCACGCCCAGCTAACTTTTTCTATGTTTTAGTAGAGACGGGGTTTCACCGTGTTAGCCAGGATGGTCTCGATCTCCTGACCTCGTGATCAGCCTGTCTTGGCCTCCCAAAGTGCTGGGATTACAGGCGTGAGCCACCACGCCCAGCCACTAGCCAGTTTTTAAGTGTACAGTACTTTAAAGTATGATCACAACGTAATGCAGCAGATTCTAAAATTTTTCATTTTGCATAATTGAAACTCAATACTTAATAAACAGCAACTCCTCCTCTACCCGTTCCCCAGCCTCTGAACACCACCTTTCTAATTTCTGTTTTGGTAAGTTTGACTACTTTAGATATCTCATATGAGTGGAATCATGCAGTTTTTGTCCTTCTATAACTGGTTTATTTCACTTAGCATAATGTCTTTGTGTTAAGCCGTTCTTGCTTTGCTATAAAGAAATGCGAGAGACTGGGTAATTTACAGTGAAAAGAGGTTTAATTGGCTCACGGTTCTGCAGGCTGTACAGGAAGCATGGTGCTGGCATCTGCTTGGCTTCTGGAGAGGCCCCAGGAAACTTAAAATCATGGCAGAAGGCTAATGGGGAGCAGGCATGTCACATGGTGAAAGCAGGAGCAAGACAGCGAGAGGGTGGGTGGAGGTGCCACTAACTTTTTTTTTTTTTTTTTTTTGAAGACGGAGTCTCTGGCTCTGTAGCTCAGGCTGGAGTGCAGTGACTGGATCTCAGCTCACTGCAAGCTCCGCCTCCCAGGTTTATGCCATTCTCCTGCCTCAGCCTCCCGAGTAGCTGGGACTACAGGCGCCCACCACCTCGCCCAGTTAGTTTTTTGTATTTTTTAGTAGAGACGGGGTTTCACCGTGTTAGCCAGGATGATCTCGATCTCCTGACCTCATGATCCACCCGTCTCGGCCTCCCAAAGTGCTGAGATTACAGGCTTGAGCCACCGCGCCCAGCCTGCCACTAACTTTTAAAGAGTCAGATCTCGTGTGAACCCAGAGTGAGAGCTCACTTATTGCTAAAGGGATGGCTCAAGCCATTCATGAGGGATCTGCCCCTGTGATCCAAACACTTCCCCGCAGGCCCCACCTCCAACATTGGGGATTGCATTTCTACAAGAGATTTGGGCAAGGACACACATCGAAACTGTATCAGTCTTCAGGGTTCAACCCTGTTGTAGCATATGACAATATTTCCTCCTTTTTACAGCTGAATAATACTGCATTGTACGTCTGTGCCACATTTTCTTTTTCTTTTTGAGGCAGAGTCTTGCTCTGTCACCCAGGCTGGAGTGCAGTGGCATAATCTTGGCTCACTGCAAGCTCCACCTCCCAGGTTCACACCATTCTCCTGCCTCAGCCTCCTGAGTAGCTGGGACTACAGGCGCCTGCCACCATGCCCAGCTAATTTTTTGTATTTTTAGTAGAGACAGGGTTTCACCGTGTTAGCCAGGATGGTCTCAACCTCCTGACCTAGTGATCTGCCCGCCTCAGCCTCACATTTTCTTTATCCATTCATGTGTTAATGGACATTTAGGTTGTGTACACCTCTTGATTATTGTAAACAATACTGAAATGAACATGGGAATGCAGATATCTCTGAGATCCTGATTTCAATTCTTTTGGATAAATACCCAGAAGTGGCCAGGCGCAGTGGCTCACGCCTGCAATCCCAGCACTTTGGGAGGCTGAGACGGGTGGATCACCTGAGGTCAGGAGTTCGAGACCAGTTTGGCCAACATGGTGAAACCCAGTCTCTACTAAAAATACAAAAATTAGCCTGGCATGGTGGTAGATGCCTGTAATCCCAGCTACTCAGGAGGCTGAGGTAGGAGAATCGCTTGAACCTGGAAGGTGGAGGTTGCAGTGAGCCAAGATCATACCACTGCACTCCAGCCACTGCACTCCATCCTAGGTGATAGAGTGACACTCTGTCTCAAAAAATACACACACACACACACACACAAATTAGCTGGATGTGATAGCACACCCCTGTAGTCTCAGCTACTTGAGAGACCAAGGCACAAGAATCACATAAACCCAGGAGGTGGAGGTTCCAGTGAACCAAGATTGCACCATTGTACTCCATTCTGGGTGACAAGAGCAAAGCTACATCTCAAAAATAAATAAATAAATACCCAGAAGTTGGATTGCTGGATCATATGGTAGTTCTATTTTTAATATTTTGAGGAACTTTCACACAGTTTTCCACATTAGCTGTACCATTTTACATTCCCACCAACAGAGCGCAGGGTTTCCAATTTGCTCACATTCTTGCCACATGTATTTTCTGGTTTTGGGGATTTTTGCTTTTGTTTTTTATAGTGGCCATCCTAACAGGTATGAGGCAGCACCTCATTGTGATTTGGTGATATATATATACATCTAGGTTTTGTCCACAGTTCCTGGCTCACAGCTCCCATAGCTCTTGCTAGAATGCTGGAGTGCTGCAATCCTCTGAAGCAGGCCTCATTAAAAAAAGAATCCCTTGGCCAGGCATGGTGGCTCATGCCTGTAACTCCAGCACTTTGGGAAGCTGAGGTGGGTGAATCACGAGGTCAGGAGTTTGAGACCAGCCTGGCCAAAGATGGTGAAACCCCGTCTTTGCTACAAATACAAAAATTAGCCGGGCATGATGGCGGGTGCCTGTAATCCCAGTTACTCAGGAGGCTGAAGCAGGAGAATCGCTTGAACCTGGGAGGTGGGACTTGCAGTGAGTGGGGATCGCTGCACTCTAGCCTGAGCCACAGAGCAATAATCCGTCTCAAAAAAAAAAAAATCTCTCTCTCTCTGTTTGATCTTGTCCTGTCCTCCTTTCATCTGCTTATTTTTCTTGCCAAGGTAGGAATCTTCCCTTATCTTTCTGTATTGCTCTTTATCAGGTAGAGGAAGTTGTCTTCTACTTCTAGTTTGTTGTGTGGTTTTTTTATTACAAAAGAATGTTGAATTTTGTCAAAGGTTTTTTTCTGCATTTATTGAGATGATTAATTGCTTTTTTCCATTTATTTTAATATTACAGTGTATTAGGTTAATGTATTTTCAGATATTGAACCAACTTTGCATTCCTGGGATCATTTGCACTTGATCATGGTGTACTGTCCTTTTGATGTGGTGCTGGATTCTGTTTGCTAGTATTTGAAGATTTTTGCCTATATATTAATGAGAAATACTGATCTATGGTTTTCTTTCTTATGGTATCTTTGTCTGGCTTTGGCATCAGGGTAATACTGGCCTCATAAAAAGAGTTGGGAAATGTTGCCTCTTCTATTTTTTGAAAGAGTTTATGAAAAACTGGTATGAATTTTTCTCTAAATGTTTAGTTAAATACAGCAGTGAACCCATGTGGACCTGAGCCTTTCTTTGTGGAAAGTTTGGTTTTTTGTTTTGTTTTGTTTTGTTTTTTTCTTGAGAGGGAGTCTCGCTCTGTTGCCCAGGCTGGAGTGCAGTGGTGTGATCTGGGTTCACTGGAAGCTCTGCCTCCTGGGTTCATGTCATTCTCCTGCCTCAGCCTCCTGAATAGCTGGGACTACAGACACCCACCACGACACCCCGCTAATTTTTTTTTTTTAGTAGAGACAGGGTTTCACCATGTTAGCCAAGATGGTCTTGATCTCCTGATCTTGTGGTCCACCCACCTCAGCCTCCCAAAGTGCTGGGATTACAGGCATGAGCCACCACGCCTGGCTTGTGGGAAGTTTCTTATTACTACTTCAATCTATTTACTTGTTATATGCCTATTCAGAATTTCCATTTCTTCCTGAAATTTGGTAGTTTTTTTGTTTTTCTAGGACTTCGTCCATTTTCTAAGTTGTCTAATTAATTGGCATACAACAATTTATTGTATTCCTTTATAATACCTTTTATTTCTTTAAGACTTCTAGTAATGTCCCCAAGGTGTCTAATAAGAGATCAGCTTTAGTTAAGTGGAGGCTGAAATAAATCATTTGAACCTCAAATCACTTTAGGGGAGGTCAGGTACTATACACACACACACACACACACACAAACACACACATATATATATATTTTTTTTTTTTTTTGAGGTGGAGTCTCACTCTGTTGCTCAGGCTGGAATGCAGTAGTGTGATCTCTGCTCATTGCAAGCTCTGCCTCCCAGGGTCAAGTGATCCTCCCACCTCAGCCTCCCAAGTAGCTTGGAGCTGAGACCACAGGCATGCACCACCGCACCTGGCTAATTTTTTGTATTTTTTGTAGAGATGGGGTTTTGCCATGTTGCTGAAGCTGGTCTTGAATATCTGAGCTCAAGTGATCCACCTAGCTCAGCCTCCCAAAGTGTTAGGATTACAGGTGTAATCCTAACTGCGACCAACCTAGTGCTATATATTAAATCTTTCATTTTTGCTGACATGAAAAGCTATCTATCTGTAAAAATGGAACCTATAAATTAATGAGATTAAGCAAAAACTTTACCTATGGTCTGTCCAAAACAGGCAAATCCATGGAGACAATAATTAGATTAGTGGTTGCCAGGGACTTGGGGAGTAGGGAGGGGACAGGGAGTGGCTGCCAATTAGTATAGAGTTTCTTCTTGGGGTGAAAATATTTTGGAATTACATAGTGGTGACAGATGAACTTTGTGAATCTACTAAAAACCAAACCCACCAACCTGTACACTTTGAAAGGGTAAACTTAATGGTATATGTTTTATATTCTAATAAAGCTGGGGTTTTTAAATTTTTTTTTATTATATGGGCCAGGTGCAGTGGCTCACACCTGCAGTCCTAGCACTTTGAGAGGCTGAGGCGGGTGGATCACTCGAGGTCAGGAGTTCGAGACCAGCCTGGCCAACATGGTGAAACCTCATCTCTACTAAAAATACAAAAATTAGCTGGGTGTGGTGGCAGATGCCTGTAATACCAGTTGCTTGGGAGCCTGAGGCAGAAGAATCACTTGAACCCAGGAGGTGGGGGCTACAGTGAGTCAAGATCAAGCCACTGCACTCCAGCCTGGGCAACAGAGCAAGATTCCATCTCCAAAAAAAAAAAAAAAAGGTGGCCGGGCGTGGTGGCTCACGCCTGTAATCCCAGCATTTTGGGAGGCCAAGGCAGGTGGATCCCAAGGTCAGGAGATTGAGTACAGCCTGACCAACATGGTAAGACCCCATCTCTACTAAAAATACAAAAAAATATTAGCTGGGCGTGGTGGCACATGCCTATAGTCCCAGCTACTCGGGAGGCTGAGGCAGAAGAATCACTTGAACCTGGGAGGCAGAGGTTGCAGTGAACCAAGATCGTACCACTGCACTCCAGCCTGGTGACAAAGCAAGACGCCATCTCAAAAAATAAAAGTTATGGCCGGGCGTGGTGGCTCAAGCCTGTAATCCCAGCACTTTGGGAGGCCGAGACGGGTGGATCACGAGGTCAGGAGATCGAGACCATCCTGGCTAACACGGTGAAACCCCGTCTCTATTAAGAAATACAAAAAACTAGCCGGGCGAGGTGGTGGGCGCCTGTAGTCCCCGCTACTCGGGAGGCTGAGGCCGGAGAATGGCATGAACCCGGGAGGCGGAGCTTGCAGTGAGCTGAGATCCGGCCACTGCACTCCAGCCTGGGCGACAGAGCGAGACTCCGTCTCAAAAAAAAAAATAATAAAATAAAATAAAAGTTATATGTGAGCTCTGTTCCTAACTTTAAGTTATGCTGTATGTTCCTACCTTTCTTTTTTTTTTTTTTTTGAGACGGAGTCTGGCTCTGTCGCCCGGGCTGGAGTGCAGTGGCCGGATCTCAGCTCACTGCAAGCTCCGCCCCCCGAGTTTACGCCATTCTCCTGCCTCAGCCTCCCGAGTAGCTGGGACTACAGGCGCCCGCCGCCTCACCCGGCTAGTTTTTTGTATTTTTTAGTAGAGATGGGGTTTCACCGTGTTCGCCAGGATGGTCTCGATCTCCTGACCTCGTGATCCGCCCGTCTCGGCCTCCCAAAGTGCTGGGATTACAGGCTTGAGCCACCGCGCCCGGCCTGTTCCTACCTTTCAATGATACAAGATGAAAGGAGAACAAAAAAGGAAAAGAAAAGAGATAAGGGCTCTCTTACTGTCGACTTATTGTATTACCCTTCTAAAACATAAACCGGGCCAGGCACAGTGGCTCATACCTGGATTCCCAGCCTTTTGGGAGCCCGAGCCGGGTGGATCACCTGAGACTAGGCCAACATGGTAAAACCCTGTCTCTACTAAAAATAGAAAAATTAGCTGGGCGTGGTGTCGCACACCTGTAATCCCAGCTACTCAGGAGGTTGTGGCAGGAGAATCACTTGAACCTAGGAGGCGGAGGTTGCAGTGAACCTAGATTGAGCCACTGCACTCCAGCCTGGGTGACAGAGCAAGACTACGTCTCAAAAAAAAAAAAAAAAAAAAGGCCGGGCGTGGTGGCTCACACCTGTAATCCCAGCACTTTGGGAGGCCGAGGCAGGTGGCCTGGCCAAGATGGTGAAACCCTGTCCCTACTAAAAATACAAAAATTAGCCGGGCGTGATGGCGGGCGCCTATAATCCCAGCTACTCGGGAGGCTGAGGCAGGAGAATCACTTGAACCCCAGAGGCAGAGGTTGCAGTGAGCCGACATCATGCCAAATAATAATAATAATAATAATAATAATAATTAAGTTTGAACTGACAAGTAGTTTGTTTTCTATACTTCTTCTCACTGATCTCTTCCTTTCAATTAATGAGTGCCCAGATAAGCTGTGTCCTCAATCTGTCATGCAGCCTAAGGGTGGCTACACACATTGGTAAACGAGTTTGATACTCCTGTGGCCCACATTGCTCAGCCCTTGATCATGTTTTCCTTTTCCTTCACATCCACCTATGATGCTCAAGCATCAGGTACAATCCTGACATCCCAAACTTCTATTTTTTCACCTGTTAACTGGTGCAATCAATGACATCACTCACACCAACCGGGGATGAGGGAACAGTACAAATTATCACATCCTGTCTATATTTGTAAATGTCTTCATCAACATTCAAATGTGCAAATGTTTTTACTGCAAGGCTCTGAAGCTGAGTAACAGGATAAAATGCTCTCATTCCTTCTAGCAGAAACTCCAGTCTTCTTATCCCAGCCCTCAGGACTTCTTTGCCATCTGCTGCTCCAATTGTTCTCCACACAACTTCTATTTTTTTAAATTGATACATAATATATTCCAGGCCAGGCACAGGGGCTCACACCTGTAATCCCAGCACTTTGAGAGACCAAGGCGGGTGGATCACCTAACGTCAGGGATTCAAAACCAGCCTGACCAATATGGTGAAACCCCATCTCTACTAAAAATACTAAAATTAGCCGGGTGTGGTGGTGGGCGCCTGTAATCCCAGCTACTCAGGAGGCTGAGGCAGGAGAATTGCTTGAAACCAGGAGGTTGCAGTGAGCCAAGACTGTGCAATTGCACTCCAGTCTGGGCAACAGAACAAGACGCTGTCTAAAAAAGAAATATATATATATATATATCATATATATCATATATATATTACATCATATATCACATATGATATATGATATATATACCATACTTATGGGGTCCATGAGAGTATTTGTTCCATGCATAGAATGTGTAATGATCAAGCCAGGGTATCTGGGGTACTCATCACCTTGAGTATTTCTCCTTGGGGTTGGGAGTAATTCAAGTTCTCTTCTAGTTACTTTGAAATATACAATTCATTGCTGCCAACTATAAGCACCCTACTCTGCTATCAGATATTAAAACTTTTTTTTTTTTTTTTTTGAGACTGAGTGTTGCTCTGTGGCCCAGGCTGGAGTGCAGTGATCTTGGCTCACTGCAACCTCTGCTCCCCAGGTTCAAGCAATTCTCTTGCCTCAGCCTCTGAAGTAGCTGGGATTACAGGCACCTGCCACCATGCCTAGCTAATTTTTTTTTTTTTTCCAGTATAGACGGGGTTTCGCCATGTTGGCCACGCTGGTCTCAAACTCCTGGGCTGAAGCAATCTACCTGTGTTGGCCTCCCAAAGTGCTGGGATTACAGGTGTGGGCCACCGTGCCCAGCCTAATTCTGTTTTATAGTCAAATAGTATTCCATTCTGTATACATACCATAGTTGATTTATCCACTCCTCCATTGATAGATACTTAGGTTGATTCCATATCTTTGCTTTGTGGATGATGATGTGGTAAGAACATGACAGCTCTTTTTTTCCTTCAAGACAGGGTCTTGCTCTGTTACCCAGGCTGGAGTGCAGTGGTGCAATCACAGCTCACTGTGGCCTTGAATTCCTAGGTTCAAGCGATCCTCCTGCCTTGGCCTCTCAAAGCACTGGGACTATAGGCATGTACCACCACACCTGGCTATGTTTTTTAATTTTATATAGAGACAGTCTCACCCTGTTGCCTAGGCTGGTCTCAAACTCCTGGCCTCAAGCAATTCTCCTGACTTAGCCTCCAAAATTTTGTGATTACAGGCATGAGTCACCATGCCTAACCAAGACAAGGTTTACTTTTTAAAAGTTAGAATGGGCCGGGCACGGTGGCTCACGCTTATAATCCCAGCACCTTGGGAGGCCGAGGTGGGTAAATCACCTGAGGCCAGGAGTTCGAGACCTGCCTGGCCAACATGGCGAAACCCTGTGTCTACTAAAAAAAAAAAAAAAAAAAAAATTAGCCAGGCATGGTGGCAGGTGCCTGTAATCCCAGCTACTCGGGAGGCTGAGGCAGGAGAATCACTTGAACCCAGGAGGCGGAGGTTGCAGTGAGCCAAGATCACACCGTTGCACTTCAGCCTGGGTGACAAGAGCAAAACTCCACCTCAAAAAAAAAAAAAAAAAAAAAAAAAAAGTTAAAAGGCATCAGGCTAAAGATAGTAGACTAAACACGTGTATTTACTTCTGTTTTTGCCCCAACCATAATAAAATGGCAGTAAGAGAATCTTTCTAATGCCACACACCCCCAGGAAGAGTAAGAATGGCAAAGAAGACAACAGGAACAAAACTGTTTAAGCCAGGCACTAATAGACGGACTCATGGTAACCAATTTACTAGAATCAAGGAAGTGGAATCGAGCTGGCATTGGAAAAAATGAGAAATTGCCAGGTTTTCTTTGCAGAAGCCACAAAAGACATAGAAATTGGCATCTTCAGGCAGGAATTGGAAGAATCTTCTGAAGGGACTGTGATCAAGCCAAGAGGTAAGACCTGAAGACAGTGACATCGGGAGCTCCCTGGGAAGCCACCAGCAAGGTCACCCCCTAGCACACAGTGCCACATAGTGGAGAGAGGTTTTTTTTTTTTTTTGAGATTAGGTCTCACTCTGTCACCCAGGCTGCAGTGCAGTGGCACAATTACAGCTTACTGCAACCTCAGACTCCTGGGCTCAGTCATCCTCCCACCTCAGCCTTCCTGGTATCTGGGACTACAGGTGTGCACCACCATCCCTGATATCCCTGATTTATTTATTTATTTATTTATTTATTTATTTATTTATTTATTTTATTTATTTATTTTTGAGACGGAGTCTTGCTCTGTCGCCCAGGCTGAAGTGCAGAGGCATGATCTCAGCTCACTGCAACCTCTGCCTCCCAGTTCAAGTGATTCTCCTGACTCAGCCTCCTGAGTAGTTGGGACTACAGGCATCCACCACCATGCCCAGCTAATTTTTGTATATTTAATGGAGACGGGGTTTCACCATGTTGACCAGGCTGGTCTTGAACTCCTGACCTCATGATCCGCCTGCCTTGGCCTCCCAAAGTGCTGGGATTACAGGCGTGAGCCACCACAGCCGGCTTTATTTTTTTATTTTTTGTAGCGACGAGGTCTTGTTATGTTACCCAGGCTGGTCTTGAACTCCTGGACTCAAGATATCCACCTGTCTTGGCCTCCCAATGTGCTGGGACTGCAGGCATGAGCCACTGTGCCCCCAGCCTGGGGAACTTTTAAAAGGCTTTTAATAGCTCCAGCTTTAGCATGCACAGACACCCAAAATTCACCGCATGTTTGAGGAAGGCATCCAATATAGAAGACAGAGGGCTGGGCATGGTGGCTCACACCTGTAATCCCAGCACTCTGGGAGGCCAGCGTGGGCAGATCACTTGAGGTCAGGAGTTCGAGACCAGCCTGGTCAACATGGTGAAACCCTGTCTCTACTAAAAATACAAAAATTAGCCAGGAATGTGGTGACGGGCACCTGTAATCCCAGCTACTCTGGAGGCTAAGGCAGGAGAATCACTTGAACCCTGGAGGCAGAGGTTGCAGTGAGCCAAGATAGTGCCACTACACTCCAGTCTGGGCAACAGAGCAAGAGTCTGTCTCAAAATAATAATAATAATAATAATAATAATAATAATGACAGGAGCTGAAAGGATGAATGGATAAACAAATTGTGGTACCTACATACAGTAGAATATTATTCAGGCTTTTTTTTAAAAAAAGGAAATTTTGATACATGCTACAACATGGATGAACTTTGGGGACATTATACTATGTGAAATGAGCCTGTCCCCAAAAGACAAATACTGCATGATTCCACTTATGTGAGGTACCTGGAGTCAGAGTCACAGAGATAGAAAGTAGAGTGATGGTTGCCAGGGGCTGAGGGGAGGGGAGAGGGGGAGTTGTTGTTGAAAGAGTTCAGAGTTTCAGTTTTGCAAGATGAAGAGTTCTGGAATACATTCTCAGTGTGAGTGTACTCAACACCACTGAACTGAAGGCTAAAAAATGGTTCAGATGGTACATTTGGCCGGGTGCAGTGGCTCACAGCTGTAATCCCAGCACTTTGGGACGCCAAAGTGGGTGGATCACCTGAGGTCAGGAGTTCAAGACCAGCCTGGCCAACATGGTGAAACCCTGTCTCTACTACAAATACAAAAATTAGCCGGGCATGTTGGCACACACCTGTAATCCCAGCTCCTCGGGAGGCTGAGGCAGGCGAACTGCTTAAGCCTGGGAGATGAAGGCTGCAGTGAGTGGTGATCGTGCCACTGCACTCCAGCCTGGCCAACAGAGCGAGACTCTGTCTCAAAAAAAAAAAAAAAAGATGGCACATTTATGTTGTGTGTATTCTACCACAATCGCAATTAACTTTTTTTTTTTTTGAGATGGAGTCTTGCTCTGTCACCCAGGCTGGAGTGCAGCGGCCGGTCTTGGCTCACTGCAACCTCTGCCTCCCAGGTTCAAGCGATTTTCCTGCCTCAGCCTCCCAAGTAGCTGTGATTACTTACAAGCGCCTACCACCACACCAGGCTAATTTCTGTATTTTTAGTAGAGACAGGGTTTCACTATGTTGGCCAGTCTGGTCTCGAACTCCTCACCTCAGGTGATCCACCCACCTCAGCCTCCCTCCACCTTCTGGGTTCAAGCAATTCTCCTCCCTCAGCCTCCCTAGTAGCTAGGATTACAGATGCCCATCACCACGCCCAGCTAATTTTTGTTTTTTTGTTTGTTTTTTTGAGACGGAGTTTTGCTCTTGTTGCCCAGACTAGAGTACAATGGCACAATCTCTGCTCACCGCAACCTCCACCTTCTGAGTTCAAACAATTCTCCTGCCTCAGCCTCCTGAGTAGCTGGGATTACAGCCATGTGCCACCACACCCAGCTATTTTTTTGTATTTTTAGTAGAGACAGCGTTTCTCCATGTTGGTCAGGCTGGTCTTGAACTCCTGACCTCAGGTGATCCGCCTGCCTTGGCCTCCCAAAGTGCTGGGATTACAGATGTGCGCCTGGCCAATTTTTGTATTTTTAGTAGAGATGGGATTTTACCATGTTGGCCAGTCTAGTCTCCAACTCCTGATCTCAGGTGATCCACCCACCTCAACCTCCCAAAGTGCTGGGATTACAGGCGTGCAGGCGTGAGCTACCACACCCAGCGTACGATGAGTGCATTCTTTTTTGTTGTTGTTTTGAGACAGAGTATAGTTCTGTTGCCCAGGCTGGAGTGCAGTGGCACAATCTCGGCTCACCACAACCTCTGCCTCCCCGGTTCAAGCGATTCTCCTGCTTCAGCCTCCCGAGTAGCTGGGACTACAGGCATGCAACACCATGCCCAGCCAAGTTTTGTATTTTTAGTAGAGACAGGGTTTCACTATGTTGTCCAGACTGGTCTCGAACTTCTGACCTTGTGATCCACCCACCTGGGCCTCCAAAAGTGCTGGGATTACAGGCATGAGCCACTGCACCCGGCCATGAGTGCATTCTTATAAAGCCCCAAACAGGCAGAACTAAGGCTGTTTAGAAATGCATACATGGTGCAGTTGGGCACGGTGGCTCATGCCAGTAATCCCAGCACACTGGGAGGCTGAGGCAGGAGGATCACTTGAGCTCAGGAGTTCAAGACCAGCCTGGGCAACATAGCAAGACACTGTCTCTACAAAAAAATTTAAAGATTAGTCAGCTGTGGGGCATGCATGTGTAGTCCCAGCTATTCTGGAGGCTGAGATGGGAGGACTGCTTGGAGCCCAGGAAGCTGAGGCTGCAGTGAGCTATGATTGCGCCACTGCACTCCAGCCTCCAGTACAGAGCAAGACCCTATCTCAAAACAAAACAAAACAAAACAAAACAAAACAAAACAAAACAAAATAAAACCAATAGAAAACGGAATATGTTAGAATGTGATAAAGGATTGACATGTGAAGGTAGCATTCAGGATTGAACTAGTATTACGTAGCAAGCAAACACAGCAGCTAAAATGCAACATAATGAACTCAGTGTGGTGGAGAGGAAAGAAGGAAGAACAGTGCAGGGAAGAAGTGATTGTGGCAAGGGCATGGTTCAGCTGTGAACAGTGTTTATATAGCTACAGGATATAGACTCTGAATATCTGTATACCCAGAACCGAGGCACAGTGACATGGAAGAATGAAAACAGGAAGTGCACACGTGCATACGTAGGAATAGAGATGTGGGCTGTTGGGGAGAGGTGGAAGAATTGGAAAGCCTCAACCTTCAAAATGATAACAGAGAAATCAGCAAGTGCAATATGAACATGCTGTTTAGAGACATGGAAGTCAGTACCAATGGCTCAGCTAAAGCGGTGGAACGTTCCTGCCTCTGGGGAACAGGAAATGGGTGATGAAGGAGCCCCGGTTTTTCATAATAAGCCTATAGAGCCCAGCCTCGGTGGTTCATGCCTGTAATCACAGCACTTTGGGAGGCTGAGGCGGGAGGATCGCTTGAGACCAGGAGTTCAAGACAAGCCTGGGCGACATGATGAGACTCCATCTCTACAAAAAACTGAAAAAGTTAGCTGGATGTGGTAGCATGCACCTGTACTCCTAGCCACTTGAGGGGCTGAGAAATGGGAGGATTGCTTCAACCCAGGAGTTCAAGGCTGCAGTGAGCTATGATCACACCACTGCACTCCAGCCTGGGAGACAGAGTGAGACCTTGTCTCAAAGAAAAAAAAAAATGCCAGGAGGCCATCTGCCGTGACTCTCACCTGTAATCCCAGCACCTTGGAGGCCGAGGCAGGCAGATCGCTTGAGGTCAGGAGTTCGAGACCAGCCTGGCCAACATGTTGAAACCCTGTCTCTACTGAAAATACAAAAATTAGCCAGCGTAGTGGCGCACGCCTGTAATCCCAGCTACTTGGGAGGCTGAGGCAGGAAAATCGCTTGAACCTAGGAGGCAGAGAGTGAGCTGAGATTGCACCACTGCACTCCAGCCTGGGAGACAGAGCGAGACTCCATCTCAACAAAAAAAAGAAAGGAAAGGAAGGAAGGAAAAAAGGAAAGAAGGAAAGCCGGCCAGGCGCACTGGCTGACATCTGTAATCCAGAACTTTGGGAGGCATAAGTGGGAGGATGACTTGAGACCACAAGTTCCAGACCAGCCTGGGCAATGTACTGAGTCTCTACAAAAAAATTTGTAAAAAATTAGCCAGGAGGCCGAGGCAGGCGGATCCCCTGAGGTCAGGAGTTTGAGACTAGCCTGGCCAACATGAAGAAACCCCGTCCCTACTAAAAATACAAAATTAGCCAGGCATGGTGGTGCATGCCTGTAATCCCAGCTACTCGGAAGCTGAGGCAGGAGAATCGCTTGAACCTGGGAGGCAGAGATTGCAGTGAGCCGAGACTGCACCATTGCACTCCAACCTGGGCAAGGAAAGCGAAACTCCTTCTCAAAAAAAAAAAAAGTTAGAGAGGCATGGTGGCGCACATCTGTAGTTGAGAGGCTAAGATGGGAGGATCGCTTGAGCCCAGGAGGTAGAGGCTGCAGTGAGCTGAGATTGCACCACTGCCCTCCAGCCTGGGTGACAGACTGAGACCCTGCCTCCGAAAGAAAGAAAAGAAAAGAAAAGGCATGGCGTGATGGCTCACACCTATAATCCCAGCACTTTGGCAGGCGGATCCCCTGAAGGCAGGAGTTCGAGACCATCCTGGCCAACATGGTGAAACCCCATCTCTACTAAAAATACAAAAATTAGCCAGGTGTGGTGATGGGCGCCTGTAATGCCAGCTACTCGGAGGCTGAGGCAGGAAAATCACTTGAACCCAGGAGGCAGAGGTTGCAGTGAGTCAAGATCATACCACTGCACTCCAGCCTGGGTGACAGAGTGAGACTCTTATCTCAAAAAAAAAAAAAAAGTCCAACTGCGTTTTCACATACAGGTTGCCCCTTACACACAGGCTCTGTGGTTTTCAGTCCCCTCTGGGCCTGAGCCTACTCTCCTGCCACTGCAGCACATACGACAGGCATGTGACTAAAGCAGCCATCTGCGAAGCAGATCCCCAGCCCCGGCTGTTCCCTCTCCATCCATTAGAGTTACCGTTGGCTGTTCGGGTCACCCCATCTGAGGCTGAGGCTCAGACATCACAGAGCAGAGTATAGTTTTTCCCACTTTGCCCTTCCCAAACTCCACCCACAGAATCAATGAACATTTGGAAAAAAAATGTAAAGGTGGTTGTTTCATGCCACTAAATTTTAGGATCGTTTACCACACAGTTGTAAATAACTGAAATGAAAGCTAAGGGGAAAAGCAGTATGTAATGGTGTATTAATGGACTTGAGGTGAACAAGACAATGCCTGTGACTATTAGGATGCTAAATTAATCATAGGATGCTAAAGAAATGAACAATTATCTCACTGCATGTGCTAAATATTTATCTGTGTTCCAATACTGAACTAATATGTATCATTATTTATCATTTCAAGAATATCCAACCTCCTCCCGCCTCCCCAAAAAACCAGCCACTCCTCCATCCCTTTCGGGTCCTGATGAAGAGGCAATCGGAGTAGCATTTATAGGAGCCAAAGCGGCCACACAGAAAGTTCTGTAATAAAAGAAGATGTAAGAGGAGCCGCCTAACCTAGGGATAAACACAAAAGCCGGGCATAAACCTATGAGAACAGTGTTGGGATGGCTGTAACTCGGAATGAGCTGAGATTACAAAATATGCTATAGACAACAAAAAGGGCTTTGATAGCTATATCTGGAGCAAGAAAAAGGAAGAAATAGGCCCATTGCTTAGGGTAGATGTTGTAATATGAACAGATGACCAAGAGGAAGCAGAAGCTCTCCACTTTCATTTGGTTTCTCTTCTTTCTTTCTTTTTTTTTTTTTTTTTTTGAGACAGACTCTCTTGCTCTGTTCCCCAGGCTGCAGTGCAGTGGTACAATCATAGCTCACTGCAGCCTCCATCTTCCAGTCTCCAGGGATCCTCCCACTTCAGCCTCCCAAGTAGTTGGGACTACAGGCACGCACTGCCATGCTCAGCTTATTTATTTATTTATAGAGCTGTAGTCTCCCTATGTTGCCCAGGCTAGTTTTGAACTCTTGGCTTGGCCTGGCACAGTGGCTCAACGCCTGTAATCCCAGCACTTTGGGAGGCTGAAGTGAGTGAATCACTTGAGGTCAGGAGTTCAACCAGCTTGTCCAACATGGTGAAACCCTGTCTCCTAACAAAATTAGCTGGGCGTGGTGGCTGGCACTACCAAGTCTCCCGTGGGGCCTGAGCAGGTGCTTGAACTTAGGAGATAGAGAGGCCACAGTGAGCTGAGTTCCATTACCTCCGGCTGGGCAGAATGAGACTGTCAGGAGGAGGGAGGAGGGAGGGAGGGAGGGAGGAGGAGGGAGGGGGAGGAGGAGGGAGGGAGGGCACAGCTGGGTGTGGTGGCTCCGCCTGTAATCTAACATTTGGGAGGCCGGAGGTGAGGATCATGAGGAGTGAGATCAAGACCATCCTGGCTGTGCAGTGAAACCCATCTCTACTGAAATACAAAAATTAGCCAGGCATGAGGTGGCATGCTGTAGTCCCAGCTACTTGGGAGGCTGAGGGAAGAATAGAAGCAGACCGCAGAGGCAGAGGTTGCAGTGAGCGGGGTCCGGGTGAGACTCGGTCTCAAAAAAAACTCCTGGGCTCAGGATTCACTATTCGTCTCCCAAGTCACCAGAGTTGTACAGGAATAAGCCACTGTGCTTAGCCTGGTTTGTGTTTTCTCTCTCTCTCTCTCTCTTTTTTTGTTTTAGATAGATTTTAAGCTCTGTAAGCCAGGCTGGAGTGCAGTGGCATGATCTCTCATCCACTGCAACCTCTCTGCCTCCTGGGTTCAAGCAATTCTGCTTCAGCCTCCCGCGGCGGTAACTGGAAGGACCCCAAGCATGATAACCACCACGCTATGGTGGCCTAAATGGGAACAGAGTTCACCATGTTGTTCAGGGCGGTCTTAATCTCTTGACTTAAATGATCTGCCCTTCCCACAAAGTACTGGAACTACTGGCGTGGCTCGGCCTAGCCTGTGTTTTTCTATAAAGAAGGCCAGCCTCCAAGATTAAAAGCTTTAAAGGTCCCATACTTGAGAGTGACTGAGAAAGTGAAGAATGATAAACTAGGACACTAACAACTGAAATGTTCCAAGACCCCAGATTTGGATGCAGTCCACCCCTCAGAATCACTGAGAGTCTCTATAGATGAAGTTTGGAACCACTGAGAGCGACCTTTGAAATTTTTAGAAAATGGAGAAAGAAATTACCAAGGGATAGGCAAAATCTTGTTGTGGCTTTCAGAATTTTAAGAGTGGCGGGAGACAGGTGCTTCGAGCATGTAATCCCAGCCTCTGGGAGGCGAAGCAGGTGGATCGCGGGGTCAGGAGTTCAAAAGCAGCCTGGCCAACTGTGGGTGAAACCATCTCTACCAAAAATACAAAAGTTAGCCAGGCGTGGTGGCGTGTACTTGTAATCCCAGCCACTTGGGAGGCAGAGAGGCAGAAGAACCGCTTGAACCCGGGAGGTGGAGGTTGCAGTGAGAAGAGATCGTGCCACTGCACTCCAGCCTGGGTGACAGAAAGAACCCTGTCTCAAAAAGCCAGGGTCAACATAAATAAGTAAATAAAATTGCCCCTAGTCCCAGCCCGCACCCTCAGCTCTGTTGCAACCTTGAAAAATAACAGCCCACATTCTCAGTGCAACCCTGGCAGCCCTCTGAGGGAGTAAAACGGAGCTGGAGTTCTTTCAAGTTGTATTTCCAGAACTATCATTACTGGAGATGTCTTGAGGAGTTCCCTAGAAGACTCCACTTACAAGTCCATCTGTATTTGACCTCACTGGAGCTGTGTGCAAAAGTAGCAGAGAGCATTCTTCAGAAACATTTACAGAGCAAGATTTTTTTTTTTTTTTTTTTCAAGGGGCCATCATTAGCATAGGATAACAGAGTAGGATTTTTAACTTTGGGAAGCTACCCTACACAAAAGTAGGCAAGGTGGGCAAAACCTTTTACATGGCTAAAAGCCTGAAAGGAGAAAGCTGAGGGATGTGGTTTGAACTGTGTCCCACCCAAATCTCATGTCACATTGCAATCCACAGTGTTAGGAGGTGGGGCCTGGTGGGAGATTGATTGGATCATGGGGGTGGGTTTCTCATGAGGCCGGTGCAGCACCACCTCTCTTTGGTGCTGTTCACCGTGATGGTGAGTGCTCACGAGATCTGGTTATTTAAAAGTGTGAAGGGCGGGCGCGGTGGCTCCGCCTGTAATCCCAGCACTCAGGAGGCAGAGGCAGGTGGATCCACCCGAGGTCAGGAGATTCAGTGCATCACAAAACAACACAGTGAAACCCGTCTCTCTACTAAATATGCAAAGAGCTAGCTGGGCCGAGGTGGCCCGGGCGCAGTCCCAGCTACTCAAGGCTTGAGGCAGAATGCGTGAACCTGGGAGGCCGGAGCTTGCAAGAGAGCTGAGATCGTCACTGCACTCCAGCCTAGGCAACACAGTGAGACTCCGTTTCAAAAAAAAAAAAAAAAAAGTGATGTGTGAAAGGCATGGCACAGTAGGTCCGCCTGTAATCCCAGCACTTTGGGAGGCCCGAGGTGGGTGGATCACTTGAGGTCAGGGAGTTCAAGACCCAGCCTGGACAGCATGGTGAAACCCCGTCTCTACTAAGAAGCTAAAAAGTGGCGAGGCCTTGGTGGCTCCGGCCTGCTGTCCCAGCACTTTGGGAGAGCCCGAGATGGGGCGGATCACGAGTCAGGAGATCGAGACTTCATCCGCAGTAACACGTTAGAAACCCGTCTCTACTAAAAAAATACAAAAAACTAGCCGGGGTGGCGTGAGCCTGTAGTCCCAGCTACTCGGGAGGCTGAGGCAGGAGAATGGCTCAAACCCGGGAGGTGGAGCTTTGCAGTGAGCTGGTCATGCTGCAGCTCCAGCCCTGAGAAAGCGACAAACCAAGTGGGTAAAAAATACAAAGTGGGCTGGCTGCGATTGGCTCCGCCCTGTGTCCCATTGCACTTTGGGAGGAGGCTGGTGGGGATCACCTGAGGTCAGGAGTTCCGAGACCAGCCTGACCAGCATGGAGAAAACCCGTCTCTACTAAAAATACAAAATTAGCCAGGAGAGGGCGGGTGCAGCCTGTAGCTACTCAGGAGGCTGAGGCAGGAGAATTGCTTGAACCCGGGAGGTGGAGGTTGCAGTGAGCTGAGATGGTGCCATTGCACTCCAGCCTGAGCAACAAGAGCGAAACTCCATCTAAAAAAAAAAAAAAATTGGCCAAGCACAGTGGCTCATGCCTGTAATCCCAGCACTTTGGGAGGCTGAGGTGTGTGGATCACCTGAAGTCAGGAGTTTGAGACCAGCCTGACCAACATGGAGAAACCCCATCTCTACTAAAAATACAAAATTAGCCGGGTATGGTGGCACATGCCTGTAATCCCAGCTACTCAGCAGCTGAGGCAGGAGAATCGCTTGAACCTGGGAGGTGGAGGTTGTGGTGAGCCAAGATAGTGCCATTGCACTCCAGCCTGGGCAACAAGAGCGAAACTCTGTCTAAAAAAAAAAAAAAGCCAGTCGTGGTGGCTCGTGCCTGTAGTCCCAACTACTCAGGAGGTTGAGGCAAGACAATCACTTGAATCTAAGAGATGGAAGTTGCAGTGAGCCGAGATAGTGCCACTGCACTCCAGCCTGGATGACAAAGTGAGATCGCATCTGAAAATTAATGAATAAAAATAAAATAAATAAAGTGTGTAGCGCCTCTTCCCTCACTCCCTTGCTCCTGCTCTTGCCATGTGACATGCCTGTTCTCCCTTCACCTTCCGCCATGATTGTAAGTTTCCTGAGGCCTCCCCAGAAGTCAAGCAGATGCCAGCATCATGTTCCCTGTACAACCTGCAGAATGATCAGCCAATTAAATCTCTTTCCTTTGTAAATTATCCAGGCTTAGGTATTTATAGCAATACAAGAATGGATTAATACACTGGGGGACATCAAAGTTCTAAGATGACAGGGCCAGAGCTCTGTGGACCTATTCCCCCAGCAAAACAAGCAAAGCTGGTGCAAACCATTTAAAAATAAATAAATAAATAAATACTTAAAGTTTCTGAGAATTATCCTAATGTCATATAACAGATGAATAAACATTTAATTTTATTTTTTATTGAGATGGAGTCTTGCTCTGTCGCCCAGGCTGGAGTGCAGTGGCACAATCTTGGCTCACTTTCTTATTCAAGAAAATCTACTAAATCTACTAAAACCTAGTAAGAACAGGGAGAATCTGTGGCATTGACCCTTTATTACTTTTATTATTATTATTATTACTTTGTAGAGATGGGGTCTCACTATGTTGCACAGGCTGGTCTCAAATTCCTGGGTTCAAGCGATCCTGCCACCTTGGCCTCCAAGTGCTGGGATTACAAGCATTGTTATCGGTGAAAGGTATCCAAGTAACTGGTGACAAATCTGTGTGGGTCTGCAGCAACCTCAATTCTTGCCTCCACAGAAGAAAGAACTGTAGGGCATAAGGCAGAAAAAGAGAACGAGGCAAGTTTGAGAGCAGAAGTCGAAGTTTATTTTAAATGGCTTTAAAACGGGAAAGAAAGGTAAGTACATTTGGAAGAGACTCAAGTGGGCATCAAGGTCACGTGTGGTGTTCAAACTTGATCCTAGGATTTTATAGGCTGGCCCCTTTCCCATGATTCTTCCCTGAGGATGGGCTGCCTGCACGCACAGTGCCCCCCTTACCCTGGGAAGGTGAGCATGCACAGTGTGTGTAGGAAGTGGCACGCATGCCTATCTGAGGTTTTCTGCCCTTTTCCAGTGGTCTTACCCCGGAAGGTCATGCTCCATCATTTTGTCTCTTTCTTTTGTTGTTGTTGTTTGTTTGTTTGTTTTGAGACAGAGTTTCACTCTTATTTCCCAGGCTGGAGTGCAGTGGCCTGATCTCAGCTCACTGCAACCTCCACCTCCCGGGTTCAAGCAATTCTCCTCCTTCAGTCTCCTGAGTGCTGGGATTACAGGCGCCCACCACCACGCCTGGCTAATTTTGTATTTTTAGTAGAGACGGGGGTTTCACCATGTTGGCCAGACTGGTCTTGAACTCCTGACCTCAGGTGATCCTCCCGCCTCGGCCTCCCAAATTGCTGGGATTACAGGTGTGAGCCACCACGCCCGGCCCATTTTGTCTCTTAATGCACATGTCCAGGAAGTTGCTTCTCCCTGGTGTCTGCATTCAATTAACACTCTAACATAACGGCTCTGGACCGTCAGGAGATTGTCTCTCCCTGGCGCTGGCTGCCAAATTATTAATAACATTTAGAGAGGCAATGTGATCGTTGTTGAACCAGCATTTGACATTCCTGGTGGGTGGGGAAGAGCCCTCTCCAGCCCTGCTCATGCCTGTTTAACTACCTGTAACATTATGAGCCACTATGTCAGGCCATCTGTGGCATTTAAGCCAGGCAGACCAACTATCTC